>NW_024498329.1:714916-1058478 GCF_017590055.1 Onychostruthus taczanowskii | reverse complement strand
GGCGGCCCCGGGGGAGGAGCGGGGCGCGGGCCGGCCCCGGTGCGCGTGTCCCGGGCGCGGGGCCGGGCTATAGGGAGGAGGGCAGGGCGAGGGCGGGGCGGTTAGCGAGGCTGGCCCGGCCCGCCGGGGAGGAAGGGAAGGGAAGGGGAGCGGGCTTGCGCTGTTGCCCTTTTAAGCGAGCGAGCGGGCGCCGGAGGCCGGTACAAAGGGAGCTCCGCCGTGCCCCGCCGGCTGGGGCTGCCCCGGCCCCGCAATCTTCTGCCCCGCAGGCGCGGCCGGGGCCAGGGTCGGGCCGGCTGAGTCGGAGGGAGGCGGCGGCAGCGCAGGCCCGGGCCCGGAGATGAGGCCAGGATGTCGGTGTCAGGGCTCAAGGCCGAGCTGAAGTTCCTCGAGTCCATCTTCGACAAGGACCACGAGCGCTTCCGCATCGTCTCCTGGAAGCTGGACGAGCTCCACTGCCAGTTTGTGCTCCTGCCGCCGCCGCCGGGCTCCAGCCCGCAGCCGCCGCCGCCGCTCACCATCCACTGCAACATCACGGTGCGGGGGCCGCGCGGGGCGGGGAGGGCCGGGCACGGCCCGCCCTCGCCATTGTCCGCGGGGAGGGGGCGCAGCCCCGCCGGGGTGACTCAGCACGGGGGGGCCGCTCCTCAGGGGCTCCGGGCGCCCTCCCCGCTGCCACCATAACAAAAGTTACAGGGGGCGGGCGGCCCCGGCCTCTTCTCCTGCGTGGCGGGGGCTCCTCCGGGGGACGCGGGCCGGGGCCGCCGCCGCCGCTTCGGGGCCGAGAGCTGCGATCCGGAACAAAGGGCGGCCGGGCCCGGGGCAGCGGGCACAGAGCCCCGGGGCAGCGGCGGGGGGGAGCAGAGGGACCCGCTGCCCGGCCCGGCCTTGCGGCGGCTCGCGGGTCGCCGGTAGTGGCGTGCGCGGAGCCCGGAGCCGGCGGCGGGCGGGCGCTTTACCGAGTGCGCCACACGGCCGCGGCCTGGGGCGGGCCCGGCCTCTCCCGCGGGGCAGCCCGAGGCGGCCGCGGCGACGGGAAACTTGTCGGTGTCGCCGTCGTGGCGGGGTAACGCAGAGCCCCCGCTCTGCCGCCGAAGGGCCGTTTTATCATAACGGTGCGTTTAAACTTGTCAGGGCTACGACCAGCCGTGTCCGAGTTGAGGGTCTGCTGCCTGCCGAGGGCTTTGAAGGTTCTCCTTTCTGTGGGTTTTTTTTCCCCCTTAAATTCGTTTGGCTTATTTTTTTTTTTCATATGAGTGGAAGAGAAGCTGAGTAAAACGTTTGGTGTTGTGTGACGTGGTAACAGTCCTCTGGTTCTTTAGAAGTTTAAGGCCTAAACTTGCTGAAGGATCTGAATGTATTGGCGTCTGTGACTCATGTACAGGAAAGTGCTGGAGGTTCATTTTTATTGGGTTGGTTGCAGTTCTAAGTGACTTTAAATGCCTTATCAAGATTCAACTGAACAATGACGTATTGAAACACTTTGGGTGAAAATAGCACGTTTGTGTTCAAGGAAGACACGTTCTACTACTCTTTTTTTGTCTTTGTGTGAAAGTTTCAAACACCGTGGTGGTCAAAACATTCATGTAAATGTGAATATTTTAGTACTGAAAGATGAAAATGTGTGTGCAAACCAGTCAAGTCTAATAATAATCATGACCAGATTCTTACTTGCCTTAAAGTAACTTTATTAAATTAAAGGCGAATTGTTAAGTGGATCTTTCAGTTTTCACAGTTAACCGTTTTGAAAAGTTGCTTCTGTAGTCATGGGACGGGTCTTTGTTTTACTGGGTACTTGTAAGACATAAGATTCAGGGGTTTAATGGTAAGATAAAGAAGAAGCATTGGTGTTTCTGTTTCTAGACATGACCCATCAGATAATGAATTCTGTGACTTCCTATAAATATTTTTTATTCAGTAGAGAGTGTTCCATTGCAGAGAAATTTGGCTTTTTTGTTTCCACACAGCGTGATCTATTTCTTAAGTCTCGCTCTAAACAATAAAATGAAAGGTCTGATGATTGTGCACCCTCAGTTGCTAGTTGAATTTGAGGAGTTATTTCTTCTTTGTCAAGTCACAGCTAACAGGTAAGCCAGAAGTAAGACCTGAAGTTGTAGTGCTCAGGATTTGTGCTTGGTGTTTATCTACTTTTGGGACTGCTTCATTGTACCGACTTCTGATAGTGATTCTTACTGCGAAGAAATACACCGCCTTAGCTGTAGGCTTTGGCTGAGGTGAGCAGGCAAGAAACCGCTTAGGTCACTGTTGTCATATTTGTGTTAATGAGGAAACAGTGTCTGCAATCTGCTGTTACAGTCACTTGTCCCAAAGGTCAGGAGCTCTTTCACGTTCCATTAGACTTGTGGCATATGAACTTGCAAAAAGAACAGGAAAAGTGCTCTTTGAAACCGCAGAGCTGAGACTTCTGCTTTGATGAAAGGCTGTGTCTGAGCTTCTTGAAAGTTCTGTTTACAATTGTCTGTGAGCAGCTTGGTGCTTTCTGATGTTGACTAATTTCTTGTTCTTTGAGGCAGGTGGCTACTTTCCCCATGTTAAAAATAAATGGGATGGGGCAACCTGAGATATAGGCATGGCTCCCTTGAAACAAATGGGCAGCAGGTGATAGAGCCTGGAAGAGAAAGCTCATCTCTGGACTTCCATCCTAGTTCTTTCACACACATTTTAGAACTCTTAAGTGTCACAAAAGTGATTTTTTTTTCTCCCCCTTCCCACTGAATGGAGTCCCTTGGCCCTGATTGCCTCCAGATATTTTTGGGGGTACTGTAAACTAGAAGAGCCTAAGTCTTTTTTTACTGTGCTTCGGTGGCTCTGCAGATACTGAGGGAACTAGGACTTCAAATAGCAGTAGCAGCTTGCAAAGACTGGTAAGGCTATAAAGTTGTTGGTAAACAGGGTTTTTTTGAGGGACTCTACATCAGAAGTTGCTGTCGTAGTGTTTTGGATTTGCAGAGCAAATATGCAATTTTAACTGTTTGCTTTTTCTAGCTAGTTTAACCCCTGTAATACTGATCCAGCCAGGGTATTTCCTTTACTCAGCAAAAGCATCCAGTGCGTTGTGTCTGGGTGTTCAAGAATTCTGTAAAGGGGGAAGAGTAAGCACAGAGCTCAATCACCACTTCTTTTCTTTGTGGTTCTATTAGCATACCTTAATAGTTTATGTAAAATGACAACTATCTAGCAGTGTGTGGAGATGCTGAGTTTATGGGATGGAGAAATAGCTGGTAGGTAAGGAAGTTTTCAGTAGCTGAAAAGAGATCTGATAACTAAGTTGGCTCTGAAATTCCCAACAAATCTTTTTTTCTCTCCAGCCTAGAGGGAAGAGGAAATATTCCTCTGGAGATGTGAGGGAGCATATATGCTTAGGAACTGTGTAGGTCTCCACAAGTTTTCTAGGCTAACATTCAGAGTTTGGGAAGTCTGCCACTGGCATTTCTCACTGAGATAACTTGCTGATTGTCTCTGTAGTATAAGTTTGTAGAACTATCAAAGTTCAGTATTGGCTATAGCATCTCAGGGACACTGTACCTGTGACACTGAATAAGGCTAGAAATTAAAGCAAGATAGATTTTACTTGATAGCTCCTCTGTTTTTAGAGTGGCAGCTGAACTTTGTCCAAGTCTGTCCTTCACTATTTCTGGTAGTGACCTGTATTAGAGCTTACATGGTTAATCAGATTATTTTAAAAGAGGCACTTCAGGGTGGAGTCATCCCTGTCAGAAATATTGCTTCTTATTCGTGAGAACTGTCCAATTATTGAACTTGTTCAGGCTGTGTACCTTCACATTCCCATTTTGTTATGCCAACAGCCGTGTCTCCATTTGGAGTTTTATTTCTGTTTTCCTCAGGTTTCCATTTTAGTTAACAGCACTATTCCATTTGATCAGGTTCAGTAAACCTTGTCTTGTTCCTCATGTGTTTTGAAATAGTATCAAGCCTATGGTCTTACTTAGAGGAGTGTGTTTATTGATCATGACTTTAGGCAAGTGTTTTTCAGTACAATCTCTAGCTTCAGTTTGGTACCTTATCAAACTTAGGTCATAGTATTGCAAAGGGTGTGTTAGAATTATTCTACGCTGAAGTATTTTCCTTGTTGTTTCAAGGAAAAGGACTGGTTTGGATTGCTGTAAAATATTTTGTATTTTTTATGTTATCTCTTCAAAGGGAAACTGGATATTAATATGTCTCCACCCATATGCAAAATTCCTGTTGAAATTCTGTATCCTCAAGTGACCCTTGCAGGTAGAGTGGGGGTTTGTGCCAATTCCTTGTGGTAGCAGGTTTGCCCTGAACGGATACCAGGCTGTGATGTGCAGTGATCTCCTTCATACTTCAGCAGTTCAGTTCAGGTGATGTGGCTGACTCAGTGAACTCCTTCTCTGTTGGAAAGAAGCATCTTCTGCTTCTGCTGAAAAATACCCTGCTGCTAAATCAGAGTTAGAAGCTGCTGTGAAAGACTTGAAAAGGCTGCTGCCTACAGATAACTGCAATTGGTGGAAAAAGACTTTATGTTCCCTTAAAACCAGAATGGATGAAAAGATACTACCTGTGAAGCTTTTGACAAGTTGGGTATATACAGAGAGTGAGTGTATTGGAACCTGGGACAGTTCTTCAAAGGCATAGGACTTTCATATTGAACTCACTCCTAGCTAATGCCTAGACAGCTGGTAACCTTTTTAAAAGGTTATTTATTTGTACACAGAACTAACCACATAATGAAGGAGGCATTCCGTTCCAACCATGGATTTATTTTTTTTGTACCTCATTAGGCATTCTGTAGTGAGGTTGAGACCTTTGTCTCGCAGCACATGGATGTCAGGACTGTATAAAAGCATACACGGATTTATCTTGATAATATGTACTTTTTAGCTAGGGTTAGATATACTTGCTGATTTTAAAAAAGGCACTCATGCAATTATTATCAAACATAACATGCAGGCTTAGTATTGTTTTATGTAGCAAACCAAAATCAAGCTAACAAAAAAATTTGAAGAGTAGTGAGGGTTTTAGTTTCTCCTTTTATGTCAAAGCTGTAATTGGAAAAAGAATGTTGAAAAAAGAAGTAAGAGGAATCTTTTGTGTCTGGGAGACGACCTTTCTGACGCCACAGTCTGGTTGTGTGATGTGTGTGGAAGGCTGTAACCAGTACTTCAGGACTTAAAAGATGGTTCTGTATTCCCTACAAGGTATGAAATATCCTAAAATATCCTAAAAAGCCACAGTGGTGGGCTTCAACTAGAAATGCTGGTGTGTGTTGAGGTCTCAATGCACAGTAAATTGTGCTCATTTCCAATGGGTTGCTCATGTGAGTTGATGACAGTAACCTCAGAACTGGGATTGATGTGGTCCTTGAAAGAGCTCTCTGTGCACTTTTATAATTAAACAAGTTTTGTAGAAAGAATTGCATTATTTTTACTCAACATCCTTCCTCTTGTGAGCTGTTCAGGAGGTTTTGTCTCTTGGTGCCTTGTTGATATCCTCAACACGTATTGAAAATTGGGATTTTTAATAAGAAAAAAGTGTGATGGTAATAGTGCTGTTTCTTGCAGACCAGCAGAGGCTGTGTGCCTTGTGAAGTGGCTGAAATTGAGTTTGCTGCATTATGACCTGGCTGGCATGTAAAAATTCTTACCGAGTTCTTGTTGGTCTGGACTGTTTCCCAGTCTGGTTTAGCTGCACAAACATCTGTCCTCTTAGAGCAGGGGCACAGCACTGAGTGGGAGCTGCTGGATCCAGCAGTGCTGGCAGTGCCTGGGGTGGCACTTGGGACTGACCTCTCCTGGCTGCAGTGCCTGGGGTGGCACCTGGCCCCCGGGCCTCCACCAGTGCCTGTGTTCTTACAGTGATGGCTGGACCACGCTTAACTACGAGGAGTTTGTATACTTGAAAAATCTGACTCTTTCCTGGAGACTGCAAGATGCAGAGATGAAGATAGTTCTCTAAAATAGTATTATTAGAAAACAAAAAGAGGAGGTGAAATTTCTTGATAGGAACAAATGTTTGTAGAAGTTGATTAACAGAAATTACTGCTATTTTAGTTATTCCTCAGTGTGGACTACTTTTCAGTACTGTCAGGTTGTTTGCCTTTTTGTAGTTTTGAAAGGTTGTAAATGCCTGAATTCTTGGCTGGAGTATTAGGTTGGGGTTTTTTTTTTTCCTTTAAATGGAAATACTCCCTTTTTAAGGGACATGATAGTTGATTATTTAGTATGTGTTCTACTGTTTTTCTTCAGCTACAAGCTATGTAGGAGAAGCAAAAATGACTTTTCACCAGTTCCTAGAAGATAAGTAGAAAATTAAGTGACTGATTAAAGTAAGAAGATGCTATTTAGCATTTAGGTCTTCCATCAGTCTGCCTGTATGTAGAACAATTGAAGCTAATATGATCACAGCGGTTCTCAGTTGATCTCTGGTGGAATCAAGCATACCAGTTTGTCTTACTTATGTCTTGTGTCCAGCTGTAATCTCTAAGCACGGTATAAAAATAATGACCTTACATGTGGGGATTTTTTTCTTTATCTCTTGCTTACAGGACATCTTGGTGTACTAAGTACTGTAGAGCAGCTAATACTTGATTTCTGACGATTTAATATGAACTGTATTCTCCTTTCTCTCAGGCCTTATAATCTTTTGTCCCCTTGCAGCAAAAGAATTCAATGCAGTTGGAGATCTTGTAGTAGCTTCTTCAGTGTGTATTCAGGAGGGCAGGAGCATAAGCTCTGTTAGAACTTGTATAATGGCATTAGGAAAAAATCAAAGCGTTCCTGAGCAGTGGTGTTCAAGATACCACAGACTTCCTTGAATTTTTGAAGTAGGAAATAACTGTGGTAAGAGTTGTGGTATTAAACTTATTAATGGTAAATGCTGGTTAAACTCCGTGGTACTGAAATTTTGCATGGGAGGGACAAAGTTCCATCCAGGTGGCTGTAATCTGAAGGCCTGTGGCTAAGCAGCATCAGGGCAGCTGTGTACATATTGCTGTGAGGGGAGAGCTGAGGAGGCTGGTGACTGATGGCTGGAATGCTCTTATGGGTAAGGACCAGTAGGACCTCTGTCAGCCGTGGGTGAGAAGGAAAAATTCTTCTGCCTGCAGGTGTGTCTGGAGTACAGCAAGTCTGCAGAGGAAAAAGGTGAAAAAGAGGAAGATTGCTCTTGGAGAGGGGAGGGGGCACAGATAGAAGGTAATGCTGAGTGGTTTGAACACTTGAAAGATGTAAATTCCTGAAGTTAGAAGAAGGGGAAGCTTGGATCTCTTGAGTGACAACAGAGGTGATACCAGAATTTGCATACTGTGGGGTAACTGTGTGCTGTGATAAAGGTGAGAGCAGGTCTGCAAGGAAACTTTCTGGAGTGAAGTTGGTGAGAGAGGGATGTGTCACAACTTAGTTACAACCAGTTCTTCTGTTCCAGCTGTACTAGAAGCCATTTCTTGTTACTCTGGCGTTGTGACACTCGAGTTGATGATAACTGGCCTGTATAGCTGCAGAAGTAGGTAATTAATAACTCTTGATGATTAGAATGACTTGATACTTTCAGGTAACTAGACTTCCTTCAGGAATTTGGACACATCAGATTCTGTGGTGGTAGTAAAGAGTACTGCAGAATCAGACTTACAAAATACCTTTCTCTTGAGCCCCTGTGTGTAGCTGCTCTTAGGTAAAGCACTGCCAGCTTGAGTGTGTGTGTAATGTGTGCATTAAAGAGAACCCCTTGTGTCTGAGGGCTCCAAACAGCCAGCCTCTGACAACTGGCAAGCTGAGGGTACAAGAAAACAGTGCGTTTTTGTGTGTGAGGAGCAGGATAGCTTGATCCTGCTGCTGTGAGGTGCTGTAATAAAACCTGGACATAGTCTCAGGCCTACAGACATGTTCCCAATAGGCAAGTCACTTAGTCTTCAGCAGTGCTGTGTGCTTTGCTCAGTTTTGACTGTGGAGGATGTTTAACTTTATTTGTTGCTGTTAACATTGGCAAAGCAAAGTTCCTTAACTCCCTTAGGCTGGCCCTCCACGATAGTGTACATATTCAGAGACTGCTTGCTTCTCGAGAGCAACTGACTTGCTGTGCTGTTAATGCAGTCCTGTGGTGTTGAGTTGTGTTTGAGCAGCAGTTCCGTAACATTTGGTAAATTTTTAGGTTGGGTCTGGACAAAAGTGGTAGGAGTGTTTGGAGTTTTTTTTGTGAATTTCCTTGAGTGGAGGGATTACATGCTGCATTATTGCATGATGATGATGTGGACAGTAAACTGCTGCTTCACAGTGATGAACAGTAACTGTGTTTTGTCAGAAGAGGGCTTTATTTGGTTTTTTTTTTTCCTTTTTTCCTTTTCTGCTCCAAATTCCTGTTTTGATTCTGTGTAGTTTTGTTCCACTGGACAAGTAGCCTCCTGCCTTTTGCTTGGTATGGAGAGGGAATGAGGTTGTGGCAGCTGATAAGAGAATCTGATAAACCTGTTTTCTCCAGGGCTGTGTGCAATTTCATGTATGGGAGTTGGCTGTTGGGACATTTTGCATAGATCAAGTAATTTAAGAACAACTGGCCATGAAAACTTGAACACAAGAAATGTAAGAATTATAATGCTGCATTTGCATTCATGTTTGTGACCATTTGAAGTGATGTTCTGTGCCTTTTCTACATTGGTTGTAGATGTTTTGGCTTCTTATCAGGTGGTGATGTTTTGAGCAGTGACATGTGTACCTGGACAGAGATATGGAAGTAAAACACTTAAGTATCTTAGATTATTCCACAAACTCTGAAGTTGCTAGCCTCTTGTATGTGCCTGTTTGAAAGCAGCAGTTGCTGAAGTTTTCAGGTTTTTTTTTTCCCTCAAAGTGTTGTTTGCTGTCTTGGGTATATAGAAATTCAAGAAGTTAAAGATTCCTTAATAATTTCAAGAGAGTTCTATGAACTTGGGTGCACTGGAAATTAGTGCAGATGAAGAAGGAGATTACAAACTGCTTGGATTTTGGAATAATTTGTACACAAGTGAATTGCCATTGAAATACTGTCCTTTTTCATACTTCCTTAGTTCTGTGGCGGTTGTTAGTGAAGATTGGCACTTACAGATGCTGCTGAATCTGTATATTGCAAAAAGTGTTCCATGATCCAGATCAGTTGACTTAGATTCATGCTGTGGTCCCTGTGCACTCGTGCAGAAGGCGGCTGGAGAGCGTGCAGTGTCAGAGCACCTCACATGTGCCTGTGACACTTGATGTGACAGCAGGGCAGTGGCTTTGCTCTCAGAGGGGATCTCCAGAACCATTCTGTATAGTCACAACAAACGTTTCCTCCTGGTTACTTTTGTGGTAGCCTTCTGCAATCGGTAGATCTTGTCTGTACAGAGAACTGTATTTTGTCTGGGACAGTTTGTGGTTGCAGAGAGAATTTTACTGGCATCTGTAGAGTTGTGGTTTGTTACGGTCTTTCTGCTCCATGAGGCACATACCTTTGACCCTCTCGTTTCTGGCATGGCTGTGTTTAATAACATGAACAACTCTGGAACAAGGTCCTCTGCTGCACTTGCCTCCTTCCCTGGAGAGTGTGTGGGAGAGGGCAGCTGTGACCCTGTTAGTTGTGTTGATTTAATGCACTCCTGAAGGTATTGGCTTCGGCAGCACTGAGCGTATTAGCAGAACTGACACAGAACAGGATTAGGGGATTCTTTCACCTTCTTCCTGCGAAGGTGCAGCATGATTAAGCTCTTGCAATCCCAGGGATCCTACCAAAGGATGATGCTTCACCTGGGATTGTTGTCTATTGGCTGTAGCTGTCAATACAGCCATTAAGTTTGAGAGTAGAATTGCAGTAATTCTGTATGTTGTAGAGGCAGATGTGTATTTCAGACAGCTGAACTTGGTGCCTTACCAAGTGCAGGATTTATAACAAGTGTTCTCAGTGAACTGAGGCTGTTAGGCGTTAGTGAGGATGGAAGAAAACTAAAGCTATATAGGCTTGCTTTTGGGCAAGTTAATAGCATGTTATATATGATTTTAAAATTTGAGACAAAAAGCAAGTTGAAGCAAGTTCCTCTTGTTTCACTTTGCTTTCTTGCTACCACAAATACTAAATTTCATTTTAAACCCTCCATTGCAAACACTTGTCTTATCTTTTAGAATTCCAGATTGCTGATATATTAGATTTTAAGAAATTACAAATTTTTCATATCTAAAAGTGCAAATGTTAGAGTATTGTAGTGTTCAATTACTTGATCTACTCAACACAGCAAATGGTGGTGTCTGAATGTTCCAAAATAAAAATTTGGGAGGGTTTAAGTAACAGGAGGTTTCTGGGAAATAGTTTGATTTGGATTACTTTCAATGAAAGTGATTCTTCATGCTCTCTTCTTTCTTAATTGTTGTAAAGAATTGGTTAAGAGGGCAGATGACAATCTGCTGACTTTTAAAGGCTCTTAAGCCTGTGCATATCACTGGCACTTGTGCTGCTAGTGGTAGAAAATGCTTGCTGCTTCTTAAGCTGCCTTTGGAAAATTTGGCCTCTAATAATGGGAAACAATATGTCAGTTGTGTAATCACAACTAATACTGTTTTAAGTAGCTGTAAGTACTGGTGTTTTGTAGTCACCAAGCTCAACTTTAGCTTTAAGAATATCTTCTGAAATCCTGATATTTTTGTTAATATTAACTCTGTGGGTTTTTTCCTCTAAAGGCAGCTTGATACAGATGGAAAAATAAGTGGTGAATAATTGACTAACAATTGCAAATAACATGTACTAAAGTGTAGCTAATTGTTGTTTATTCTTCAGTATTTATTGAATGTTCATGTAGGATGTATATATGACCCCTAATAAAGATTTGGTTCTGCGGTTCAATTAAATGGACAAAGTTGGAAAGCCATCTGTGATTTGAAATAAATTATTTGGCATGTGTTTATAGCTGCAAATGTATTCAGCTTGAGAAGATTGTATTAGGCCTCTGGGATGTCTTGTTCCATTAGGATTTACTTCATTACCAAGATTTGGGTAAGCAAGAATGGTCTCTTTCCAGCCTTCTCTGAGTATTCAAGCTGGTTAAAAGACCTTCTTTTTGTATGAAAAGGTGGGTGGATAAAAATTTTGGGACTGAGGAAATGAATATTAGAAGGATTGCTGGGAAAACTACTTAAGTTTTGGTTGAATCTGGTATGAAAAGAATAGAACTGGGTTTTGTCTATGGTGGGGATTTTGTGAAAACTAATGAACAGAAAAGAAATAAAAACTGGTTGAAATTTGTTCAGACAGTATGCTAAGGATTTTTAAAAGAAACCACCCCCACACTTCTTCCATCTAGTATGATTGGGAAATTAAAGAAAATTAAGAACTGTCACCATGTCATTGTGACTTTAAACCATAATGGAGTAGCCATGTGTTTAAATGTATGTTCCTACCATTTAGCTGTGATAAAATGGTTCAGTTGTGTACAAGGAGAGATTATTTCTCTTCTGCCTTGTAGCAAACTGCAAGTACAGGTTGTTCTAATGTTAAGAGTGAGAGCAAGATGTTTTGTTTTGATTTAGCAGCATAACAATTCTAAAAGTATTGTAGTAATTTAGAAATGTCTCATTTAAAAGTCTCTTACTGATGTCAAAATTGTGTCACTGTAGCTTTAGAAAGCAGGCTGAAGATTATATAACATTGCAAGGAAACGGCCTTATTGTTAAGGATGAGAAAGCTTAGATAGGATATACTTAGATGACAGATCCTGCCCAGGAAAAGCTGTCTTAATGTGTGTGTTCCTGGAACCTTCTGTCACATTTTGCTGCCTTTTTTTTCCTTTGGTAGGCAAAATTATTAAATGTAAGTCGGGCTCTTACAGAGGATGTAATGGAATGTCTGAACAGTGAGATCCCGTGTATATTCTTCTAACACAGTGGTTTTTCTAAATGATTTTGATCAGCTTTGAAATTGTTCCCATGGCAGGAGTGCAGGGCTTTATTCCCTTTGTATTTTGTGTGTTTATTAGTGGGCTAAATTCTTTCAGTGCATTCTGTCACAGAAGCATTTGCGTTCACAAAGCTCCCAGTCTGTCCTGGTGCTGATACAAAGAGTCTCTAGAAATGATGATGCCATGAATTGTCATTGTATCTGTGCTGCTGTAAACATCCTGCCTTTGTCCTGCCCTGATGTCACTGCTGCCCTGTCACCGCTGTGCCCACGGCCCTCCCCGGGGCACGAGCCCCTGCCTTCGCTCGTGGAGAGCAGCAAAAAAGCAGCAGTTACATAAAACACCTCCAGTACTGAATATGGGGAGAGCTGTGCAGCTGAGAGAGATTATAGAGACAAAACCACTGCATGGCAGCTCTCTAGTGAAAGGCTCACAGTAATGGGGCTTTTTAGCCACTGACAATTCATAGTAAAATAACTGCTATTTTAGGGTTCCTCTCATGAAATGTCTTTGAGAAGCCTGTGTTCCTTACATGGCACAACATCTCAAATCCACCTCTTATCTCCGTAGCATGCAGATACAGAAAAAAAAAGCTGACTTAATTCTCTCAACAGAATTAGCTCATGTGAAGTTCAGTTGTTTGACCTTACAAACCACAAGCTTAGCTGTAAGTTGCCTGTTGTGATTATTACAAACTCATGAGCCTTTTTATATCCCAGGTTCAGAATGTTTGAAGTTCGTGTATGAATTCTATATTTCAAAACATAGTGACTCATATCCGCGTGGAAATCAGCTGTTCCAAAAATATGGATTACTTACAGATCTAAAGAAACTTAAATCCATTTATATTTTTAAATTAAATTAATATATTTGTTGGTAAGTGTGAAGAATTAAGAAGTGTAGCAACAAAATGGAAGTTTAATTGAATTTGTATTTTAATATTAATCATCTGTTGTGAAAAAGTTGGAATGTGCAATTAAGTAATCATATTCCAAAAATCTAAAACTTGAAGTATTTTCTGATGCAGCTGAGTAAATATGCTTGCAGTGTTAAAATAGAGCCTGAGAAGTGCACTTTTCCATTCATGTTTCAAAAGCTAGATCAGACTAAAAATTTGAATGGTTAATAATTTTTAGGACATAGTCATTCATGTGCACTGTACACTAATAATCCAGGCAGTATCGAGTCCTTGTGGGTTTTCTCACCTGCAGGAGGGAAGAGCTTGTTTTCAGGGCACAAAATGGAGTGAGTGTAAACCATGAGTAAGAGCCGTCACTCAGAGCAGGAGGCAGCAGCACGTTCAAGTAGCCACTGCAGTGTATTTAAACTCATAGTGGGATTGCTTGATCATCAGATCTTCACTGTCAGTCATGTCCCTGACTGATGATGGACATGCTGCAAGTGTTTTGGAGGAGATAATTAGATAGGCCCTCACCTGCAGGAGGGAAGAGCTTGTTTTCAGGGCACAAAATGGAGTGAGTGTAAACCATGAGTAAGAGCCGTCACTCAGAGCAGGAGGCAGCAGCACGTTCAAGTAGCCACTGCAGTGTATTTAAACTCATAGTGGGATTGCTTGATCATCAGATCTTCACTGTCAGTCATGTCCCTCCCTGGCTGATGATGGACATGCTGCAAGTATTTTGGAGGAGATAATTAGATAGGCCACCAGACTGGAACAGGTACTGGTCACAGTAAGGAGTGTCCTACTGTGGGGTTGTTCCTTAAATTCTTCAGGTGGAGAACAAAGTTGTCAGAAAAAAAGAATATAGACAGGGAAGAGTTGAGTTCCACTTTCTAAGCAGTCTTCAAATTCCAGATACAGCTTAGGAGAGAGGACTAGCATGTATTTGTCTTCTATAAATCTTTGCAATTAATAGACTTGTATAGGGCTGGAATAACATAATTTTAAAAATGCTTGATTAAAAAAAAAGGCCAAAAATACCCATTAGCAGAATGGTGCATGCATGCACAGTCCACATCTGACTGTATCTGGAGAATATTTTTATTCTGTTGAGTCTGAGGATCTTAAAGAAATAGATGGCTTGGTGAATCTGGGAAGGGATGTTGCTTGCTCTTTGTATTTCTTGATGGGAATGTCTGTGTAACCTAAAGTTGTGGCAGTAGTGCTTACCCCTACTGCCTTTCTCTTAAATTCATGACCTAGACAGAGCAGTTTGGGTCTCAAGAGCAGCTGGGTCAAACAAGTATTCAGGCAGTGGGGCCACAGTTAGCTGAGATTCCTTTGTGCTGTTCCCCCTGCACATCTGGATCAGTGTGCAGTGGGAAAGGCTTGAGGTGAGAAGGTTGCACCAGTGCAGAAGACTTCACAAGTGGTTGCATGTTATTAAAAATGTGTGAGATGTTATCAGTACAAAACCTGAAACACCTTTAATGAAGTTTAGCTCCTAAAAATAACAGTTTAGAAACCCAATAGCAGTGGGGAATTCAGCTTTGTTTCTCCCACAGACATAGTGGTTAATCTGTTAAGTGAAACTGAGGAGAAAATACACTCTTCTCAAGTACTGTGTTGTGTGAAGGAGGAAGGTGATTACACCACATTGGTAAGCCTGCCTTAGCTGTAAATCTTGGCAAGCTGGACTTTCTTGATAGATCTTTGAGATGTTAGGCCTTAGTTAATCAAGAATAGATATTCAAAGGTCTCGGCTTTGTGGGGGAACAGCGCAAGGGAATCTCAGCTAACTATGGCCCCACTGCCTGGATACTTGTTTGACCCACCGTTCTTGAGACCCAAACTTCTCTGTCCATCTCATGAACATCTCATGAAGTTAAGAGAAAGGCAGGAGGGTAAAACTATTGCCATGACTTTAGATTACACCAACATTCCCATCAAAAAATGCAAAGAGCGAGTGAGGTATGGTATAGTGTGCTTTGAAGTGAAGATGAAAGATGTGAACAGTTTGTCTTTTCATAAAGATAATGGCAGTATAATGTATTCCTTTAAGGAGTTTTTAGCTGTGATTTAGAAAAAAAAAAATAGACATAAACTTGAGGGGATTGAACTTGTTAAAAATAAGTTTATACAGAGGCTTCAGTTTACAGGTGGGATTTTAGACCTCTGTATCTAGAACTTCTCTGGAGTATGGTGTCAGTCTGTTTTGCCAAAGCTGATGTTCTTTAGTCACATGGCTTCATTTATGTGGTTCAGCACTTCAGATAGAAGGTCAGCTAGGAAATATGCTTTATTAAAAGCCAGTTTTGACATGCTTTCTTCATGTATTTTTCTCATTTTCAAACCTTGCCTGTTAACTGTTGAAGAATGAAGCATAATTTATTGTCTCTGGAATGAGAAAAATGGGTTTTTTTCCCTTTTCAACTGCAGTGAGGGAAATGAATGAAAATTCCTTCATTAATTTGTAAGACCCGGGGATACAAAGATAATATCTGGTGATAAAACTGAGGTTCAGCAATTTGTCCTCAGCTACTAAAATTTAATTGAAAGGGTGAGAAGTGGAGAATGCCTTAAATAACTAAAGCAAGTAAAATCCACACACATCAAGGACATGAAGGGACACTTACTGTTGAGTTGGAAGCTACATGGTAATTTTCCATCCTCACAATCTTACCAAACCTCTGTGAGGAGAAAATTTGAGTTGGTTTTTAGAATGTCTGAGCAAGAGCCAAGGGCTTTCTGTTCACCTTTCTCTAGCAGGGGTCTGCCAAGCACCTTTGGAAAGGCTGCATGCTGTGGCACCTTAGTGGCTCCCATGAGCAGCTGTGGGTCACATCTTTTCTGTGGGTTCCATGTGCCCAAACTGTGGCTTGCTGTGGAAAATGGAGCACACTTGTGATCCTTGGGCTCATTTAGTGTCACCTGGCTGTGTCCTGGCACCTGCCTGCCAGCTGTGGGACTCTGGATGGAATGGAGTTATGCCGTGAGCTCTCCTGGATTCAGCATATTGCATGAGAGGTCTTCAACAGTGGAGTGTCCTCAATGGGCCTTGGTGGTACAAAGATAAAATGGCAGATTTTATCTGGGATTAAATGTGATCTACCAGTTAAACTGTCCTCCGGGCTAGGACGTTTGAGGTGTATTGCTTTTGGCTGAGGGTCAGTGCCTGAAGAGTTTCAATAATCCTGTTTGAGGAGGAAATCTAAAGATGCCAACTTTTATCACTTTCACAACTTTTCTTTGCAGGAAGCTGTGTTTTTATAAAAAATCAGCATGAGTTTTATTCTTTGACATGTACTACTTGTGATTCCATTTTTTGCTGATTATCACCTGTACCGCATTCTGAAATTTCTCCCTCCTGCTCCACCTGCCCCCAAGGTTTAAACATTTCAGCACTGTTTGTTATATCCATCATCTGAGAGACAAAAATAGGTTGAAATACTAGAAGAACCAGTTGGCTGGATTTCTTTCAATTTATTTTGCATTAGCTAAAAATGTGGTGTTAAAAGCTTCTTTGTTACCTCACATAGAGTAAGATTAAGGGTGGTATTAACACTGTGTTATGAAATTTTGGGGGTAAATGATTTTTAAAACTTTGGGATTTTTTGTTTATTTGTTGGGTCTTGTGTTTTGTTCTTTTTTTTTTTTTAACAGGAATCTTACCCTTCTTCATCACCAATATGGTTTGTAGAATCAGATGACCCAAACCTGACTTCAGTCTTAGAGCGTTTAGAAGATATTAAGAAGAGCAATACTCTGGTGAGTGAAGATTTTGGTTATTTTGGACATTTACTTGGGATTGGGTGCTTACTTGGCTTTGTCACATTAACAAGCAGGTCAGCTAGTTCAGTTTTAGGGTTATTTGAGGGATTTTATAAACACAACTTTCTCTTCCAAAAAAACTTAAGAGCCAAAAATAATCCAAAATATTTGAGGCAAAAAGGAAAAGGCCCTTCTTTTAGAGAGTAAGCTTTTAAGTAAAGTTTCAGCCCCAGTAATTAGTGTGACATTTTCTGAAAATATTTAAACAGTGAAGTGGATGAAAATGTTAAAACTGCTGAATAAGACAGCTGTTGTAGAATTTTCTTTGCACAGAAATCAATTGCAGGGGCAAAACTTCATACTCTTGAGAATGTATATTCTCCAAACCGTGACTCTAATACCAAGAATTCTTGGTTTCTTTAATCTCTTCCTTCTTTCAAAGGAAACTTGACCTGATGGCTTCTGGTTCATCAGAATGTTCCTTAGCTACTGATCCATTTAAGCAGTGTTGTGACTTTGGACAATTGCTACTTGAAGGAAATCTTTGTATGCAGATTCTGATGGCTGTTTCATATTTCAGAAAACTCAAGCATTGTAACTTACTTAAATACCCTTTCATGTAGCGATGGGAGCTCAGGGGAAAGGCACATGAATATAAAAATTAACTTCCTAGTCTGTGTAGGAAACTGTCCTTGAATAGTGCTTGGAAATAAATTTCAGTACAAATGCAGTTTGTGACACCAAAAGGTGTATTGCAGCATACTGACAAACTCAAGTGATCTTTATTAATAGATGATATTAACATTTTGTGGGTTTTTTGGTAGACATGAATATGATACATACTAAACAAAACAATCTGCGAAATACTGCTTATTGCATGGATTATGGGCTTAGTATTTGTCTGGTTTGGGAAAAATTGGGAGTGTTCTTTCTTAGGAAAACCTACTACTTCTTGTGTTTCCTGGAATAATGTTCATCTAGGATATCCAGCCTTACGTAAGAATGCACAAGTGTCTTTTTCTGAAGATAGTTTAGGATGCATTTGACTTCTAGCAAAAATAATTAGGAAACTAATAAAAGTGAGTCTTTGTGGGCCTTGCCATAATTAAAAACAATTGTAAAGTGCTTTCATGCATTTTGTTGGATCTGATTGCACAAGATGTACATCTTTGTATTTTCTACTTCAACCTGTGGTTTAGACTGAACTACATTCAGAAGAATATTACAAATCTTAGTCTTCAAGCTTTGCCTAGAAACGGGCAGTAGCAGAAAATCTGGCCAAATGAGCTTTTTGCTTAAAGACACTTTTCAGAAGATTGTGCAGCTTGAAACTGGTGTGGCTGATACTCAGCCTAAAGGTTCTGAACAAGGTATTTCCTGTGTGCAACTGCCTGCAAGAGGCTGGAAAGCTTTGTTGTAAACATGCATGGGACTTGCTGTGCTGAATTGCATATGCACACAGACTGCTTATGTAGCTGGTAAGAAAACAGCTTCTGCTATCAAGATTGTACTTGCCCATGTAAAAAAGCTGATGGGTTGATGTAATAGACACCTGTGATGGCCCATTGGTTTCTCAGGAATCCGCCCTGCTTTGTGCTGTGCCAAGGTGAAGGCAGATGGGAGTGGTTGAAGAGACAAATACTTGCGCTACAAAATCTGATTTCTTTTTTTGCTCCAAAGACATGACTTGGACTTTTTTAAATTTTTGTTTTCTCCCTACAACTCTTCCCCATAGAACTTCCTCCCTCTCAATGACATGGAGCATTCACACAGACTTTCAGCAGCAAAGTAGGAAGGGGTAGGGGAGTACATGTAAAAATCCAAAGGCTTCTGATTTATCACATAAAAATTTACTTTGGTTGATTTAGAATAATCTAGAATGTTTCAAACTAGTTTTCATTTAATTTACTGCAGGTAAAGGATCATTAGTGCCATGTTGCTCTATACTCAAAGTTACCAGAGCAGTCAAATTTTGAATGGAAGAAGGCATAGGACTCTTCCAGGAGCTCAGCTGTGCTAAAAGCAGTGCTAGCACATGTACCCTGGTTTAGCCTTTGGTGTTCTACTGCCCTTTCTACCTGCTTTGTAACATGGGACAGGTGTCAGGTGTTGGGAAACTAAAGGAAATGCTCTTCAGTTCACATGTTTGACATGTCATTTGACATGGTAACACAAAAACTGGTTTACGATGTCGAAATCATACATGTGTTTCCTGGCAAATCTTCTTGTGGGTCTGAAACTGACTGTGTTAGTTACCTTGCCACCAGCATGTTGCTTTTACTATGAAAATTCTTCTAAATGCTAAAAATGTTGAATGGTTATTAGGAATGTGATCAGCATGGATATCATCAGGTTTGGACAGCTTAACTGCTTGGTTGTCAATGTTGGGCAAGTTTCAGTCAGCAGATGAAGAGGCTACAGAGTTCTTTCAGCCCCTAGTGTCTCCTGAATTTCCTTCTGCAAATCAGCCATGCTTTAGATTTTGTAAGTGTGAAACTGCCATCTGCCTTCTGGTGGCTGTGCTATGCAAAAGAGAAATCTTACTGTGATTTCCCTTGTTTGTTTAATATGATGGAAGTTACATGATGTGAGTCTGAAGCCTCAAACCTTATTTCATGAGACGTTAAGTATAACTCTACGCTCTTTGGAGGTTTGCTTTTTAAAGAGAATAGGGAAATGGGCTGAAATTCAGAGAGGCAGCTTTAATTCTCACACTCTAGACCTTAAACTTGCATGGAAGATGTCAAAAGTAAGTACACAATTCCTGTTTACAGCTTGGGTTAGCTGCTGTCTTGTACGCTGCTTCTGTGTTAATATTTTAGATTAAGTCCCACATGGAGGCATTTCAGGGAAGAATGTTGTCTCTTGCAAACTCCCAGTGTGGCAGCAGCTATTTCTGTAGTGGGAGTCGAAGAGACAAAATGCAGGAATCGGCTTTGCTTTAGTCTGAAACTGCCCGAGGCTGCTGAGTGTGGGGGAGGCCAGGCGAGCTACTGTCACTGTCACCTGATAACCAAGTAGTGGCCACATTCCAAGTGACAATTATTGCTTCCCTCTGTTTCCATTTGTATCCCTCTTCAGCACTTTCTCAGTGGTAGGCTAAGATTTATTGATGCATTTATTTTTATATAGATACTGTGGGTGTAGGTAGAGACACATAGAATAATTAAGTCTTTCTATGCTTAAACTGTACTTCTTAAATTCATTTTTCTTCATAATCAGGAAACAGGGTGTTTCATAGTGAGCCCAGCAGGATATTAATATCATCAAAGGTATCCTAAATTTGTTAATGCTTTCATACTACATTAGGAAGATATCTTCATACATAAAAAAGCCTCCTAGTCTAGGCTGGGTTTCAGAAAAAATTGTTTGAAATGGTTTTTGGATGTGCAGGACATTAAGATAGGAAACAAAATTCCAAGAGGTGTTTGTGTTCTAAACCAGCATTATGGTGTCCAAAAGAACCACCAACTTCTCAGAACTCCTGAAGCATTAAAAATTATAGAGGATGTGCATTCTAATGGTGTAATTTTTGTTATTTTGATATCAATTATAATCATTACAACAAATTTAGAAATGTGTTGTGTTTGGTGACGTGAGAGTTTCCCTTCTGCAGGCTATTCACATTGCTCCCTTACCCTGTGGGTTATGAGTTCTGGTTGCTGTTTACTTTGTGCTCTAGGCAGTTTGTATTCCAGAGAAACCACTGGTGTGCTGATAGCTCACTTTTCTTCAGTAGCCTCCAACTGTGTGTGTTAAGCATTCATTTTACATTAGTCAAGCCTGTGAAGTTACCCTGGAAATACATTTAAATTATTAATACATGACAGAAATCTGCTTTCCCTTTTGAAAGTCTGTTCATGTACATACCAACACATACCAGACCATGCCAGGCCCCGCTTAGAGCGCGGGGCTAGATCAGATGTCTTCTAGACGTGACTTTCAGCTCAAATTACCCTGTGATTTTTTCATACAGATGAGCAGAGGATAAGGGATAACAGTGATGATGATCCATGGCAGAAAGATCAATGGTATTAAATTAATTCCTGTGGAGGAAAAATGTAGCACTAAGGAAGAAGTGTGGAAGGGCTGTACAGACAGGATCAGCTTCTTGCCCTTCCCACCACCTTTGCAAATTGTAGACACTGATTGCAAATAAAGTAGCTGATCTATAAAAATGAACTGCAGTCTGAGATGCATTAAGCTAACCAACCCTGCAGTGTAGAATCCTGCCAAGGAAGGGAATCCCTCCTCTCAGCAGGTCTCTGCCTCCCCCTTCACGATGAAATGGCGCTTGTGTGCTGAAGGACACCAGAATCGATTTGCCACAAGACCGATAAGCTGCCACATAGCAGTGTGATCTGTGGTGCAGTGGAAGTGAGAAGGTGAAGAGCTGCTGGCAGCCCTTGTCAGGCACAGCTGTAACTCAGCCCAGGCTGTGCCAGCACCTCGTTTTGAGGGTGCTCCTGTTCCTCGCTTGTGGTGCGGTGCTTGGAAGCCAGGGAAGTTTACAGTGTGGTAGGTCCTGGCTGCAAAAATCCAGTTCAGCTGACAGGACTGGTTGTGGGGAGGAGGGGGAGCAAAGGAAGCAGGGCAGGAAGCAGTTCTTAACTCTCCAGCCCTTTTTGTCTCTCTGTCAAGGCACATCTAAAACTGTGTTCATCTGCCTTTCCAAGGCCAGTGCTAATTGACCAGCCCAATGGTGGCAGTCTTCTCTCACTGCTTAGATTTATTTTTGTTTATGATTCACAGAAGATTTAAACAAATTATTGGCTCTGTGAGAAAAATTACAGCTCCTGGAATGGTAAGGTTTGTACTCCATCTCTCCACGAGGCAATGCTTATGCAGTGAAAAAGTTTCTCAACGAAATGTGTGGCAGTGCAACTTTAAGCATCTTGAACATACTGAAAATAATATTTCTGAGACCTGTGGTTCTGTCTGGCAACTAACTTTTTGATTGATTAACCTGATTCCTGTCTGCTAAAGGATTTCATGATGTTCTGGGTACCTGGGACACTTCAAACAAGTGTAGAGTCTTAATGCTGATGAGAAACATGATTGTTTCAAAAGGGTTTTTGCCAAAACCTATCATGTCTCATGTATATACTCCTAAGAAATGTGGTTCTGGTGCCCCAGTCCTTAAGGTGATGTCTGCTTTATTTTTGAGTTAGGTTGATTATCTGCTTTATTGTTGGGTTGACTATCATGAATGATGCAGAAACAGCAGATATGGTGTGTGATAGTGCAGTGCAGGCTGGTACCTCAGTTCATGGCCTCAGATGGATAAATAACATTCCTATGAAACACAATGTGGAATTCTGCTGTAGAAGGGAAAAGCACTGAAGCTTTCAGATAGCATAAGGGCAACATTTTCCTGTCGCTGCTAGTGATTAGGGCTTGGAAATGAGCTCTTAACCCTGGAGAGACTGCATTTTTCACTTCCAGTGGGGTAAGGTGAGAGCATTTCAACTGGCCAATAGCAAGACTTTAGACATGTATTTTGAGTGTGTGTGCAGAAATGACTTGTCTTGCATGCTACCCTCGACAAGTGGCAAGACAAATTCTCCTTGGTTTTTGGAAGAAAAGTCCATAAATGGATGTATAATTTCTATAAGCTTCATCTAGGTTAGTATTTTGCAAATGATGAGATGCTGACCCTTTTACAAATGGATTTCGCTGTCCTTTTTTTGTTTTGCTGACATATCTTGGAAAGCTGGGAAATGCAGTAGTGTAGTCTTTCATGTCTTGCCCTTAGCTAGGAGTCTGAGGCTGCCTAGAGAAAGTGAAGGGCTGTAGAAATCACCTTCATTAGTGTGGTGATCAAAGAGCAAAGTTAATATTTGTTTCTAGAGAAATAAATTTTTTTCTGGCTTGCATTAGTGAGTGTGAGGTGGTGCATAGTTTGCAGTTAACAGAGTGCAATCACTGGAACAGGTTGGAAACACAAGTCAGGGATAGTAACAGATTGTGCCTCACCCTGACACAAGATACAGCAGGCAGAGTGCCTGGGCTCCAGCTCAGAGCTGCCTGGCTCCTGGGACTTGGACAGGGTTGGTCCTGCTTCTGCTGCCTCTCTGGTGTGCCCTGTAAAGGAATTCAGGGTATGGAAAACCAGGCTGTTCCTCCTTGATTATTTAAGCTGCAAAATGGGAATGGACCATTTTGTCTCATGGAATGTGTCCATTTGCTTATTCCATAGTGATGTGTGGCTCAGACACCTATGCTTGGAATAGATGACGCTGTCAGAGCAAAAATTGTTTTTTCTGCTCATGGCTTTCTTCTTGGACATAGGAAGATGAGTGGGAGTCATTGTTAACTGGCTGTGTCCTTGAGTTTCTCTTGTGGGGGTTTTACTACAAAGATTACAGAGGAAATTTTATTCTGGCCCTAGCAGATTTAAATGCTGTGCACTGACTTTTAAGTTTAGTATCAGTGTGTGAAGAAAATTAAAGGTATATTTCTCTGTGCTTTGGTTTAAATAAACATGGCCATGTTTTCTTGTTGTTTATAGCTTCTTCAGCAGCTGAAGCGATTAATATGTGACCTCTGCAGATTATATAATCTTCCTCAGCATCCAGATGTTGAAATGTTAGATCAGCCATTGCCAGCTGGACAGGTAAATCAAAAAGCTGTGGACACCTTCTTATGCCAATAAAGGAGTTGTTTGTTTTTTTGGTTTTTTTTAGTCCAAGAAACAGGATAATGGGAAAGATTAAACCTTGTGTAAATCAGAACTGAGACATGAAGCACTTCTCCATTACGGGGTCTTCAATCTGAATTTTGTTTGCAAAATCCATTTAATAATGGCGATAATATTACACAATTCCCTTTGAAGTTTCTGTATCACTGAAAGGTGTGTATGTGATACCAGTGCTGTCAAGTTTAATTCCTTCCTAAACATTATTCAAGCCAATCTCTGTGCACTTGGAGTGCTTCCCAAACTTACTTTTTCTGAAATATTTGGCTCTTTGTTGAAGAGTATGTGTTTCACAGTGTGCACTTGGATGGACTTCTGTTGATGTTTTCCTTCTTCAGTCCCTTGCAGAGACATGGGATATCAAGGCCATATGTTACTTTGGGTAGGGAGGTACCTTGCTCACTTCTTGTGCATTTGAAAAATTAAGAATTGTGAGAAGGCCTGTGGTGATCTTCTTAACCAAAATGTTTTGTATTGTGTTGAAAACAGAACTGTTTCTTTTCTGTTTTTAAATAAGATTATGGGATCTTCTTTCGTTTGAACACATTAAGATGACATGATTGCTAAAATACTCCTGTAGAGTAACAGATGCTTTCCTGTGGTGACAGTACTATAGTGATGACAAATAACTTGCTTAATTTTTGGTCACATGCCAAATTGTAATCCTATAGGTCTTTTCTCTGAGTCACCCATTCAGCAGTGCAGCTGTAAGGCAATGGGCTGTGCTATTAGGGTGTAGCTTTGTGAAGGGTCTCATGTGCTGTGAAACTCAAAAACAAACTCATGAAAGGTTTCTTAGCCAGAAATGTGAGACAGTTTCAAGTGAAATAAGAGGAGGGTCTTAGTAACTCTGACCAAAAATTCATCTGGTCCCGTATATTGTCTAGAGCAGTGTCATTCCTTCTGTGCCAAAGGAAGAGTGAGCAGAGGACAAGCATATCAGAATGCTCCTGAGTATTTCTGCAGCTCAGATTTCCTGAGCATTTAGTGGTATCCTGAAAGAGAAAGTCATAAAAATTAACTCAGTGTAAGGACTGAAGTTTGACATGTAACTTCTGCATTTACTGCCTCTCTTTGAGAGTAGACTTGCTGATTTTGAAAGCAAGAAGCATATGCAAAATTTATGCAGAACTTTCATTGTTGTATTGCAGAATGGAACAACAGAAGAAGTTACATCAGAGGAGGAGGAGGAAGATGATATGGGTGAGGTATGTCTATATATGAGATTGTTACCCTAATCTAGTAGAATTTTGGTATTTTGCTCTGCTATGTCTGGCTAATAATTAAACCAAACTGTAACATGTAACCTCCCTGGAGTTCAACAGAAAAGATAATTAAAATTTGGATGTTTACCTGAATGTCAGTTTTCCCTTCCACTAGAAAACCAGTGAAATTTTCTTCTTAAACCTAGATCTCAGCTGTGAGGTACTTGGATACAGAGAATTGGACATCTGTTTGTGCTTTAGTCAAACAATACATAACATTGTGTGCCAAATCAGTAAGTTTTTTGCATTGTTAACTCCTATTTCAAGCAGCGTGTGAACTGGCTCTGATACAGTTGGAAGTGCCTCCCAAACTGAAGCAGACTTGCTAAGAGTAAATCAGTTTGCTGACTCATTAAATGGGTGAGCTAGTTTTTGACTGTAATAAATTGAAGGGACTGGAAGGACGTCAAAACAGACACACTAAACTTTTATGTCCATGTCTGGCAACACGGTGCTCTCTTTAAGGAGCTTTTAGTTGTAAGAATCACCCTTTTTGCTTGCATCTGCTACATGTTAGAATAGCTTCAAGATGCTTGCTTTCTACACTACTATAGACTGCCTCATTATAGTAGAACTGTTCTGACTACTTCAGATTTAGATTTTTGATTAAGGTTTAGTAAGAATGAACAACTCTCTGAATAAATGATCTTCTTATAGAAAAGATCTAAATGTTACCAAGTTCTTAAATTAATTTGTAGCAGCCTTTCTTATGCCATATTTAGCCTGATCCAGACTACAATTGCTGGAGCTGGTGTTTCTGTAAAGGTGGTGTGTCCCATATCCTGCTGGCACAAGGCTCTGATTGCTTGCAGACTGCTAGAGTAGCCTTTTGCATTCTGTTTGGGTTACTTTGTACAAAAAAGAAATGGTCTGCCATTATTTGTCATCTGTCGGGGCATTGTGTGTGGCAGTGATAACTGCAACCTGTAATCTAGTCACAGTTCTAAATGGAGAAGCAGTTTTCAATTCCTCAGCTCTGTCATTGGAGAAACATGAGGATTTTGAAGAATACTCAGTCTGAAGTCTGTTACAGCTGAAGGAAACAGTGTTGTCAAATGCACCAGGTGTATTTCTTGTTAGGTAGGGCATCCTTGAATTTGGATTTTCGTGCTGTGTAAACAGATGGTGCATGGAGAGCAGCCCAGGTGTGCCAGAGCTCTGCATACTGGAGTGAATCTGGTAGTTGTGTAACCAAAGCCTGCTGGTGTGGCTGCTGCAATGCTTCCTTTTTCATGTCAAGGTGTTGATATGCTTCCCCTCCTCTCCGTAGCCAGCTTTTGAATCACCTTCAGGCAATTGTCTGAAGCTTGGAGTGCATCTCTGCCACAAAGATAACCCCATCTCCAGATACAGAGTGGAGGCATTTTAGTGCCTTGGTCTAGAGCATAGAACTGAACTGTTGGCTTGGGTGATCAGAATGCTTGACCACAGAATTTTGTTTTATGTCCTGATTCCAAAATTACTGCATCTAATCTTTAGCTGAAATGTTAACCTTGAATAAAGTACACATGTTTTTCTAATATTTAACTTTCTTGAAGGGTGGCTGTAGCCCTGCCAGATATGTTGATCACTGCTTGCAAGAAGTGTAGTATAGCTAGGATTCTATTTGCAAAAGAGTCTGCTTTTAGAAACATCTTGGAGCCACCCTAACTTGGGGCACTTTTGGATTCTCTAGTCCAGCTGGCTGCCTACTTCAGTGGGCTAATTCTCTACAATGCTATCTTCTTGCAGAGGTAGTACTTGTTTCTGTGACCAGTAACATGTTGTGAATTTGGGTTTCTTTTGTATTATGTATTATTTGTATTATCCCTATACTTCCAGTGGTTATGCTGGCTGAGGGAAGTTAGAACAAAATAGAAATGGCATCCAACAGTCACAAATCCATGGCGCTGTGTGGTATGTGATGTATCCCACATGCCTTTGGAGAGGGTTTCATTGAATGAAGAGCACAGGACAGTTATTTACAATTAACTTCTCTCTCTCCTGTAGGATATTGAAGATCTGGATCACTATGATATGAAGGAGGAGGAACCAGTTGATGGGAAGAAATCTGAGGATGAAGGCATTGAAAAAGAGAACCTTGCAATCTTAGAAAAAATCAGAAAAAATCAAAGGCAAGATCACTTAAATGTGAGTTAATTCCATGCTTCTTCTTTGCAATACTTCTGACTTTAAAACAGAGATGGTTTTCAGCAAAGAAAGCACACTGCTATACACCTAGACATAAACTGACCTGTAGCTGACTGTTTACCTGCTCATCTCCAGAGGTATCCATGGGTTGTCCCTCTATTTCTTGTTTGGTGCCTTTTTTACAAACATTAGTTCTCCTTGCAGAATCAGCAGAATGAGTCCAGGCTGCGAACTTGACTTTTGTTGCTGAACTCTTATTAAAGTAAAAAACTAAAGCCATAGTTAAATTGCCTGTGTTAAAAGTCATGGGTGACTTAAAATACTTGGCAAACCTGTGCTTTAAATCCATTTTATGCATGAATTTATTTTTCAGTAATAGCTGTGCCACCTGGAAATTACTGAAGGGTGGTGGATTGTTTTGCAGTTTTTTTATTGCCTTGCATAAAGTGAAGGGCCTTCAGCAGCACTGCAGCTTTGTTGTCAGTTTTCTGAGTGATCTTACCAGCAGGCAGTTGTAGAAACAGTGCTTCTTCTCCAGAGGCTTAGTAATGTTCTGTCCCAAGTGCCAGGTTCCAGAGAGGCTTCTACTTCTCAGGGTGCATGTAGGAGGGTATGATGATGTCATACAACCTTCATTTTATTTACTCTGACTCCCAAAGAAATCAAAGCTTTTGTTTCATAGAGGCTTAAAATATATAAACCATCAAATCTAATATTTCTGTTTGTGATCTGCTTCGTCCACAGGATTTTAAATTTTTAACACCTAAACCTCATTGGCATTTGAGGGTTTAAAAGCAGGTAAACAGAAGTTCCCAGACTGCTTTGGCTGTATAGTCAAGTCTTGTTTTGAGACTTGCATAACCATGAGCACAAGTCACTTACAGGTTTCGTTTAGACTTGAATGTTCACAGTTTGAGAAGATGCCTAGTGCGGTTTTGTGTGTTTCTGTGTGTATGACTCAAACTCCTAATAGTAAGGAGTCTTTTAATTGTTAAAGAAAATGTATCCTCTTGCAGCCTGAAAGGCATGGCCTGCTTTACAATCACCTGAAATGTGGTAGAACAGAAAAAAGGTTTTTGTAGTGTCAGCATTCTTCCTTGGTGCAGAAAGCCTCTTAAAACAGCAGATTTTCTTTTGCTGTCCACTCTTTTCCTATTTGGCAAATACTGCCTTTCCTTTTGCTTTTTCCCTCCACATTTAGTAGAGCTGAAATGAACACTGCTGGTTTTCTGTTTGACAACAGCAGATTCAACTTACATAATAGCTGTTTCTCATGCCAGGACGCTCTCGGTGATGCTGGTGCATAAACAAGGTCAGCTGAGTGCAGGGAACAGGGTATTCAGCTGCTGCTGAAGAACTGTGATATTTTTGTGGGTCACCAGAAATAGCTGTGCTGCTGAAATAATTTCTCCAAGGACTTGTGAGGGTTTACTCCTAGGTGCTGGAGAACCAAAAGCTATAGCTGTGCTACTGACCTAGGAAAGAGCTAGCCCAGTAGCAACCTTATTGGTCCTCCATGCTGCCAAAACAGGGGGCTTCTGATAGAACGTGTTAACCATACTGTAAGAGCAGTAGTTTGAGTGTACGAACACAAAGGAAAATTTAGATCTGTACAGCCCTCACAACTGGGTTTCTTAGAGGACACTATGAGTTTCACAAACGTAAATGCAGTGGCTAAACTAGTCTGGATTTTTAGCCTTTTGGCGTACTTTGTTTCCTCAGCAGAGACCAGTAAAACAAACCCATACCATTTACATGCTGCTTGTTGGAAAAGGGAATGTGCAGCATAATAAAGGGCTTTGACTGGTGCCCAGTGCAGCCAGAAGACTTTTCAGTTCCTTTCCATGCTCTTTGGCCCAGGTCCATGGGCTGTCCTCTCTCCCCTTGGCTGCAGTGCAGGCTGGAGTTAAAGATCATGCTCAAGGCTTGTTCATGGGAAAGCAGTGCATGCACCCCCATTGTAATTTATTCCTGATAGGTAAAAGACAGTTTTCTGTTTCTCAAGATGTTGTCATAGGAGTTTTTAGGATTTATGTGTGTTGTACAAGTTAAGAATGTGTATTTACTAATTTTGTAAATGAGTTCTGTCCTTGGCAGTAACCTTAATCCCATTCTTCTTGCTGGCATCAAGAAATAAATTTGGCTTTTGGTACAGTGTGTAACTTGGAGCAAGAATTAATCCTCCTCTTAACATTGTAATAACTTTAAAGAACCACTTGCTTACCTGTAGTTAAAATAGGTCTTTGAACTGAAATCATTCAAATATGTAACAGCTTGCTGCTGCTTGCTTTTCAGAGGTCTCTCCCCACATAGTCATTTCAGAGACTAATGCCTTTTGTTATTTAGATAATGCTATTAGCTTTTCCTGTTTCTTGCTGAGGAGTTTAAGCACTTCCCTTCAGAATTCTCCAAGGTCTCTACTTTCATCTTCAGATTTTATAAAATCTAAGGTGTCATTTCTATTTTTAGTCTAATCCTTGAAGGAAGTATGAAACTACTTTAACTTCTAGGAATGATTGTGCTTCTGCACAAATACGGAGAAAGTTCAGTTACAAATGGAACTTATGTTCTTTAGCTCTTTTTGGGTTATTTAGATTTCAGTTTATTATCTTGGAGGAATTTTCATGTTTTGTTTCAGCAGGTGATTTTAGGTCTTATGGCTAAATCTTCTGAAATGTATTGAGTGAAGAGGTTTTCGGTAGTATTCTGATGTGTTCACAGTATTTTTCTGATCAGACAGAGAAAAATCAGATCTTTGGATTAAAATCTGCAGTGAACTGTACCTCCTATCCCCTATAACTTGGGGGGGAGAGCAGGCTGTGGGTGCATTTTGGGGGTTGGAAGGGGAAAGGAAACCCATCACGTCTCTGTGGCCTTGGTACAGCAGGGCAGTGACAAGTGCTGGTCTGTCTGTACCACGAGGTTCATGTTTCCAGCAGTGGCTCGTCCTTGGGGGGCAAGAGTTCGAGACCAGGGCAGGCTTGTAGTGGTGCATCTCGTGAATATTTTTCACGTCCAACAGTTTTAGCTGCAAGAATTCCTGCATCAGGTATTTCTGTTATTTGCAGCTCTCAGCAGCTGGCATGTTGTCAGCATAGATGTTTGCCTCTTGTAGCAGGGATTTCTCCAGCTTACCTGCTCATTGTTCTGGAGAGCCACAACACATGCTAGTACAGGATGGGATGACTGAGACTTTTTGTGCATATTTGATTACTTTTTAGGAAAAAAGTCACTTGGGTCTGGTCCCACAGATCATTTAACTACTTCAGATGAAATGGCTTTGCCTTTCTGCTCTTGGCATCAGCCTCATGTGATAGATACCCATCAAATCCCATGATTGACCACTTAAGTCTGAGGCAGTTGCAACTATAAATCTTACTGTCACAATTTGAGAAATGGGAACTTTATCTCCCTTGGAGTGTCAAGTCCCAGTTTTCCAGAAGGATACTGTTATTTATATCTGGGTTCAGTCTTTGAAATTATAACTTGCGTGTAGTGAGTTATGGAAAGAGTTTTTAATTTTAGTATCACTGTAGTCAAAACTGACCTCAAAGCTCTGTATCGTGCAGTGGTAGGATGCAAGTCGTGATCTCTTCCAAGCAGCACTTTACAGTGGCTCCAAAACCCACAAGTGACACCAGAGTGAAGATGTGCTTCAGTGCAGTGGCGTTTGGCATTAGGCTTACCATCAGGTTTAGCTGTTACCTTCCTCTTCAAGTTCCTCCAAGGGTAGTTCAGAGCACATAAAATAAGCCCCTGTGCTAAACTTCTTAAGTTAAGCTTGCTATCCTCTTTCTCCTGATTGTAGATGACTGGTTTACAGTCCATTGATTCTTTAGAGTAGCAAGTGTAACTATATTTAATGCTGCTATATAAGGAGTGAGCGGCCCAACCAGAAGCTCCTGGGGGAGAAAGGGCGAAGACAAAGACCAAGTGTTTTGTGTTTTGAGGCTTGCTTTCACACACTACCACTAGCTACTTTAATACCACCTCATTTATCAGCAGTTATAATGGAAGTCAGGGGGATGTGGGTCTGTTAAGCTTTGTTTTTTAAATGTCTCCAGTACAGAAAATACTTAAATTTTCATTTGCCAAGATGAACTTCCAGCATTATGTATAGAAATGCAGTAGTTTAATTGGATGGAAATAGAGATGCAATGAAAGAGGTAGATGTCTTTGACCATCTAACTTGTTCTTAAATTGCCTATATTTATAGATTGACAATCTGTGGAAAGTGTATGAAAATTCCTTCTTTTAGTAAGAAATACAGTGGAAGGGGTATTTCTGAGCTCTGCTCAGAAGAAAACCATAGTTGTGACACTTGTCTATGAAATGTCTTTCCTCCAGACTCAACATATTGATGAGTCTCAGTCTTAATGCTCACAAAGCACAGCAACTATACAAAGAATGGTGATTAACACTGCTGTGTTAACTGGTTAAGTGTAATGTTTCCTTTTTCAGCTAATCTGTAAATAGTGGGCATAAATAGTAGTAATATGCAGATACTGCATATAAACAACCTTTTTCCATAAAATTTCGTATACTTGGTGTTTGAGAAATCCCTTCTTTATCTGATACTGCTCTATAGAGTTGCGCGTAGTAAATGGAGAAATTACTTGTCTGAAGCCTTGTTTGTATGTAGCTTTTGTTTAATCAGATGAAAGCAGTTGCCTCTTATTTGCATGTTTAATTACAAGGTTCATCCTTCATACCGGTCTGTTAAGAAAAACTAGTGGAATTTCAGAAATCTGCATAATTAAATCCAAAGGTGTATGAAAATTAGTAGCCTTAAAAGAAAAGTCTGCAGATTCTAGTGTGCAGATAAGTGTATTGTTTGTATTGATACTACTGGATGGAGAAGACAGAGGAGGCTTCACCATCAAGTAACTGTTACTGATACTTACTTTTTATTAAGAAGTAATTTGGTCCTACAGTTAAGCCCTTGTAGAATATAAAACATCACTGTAGACTTCAGGCAAACAGGGAGGATGTTTTGGGTATTAGGTAATGGTCACAGCTGCTTCATATTCTTCCAGAAATACTTTTCTGACACTGGTCCAAAAAGGATGTGTTTATAGGTGTTCATAGTGTCTGGAAGGAAACTGAAAAAATAAGAATCTTTGAATTTTTAGATGGAGTAAAAAAGCAGCCTCATCAACTTACTTATTCAGTACTTGATACAGACAGGCTGAACTATCATAGGTGGGTCTTTTTTATTTGGTAGTCAGGCAGTTCTATTTTTTGTCATGGTTTCTCCCCCCCAGCCATGCTTATGAGCTGTATATGTTAGCCTGTATTTCAGTGGCAGTGACTGAAGAGCAGGAGCAGAAGGGAACTACAAAGGTCCAATGGAATAATCTGCCTTTGGGAAACAGACTGATGGTGAAAACCCAAGTGTCACCCAAGGGTCAGGGTTTGGGGTGGTAACTACCTCAGCTCATTTGGAGTCCTTGTTCCTATTCTGTATTTTAAATCTTATAATGCTAACTTACATCTCTCTGTTTTTCAAAACACTTGAACCTAAAGTGATATTTTGGGTGAGATATAGAAGCAGAATAATCACATAACCTACAAGAAAATTGTTTTGAGTTTTCTCTCACTTTGAGGTGCTGAGCAGTACAGAACTGAGCTCTAAAAGAAAAGATATTTTGCCATAGTTGGATAAATCACAAGAACTGTGACAAGTCACACGAAATATTTTGTATTTTAAGGTTTACTTACCTTTGTCTTCCTCTGTGTAGATGTTGATTTTTTTCACTCAATTGCAATAAATATTGCTTTCGTTCCATGTTTTCTAAATTCACTGCTTGGTCTTATTCCTCTGGAAGCTGCTGTTCTAGAGGTGGGTACTTACCAGCTCCTGTACCTTTTTCAATGACCAAATAAAAATATACCTCTGAGAAAGCAATAAAACATTATGTGTAGAAGCTTGCTCTTAGAATTAGGCTTGCTTTTCTTCCCAGTGTGTAAAAGCAGAATGTAAAATTAAATATTTCACTCTTGAGATGTACTGTGCATCCATCTTGGAAATGAAAATGCCAAAGATTTAAGTCCTTTACAGAAAAATACCTGTTGTGCCTTGATTAAAAGTTTGTATCATCTATAGCATTTAGTAGTATATATTAATGTTCTTTAGCAGGAGGGCCTTGTTTCTTTGGAGTAGACTCTGCTCACTGGAAAATTTAACTTTTCAGAAACCCAATTCTCATACAGAAATTAATATATTGTTAATACTTCTAGTTAGTAATGTAAAGCTGTTTGTAATTACTACTTTTCACTTATTTGGAGTCTTTTTTGTTTATTTCAGGGTGCAGTCTCTGGGTCAGTGCAGGCTTCAGATCGACTTATGAAAGAACTCAGGGATATATATAGATCACAGAGTTATAAAACAGGTAAATGCCTCAGATTTCCCTTTTTAACATATACTTTAAATTAATTCTCCTGGGAAGTACTTGCTGCTAACTTCTCTGTGTTTTGTTGTCCTGTGTTTGTATATATGTGCATGTTTGTGTGTGCACATATGTAAAAATACATAGATACATTATATATGCTCTTATTCATTAAAGTAGTTTATTTGTGGAGAAAAGTCAGAACATGTATTCCTTGCAATAATGATGTGAACTACAGTGGAAAACAAGCCTGTATTTTAAATTAGTTTGAGTAATGACCAGTGATTATCTTGAGGTAGTGGATGGCTGTTTCATTTGTTCCTTTGGTAGCTGTAGCTAAAGTAACTCAGCAAAGGTTCAGCGTATTGAATTGCCTGAGTGTTACTGATATGAGAAACAGAAGTTACATAGACTTTGGGCAAGTTGTATTCCTCTAGGTCTGCCAAATAGACAACTCCATCACTGCAGCCAGGTGTCAGACCCTGGTGCAGGCCAGGGTGAGAACAGGAGGAATGCCTAATTAGAGGGTCAGTATAAACTTAAATACGTTTTCACTTTTCTGGTCTTGGACCATATTTATTTCTAGTGGACATAAACCTGACTTGACAAAGCCATTTTAGTCAAGTGTAAAAGAACAGAGGTGAAGAGATAATAGGTTCCTGTTTTGATTTGTCATGTTTAACTTTTAGGTCAATTGTTTAATATGTGGAAGTGCTGGGGACAGTGGTAAAATGTCTGGGGTATAAATTTGATGAGGTGACCTAGTGTTGATCTATTGCAGCCTCCTTCTTTTAGCTTTGTTGCACCTGAGTGCTTGCTGGTGTGCCCCAATCATCATCTATCCAGGAAGGAATGAATTAGTGGGTCTAAGGAAGAGCTGGAAGCAGATCTGTATGAAGTCATGGGGAATGCTTTACTGCCCCGCTTTGGCCTTCAGGGTTTGTTTTGGTGATCAGAGCTAGGGCTGGCTATAGCAAACCAGACTGTAAGGAGTGCTGTGGGGTGCTCAGTCATGTGGTGGTACTGCAGTCAGCCAGGGGCCCCTGGCTAGCTGTGGTTTGAGGGGAGAGTTTGGGCTTTCTAATAATGCCATTTCTTGGCTTTGGACAAACAAGTGTTAACGAGTTGCAAAACACTGATCTTGATGTAGGAAAGCGTACTCTAAATTATGAGGAAGAGTAAATCTTGCTAATCTTTACAGAAAGGTGAGGTTCTAAAGGGTGAGTGCAGTAACTTAGAGCTTCTGACTTTGGAAATATGTAAAAACACTGCGAGTGGATGCCTCATGTTGATCTCTAAAACATGGTAATGGAGTAGTGTCAAGTGGAGGTTGACACTACAAAGATGATGCAGTTCTGCTTTGAAACACAGTCCTACTGACACATTTATTGCATTTTGCCAGTAAATTGATGCTGTTTTTTATAAAACTTACCTGCATTCATACCTTATGGTTTCATTTGTTCTTCGACCTTGGGTGAATTTCTGTTCCTGGTTCTTTTCCTTTGCACAAAACTCCTGCTTTCATAGCCTAGTTCTGCCTTTTATTAGCTAGCTGTCACCACATGCACAGGCTGTGGCAGGTAATTGGCTTTTTTAATGTCATTTTTGTTAGAGTACTTGCCCCATGGTCCATTTTACGTGAAATTTAATTTCTTCCTACTAATGCACAAAGGGAACCATTGTGCAACTTCCAGGTTCTTAGAACTGTTGCAAGGTAATTTAACACTGTTTTAATTTCTTTGTAAGACAAGCCAGAAAGGCTAAGGCTGATTTTTAGTTGGGTAAGGATCGCTTTTAGTTTTCATGAGGTTACGTGTTTTTAGGACTGACTGTAGAACAACACTGGGAGTTCTGAAGTGAGTAATACTTGTAGCAATAGTATTTTAATTTTCTTTACTCTTGGACTGTTTTATAAAAAATTACTATTAAAAGATAGTGGCTTCAACTGTAGCTGTGCATTCAAAGTAGTATCTATTTTAGAAATTAATTTCCTTCATCAAATGAAGCAATGCTGGTGAATTTCAAGCAAAAGATTGCAAACTTGCTCTCAACAGCAAAGTTGCATATCTACCTGGGAAATCTGGGGGAAGAATTGCCCTTAAAGAAACAGAAAATAATTTTCTAATGAGCTGACAAAAACAAAAAAAACTCCAGAAAATTAAGATACTGTTGTGAATTAGTTTCATTAGCCTGTTCAGATAATGGGAACCACAAGTCCTGTAAAACAAGATTATCTCATTTCCACATATCAGGTTGGAGATTCACAAATGATTTAATGTAGTTTAAGGGATTGGGAAAGGAGGGCAAGAAATGAAGAATTTGGGGATATTAAATGATATCTTTTCTGTTCATATCTTTAGCATCTGTTTTATTCAGATATAGTTCATATGACTTCAATTCCCTGTTTTTATCCAAAGACTATGTGGGATTTACTTTTTGATATAATAATGTTGTCCTGAGATGTTTCCTCTGTTTTGAAAGGAATTGTTTTTCTTTCTACATTTCTATTCCTTACTTTTTTTACTTGCCTCATGGTTTTGTGGGTTTCTTTTTACTTGAACACCCTTATACTTTATCACCTTTGAGCAATAAAAACCTCACCCCACCTTGTATTTAAGCAAAGGGAACCTACCTTGATTCCTTTCCTAAATTAAGGACTTCTCAAAAACTGCTGTTAGTAAGTTAAATTCTTTTTGACAGGAACCTTTTTCCTCTCACTGTCAAAATTACAAAAAAACACGTAAATTATTTCCAAATAACATCTCCTAGATTATTCAGAAAACCCCAAACAACACCCTCCCTCAGCTTTGGATGGTGTTATTAAGTAGCTTCTGTATCAAGACATGGAGCCCCCTTGCTGCTGCTCATGAGGAGACAGATGCTGTTTGCTTGAAACCTGGCTGCTTGAGAGGCTGCTGGAGTGTCTTGCACTGGTGCTCAGGCTCAGCCCCGAGCTGAGCCTGGCTCTGAACTCTCCTGCAGCTTCTGGCTCAGATGCAGTACAACTCTTCAGGGTACCGCTCTTCCTGTTGGAGAAGCTGGCAGAGTGTCTGGGCCTTGGAGCTGGACTGGGACAGGAACTGTGGATAAAAACAGGAGGCTCAGGATAATGGAAGGGAGTGCAGGAGTGGGGCTGGAGGCTTAGTGAGTGAAAAAAGGGATGGAAGTTCTCTTGTGACCTTCCATTGTTTAGCACAGCGTCAGGAGCCTTACTGTAACTTACTGCCTTGTCTGTAATAAGTATTCTTTGCTCCCACTTGGATGCAGGTGGAAGAAAATATTCTGGATACAACAAAGGAATAGATTTGTCATTAATGGAAGTTGACAATGAGCAGAGTTCTGAATGTCAACTCTTCTGTTGTTACATCAGAGCAGTACAAATTGAAATTCTTACAGTTTGTGACTTAAACCAAGGTCAGTTCAGAAAACAGTGTCCTTGGATCTGGGGAGTTGGAAAAAGGCCTTAATAGCTCCTTTGGTTGCTCCTCAAACAGAGATGTTATGTCTCTGAAGTAGCTACTGATTAAAAGGAACATGGATAGCACAGCATGTGTTCAGGCCTACATTGTTATTCTAGACACAGGAAAATTAGAAATTGTACTCTTGGCTGCAGTACTCCTTTGTTGGTGGCACTCAGAAAGGAGAACCAAGCATGGGTGCTTAAACTTGTGTGCCAAGTTTTGAAATGCTTTAGAAATAATGGTGTCTGGAGAGCTAGAACTGTCCTATGTACTCAAAGTACTAATGCTTATAAGCTTCCATTGTAAGATTATTTTTATGCTAGAATAACAAAATTCAGAAATTAATACCCCCATTCCTTGGGAAGAATGTGGTGACTGCAATCTGATGGTTGTATTGCCTTCAGAAATCCTAGGCAGGTTCCTGATGTATATATGTCTTCCAAATAATTAGGTCAGGAACACAGATGCTGTTAAATATTAGGCCAGGTAACGAGTTTAATAATAGTGGGTTAGCCTATATGCGTGACTGTTCTGTGAAAGAGGAGGTTTAATTTCTGTACATGACTGATACCATGCTCTAAATCTTGTTGGGTGGTTAAAGATTTATTGCTTTTTCCAGAGCTGCTTGTGAATTTATGCAGAGAGGAAGCTTTGAATATACAAGAAAATGGCAGATAATTTCCATCCTTCCCTGGGAATGAATTGCACAACTGTTGTTTAACATGCTTAAAACAAACAGGCCACTGAAAGTCACCAGCTGGCTCCCACAGACCATTCTTCAGATGCATCTTTCTGGCTTCCTCAGTCAGCTGTTGGGAATGTGCCTCATCCACTGGTGTATCTCTTTTGTGTTGGGTTTCTACTGCATACACTGTCCCGTGTGCTGCCCTGGTCTGCCTGTACTGATGAGACCCTGTGGAACACCGTGCTGCACACTCACACTGTGTTGTGAAGTGTCTTAAAAACATGTTGGTAATGTACTGGATGTAAAATATAGTGAGTAATAAGCAAGCTGGAGTTGTTATTGTAGGAGGTTTGAAGGTGAAATGGTTAAGTATCAGAAAAAAAATTGATTAATGTGGAATTTTTTAATAGAAGTGAAAACACTTTTTCCTTGTAGCTCTTCAGAAATGCATCTGCTACTGGAGGAAGGACGTGCCTCAGTATCAGTGTCCTACACATTGCTTACACCTGCTGACAGTATTCCAATTTAAAGGAAAGAATGGCTTTGCTAAGTTTTCTATCCACACTTCTAGTGCATAATTAATTCCATCTAATATTTCTACAGGGATATATTCAGTGGAACTGGTAAATGACAGCTTGTATGAATGGCATGTTAAGCTTCTCAAGTAAGTTAATAAAGTTTTTACATGTTCTGAACAATGTTTTATTATTGCTGGGGAGATTCTTTTGATAAATGAGTATCTCTAGCCATAGCATATAAATTACTGTTGCATATATGCCATAGAATATAATTACCATTACTGTAGTAACAGCAGTGGTGATTGTAGCCACTAAATAGTGGCTGTAATTCTGATACATAGAAACGTGTGGAGGTGGAATGGTAGTAACTGAGCTGGCAAAAAGACAGACCTGATTTTCCCTGCCAATGCTATGTGTATTGCTTTAACTGTCATTACTGCTGAATTCTGAAACTGCTCCAAAATATGCAGCCTTAAATGATAAAAATTCTTTTTGAGAATTTTTTGATTTTATTTGATTTTATTTTTATTTGTTTTGAATGATAGGAAAATCCAGCTTCTAGTTGCATTTAAAATGTAGGAAAGAACAGAACTGAGTGTCATTAGTTGTTTATTTCTACAGTTAAACAGACACATAGGACTGAAACTTCTAGCTATCACATAAATGTGAATTATATAATTATATGTACCATGTCTTCTGTCATCACGTAGTATACCAAGTAAAAAGCAGTACATAACTCACCTTGTTACATCCATAGTCCAGTAACTTTAATCCTAGAGGTGTTAGAGTGAAATTATTCCTGGTAACAGGATCATCTGCTGGTGTCCCTATACAGTACCCTAAAGAAAGGAAGAGCCTACCCAAACTGTGCTGGGTGGCTGCAGCATCTGGCAATGGATGGAAGAGCTCCCATGGGTTCAGAGATGTCCTGGGGATAGGGATAAGGACAGAGGCTGTTTCAGCACAGTAGTTGACCTGCCTGTAGGAATTGTTGCCTTGTCCTAGGGGTGAGACTTGTGCAAGCTGGGTCACCAGCTGCTGAAATAGTTTTATTTCCTTCTTGGTGTAATCATGGGCATGTGAAGGTTTTGAGGCTGAAAGTGGCAGGAATGACACATCAGAGAAATCTGTGTCACATTGTTGAAGGCCTTTCCTATTGAGTGTGTCTGTAACTAAGGGCTCAAACCATGTGCAGTGATTTGAAACCTCTGTTCAAGTGCTGTGAAGAGGTCTTATTTTCTGCCTTCAGAAAAGAGGAAATGGAGTATACGCAGCAAATGCCTTCCAGAATGTCTAAGAAAAAAAGTGTTGTGTTTGTTTATTGCAGCAAAAAGTGTCTGGAAACAAATGCACTGTGTGCAGAGTAGCTGAGGGGTAGGTGTTCAGAGGGAAGAGCCCATGTGAGAAAGGAACAGTATTGTTACTTAGAACAAGTCCCTTTGAACTGCTCCAGCAAAACATGGCTTGAAATGAGAGGTTCTTAAGCACTGAAAGATTTTTTTTTCTGAAATAGCTTTACACTGGTAGGATGGGGACTAACTTAGAACAAGTCCCTTTGAACTGCTCCAGCAAAACATGGCTTGAAATGAGAGGTTCCTAAGCACTGGAAGATTTTTTTTTTCTGAAATTGCTTTACACTGGTAGGATGGGGACCTCCCTGCCCAAGAAGTTCTGAAATGAGATCTTATAACTGTGCAGTTTTAGCTGTAGTAGAGGATTAGATTTAAAGGCCTTTCAGTCCCTTTAACATCTGGTTTTGGCTTGCTGCAGGTGTTTTTGACTAGTCTCTTCTATTTAAAAGCTGATCAGGTGTCAGATTAACTGATTGGGATTAACCCAGTAGTGTCTGAATTAATGGCCAGGCTGCTCACCACCAGTGTTTTGGAACAAACAGTTGTTGAAACTCTGCTCAGCAGAAGCTGCTGGCTTTAGTACTTCTGCTGATGCAGATTACTTCTAACAGCTGATGCAGAACTACAATTACATATTCCAAAAAGGATTCACTGCCTATGTGCTGAAAACAAGATGACTACAGTCTTCTGTTTTTCTCCCCTCTTATCTGAACACAACTGAACTGGAGAGAATTAAAATTGCTCTTTTCAAATAAACAGCTTACTTTGTGCTTTGTTGAAGCAACACTGGATAGCATTGGGAATGTTGTACATGCTGATCTCATGGCAAAGTTTTTACTTGGTAAAAGGAGAAAGAATTTCCTACATTTCACCTTGAACTACAATTTGTAAACTACAATTACATAAAGGAAGTCTTTAACAGGAACTACTGTTTACAGGTATTGAAAATATTAACTTTTTCCATGGTCTCCCCCCTGCTGCTTTTGTAGGGTTGATCCTGATAGCCCACTGCATAGTGATCTTCAGGTCTTAAAAGAAAAAGAAGGTGTAGAATACATTTTACTCAACTTCTCTTTTAAGGTAAGTGTCTGTAGGATGAAAAGCTGCAATTAAATTTGAGGCTTACTATAGAAAATTACTGAAATGACCCTCAGCTGTTACTTGGGTAATAATGGATCTGTGACATTGAAAAACAGGACGGGAGAAGAAAACTAACTTTTAAGTTCAGCACTGAAGCTTCCCAAAAAAATGCTTTTTAGCCAATTCTGTGGAAAGGGAATTTTTACAGAACTGAAAACTTGTAGTACTTCAAATCTGATTTGACACATAAGGTTATTGAAATACTTTCTGTTTGGGAAGCAATGTCACAGTATTTTCCTTAACCTGATTTTTTTATTATTCTTCTCAGGATAACTTCCCTTTTGACCCTCCCTTTGTGCGAGTGGTGTCTCCTGTGCTCACCGGAGGGTAGGTTTGAGTTACCCTGCAGAAATTTTGCTTTCTGGTAAAAATGTTACAACTTGAAAAACTCTGTGCCTGCCATATGTGTAAGAACTGACCTCTCTGGGGGGTTAACCTTGATCTTCCTTCCCCTGTTGTAGGGTGCTTTGGGTTAGTGCTTTGAATGGCTCTTGATCCCTGTGTTACCTTAAGTTTGCTGTAAAGTCTTACCTGTCTCTCTCTTGCTGGTAACACTGCCATAAAGGTTTTTTAAAAAAAATTCCTCGAATGCTAATCCAAAACCACAAAATTTAACTGAAAATATGCTCCAAATGTCATCTAAAGCATGTTTAAAGTGTTGTCTGTGGGACTTGTACATATCCATGGAGAGACTATTAAATTCACCTTCCAAGGCTTTTATGCATGTCCTGGTGACAGGAAATGATACCTTGCTTTTGAAAATGCTGTCTGTGGTAGCTGGTGCTGATTATATGGGATTTGAATTGCCATGTATACTTCTTTAATTCAGTAAATGGTTAGTGCAGTTAAATAGGGTTCCTGAGGGGTGCTGCTATCTCAAAATTAAACAAGCAGACCGAAACACCAGAAAATTCATTGGATTCTAATTTGATGGTACTCAGACTTCTTTTTAGAATGAAAAAAGGATGGCTTTTCAGTGGTCATTTCCCTCTGAATGTCATATGGATCTATAAGGTATAAATGTCCTGATCATAGAGGAGAATACATTTTGGCAGTGGTAAATTCTCTTCCCTCAGTCCAGGTTTTGTCATGCTGAGGTGTTCTGCTGAGTCCCAGTCAGCACAATGGGTAAAGTGTTTTTTAAATTAAAAAAAAAAGGTATTTACAGGAAAAGAGCAAGAAAAGATCTGGTTATCTCATATTATTTATAAGTGCACGTGCATTGTTTGAAATTGTGTTAAATTTGTTTACACAATTGAATTTTGTTGGTTTCTTTTAGTTACACATTGGTACCATGTATATGTAGAGTAGCTATAAAAAGTAACTTTCCTTTTTCCATGGTCTCTGCAGTTGTGCAGAATAGCTCAGTCAGTGGTTTAAGTCTAGTTAGCAAACAAGTTTTTTTTGTCACACTATGCTAATTTTCTTTGCCTAAGTATGACATGGATAACTAGCTACAATATATTACTGGTTAAAGGCCATTTCAGCTTTATGGACAAAGAATTGCACAAACAAGCTGGCAAGAGCTTGAAGTGCTGTGAGCACTTGCATCTTTTTACTAACTGCTGATGTCAAGCATATTTTCTTTCACATTTGTTTCTAGGTATGTCCTAGGTGGAGGTGCATTATGCATGGAACTTCTTACTAAACAGGTGAATATGAGCTCTATTATCTGGGTAATAGAACATGTCTGCAAATAATGAAAATACATGCTTCTGTTGAGTTGGAAGAATCCCTGTGTGGAATAAATTACACTCTGCAAAGGAAACATGCTGGAATTAAACCTCAATTCCACAGGATTTGCCTTGCGGATCTTGTTTGAGATATTCTTTTCTGCCTTGGATGGCTTACAAGAGATGTGAGGAGGAGGTAGGCATTGTGAACAGGTCAGCTTGGAGCTCTCCGAATTTCTGTGAGGAAGGCAGTGTGGAGAGTGAGCTCTGGGGAGCAAGACCTGTTGTTTTCTTTTCTAGAAGCCTCTTCAACTGCGTGAAGTCAGCTCTGGAGAAGTGAGGAATACAGATGATTACAGTCATCGATGATTTGTGTAGACAGAGTGATTTTCTCTTTAAAACAAGTAAATTAATGAAGTAACTTACTTGCAGGCTCTGGCAGAAACTTTTGCGAACTCTGGAAGGTAAAGCAATACCAGAGATGAGCAGATTTCTTACAACTTACTGAATCGGCTTCATTAGAGATCAGGCTTGTCTACTTCTTGGAAAAAGGAGTTGTAATTTCTGTTGTGACATTGCTGAAAATGTGTCAGTGGTGTAAGGATGGAGCTTTTTTGGTTCCTGTCTTGCTGTATTTTGAAAATGTAATTCAGCCTTTTCCTTCTTACGAGTTCTTAGTACTAGGACTGTATATAATTCTACAGATTTTTTGTGGAAAATAAATGTTAACTGAAAATCAGTAGTTGAAACTGGAATGCAGGGGAAAAAAAATCCCAGAGCACATGTTCCAAAACAGATTTGTTGAGGTGAGCACAAGAAGCAAGTACATGTTGAATGTTAGCATTCTTTTCCTCCTTCAGGGCTGGAGCAGTGCCTACTCAATAGAATCAGTCATCATGCAGATCAATGCCACTTTAGTCAAAGGAAAAGCCAGAGTACAGTTTGGAGCCAATAAGGTAAATGTGCTGTGTTTCTCAATTACACAAATCACTGTTGGGCTTGCATTTCCTTGCTGACCTGCATAGAAGATGCTTAATGACAGAATTGCTATTGCAAATATAAATGCATTTCAAATCGTCTTATGCCTGTATGAGTTTCTTACTGGCAATTAAACTTTTTTTTTTGTTTAATTAATTACAAGCATATGAGGTGAATAAAGCCTTGGGATGGGCAGGGTAGGCTTTTGCTATCCTTGTATTGGCAAGTGAGGGGAGGGAAGGAGGATTAGAACTGGGAGGATTTGGAATTTCTGGCTCTAAGAAGGGAATCTTGAAAGCCAGGAATGTTTCAACATTGTGCATGGAATTAATTCTGCAGTGGGCTTAAAAATGTACTTGTTAGAACTGTTTTTTGAGTCTTGCATGTGTAGATGCAGGTTTTTATGTTAGTTTTTTTCTCCTTTCAGAATCAATATAATCTAGCAAGAGCACAGCAGTCCTATAAGTCACTAGTACAAATACATGAGAAAAATGGTATGTATGTTCTTGCCACTTTGTTCTTGTCTGCACAGCACCCATTCCCAATACCTGGGAATTTGTGTTTGCCACAGAGAAACTTGAAGTGACAAAGTGTCTTATTTTGGCTTGGGAAGACCATAAATGTTTCTTCCTTCTTTTCATCTTGCACTGGAAACACTGTAGTGCTTAAATAACTTGACTGCGATCATTGCAGCTTTTCCAGTTTACTTGAATGTTGTGTGTGTGTTCCTGCTGCTTCTTGAATGGCAGCTGCATTTCATGTTCAGCCATTTGACCAAGGAACTTCACTGTTACTGCAGCTTTAAGGACTCTCAATATTGGTGAAGTATCTGCTGGGAGTTTATCCCTTTGCCTCAAAGATTTTGTTTCATGTGTCAAGAACCTAGTGGAAATAATCATTAATGAAGAGAGAGAGCGGGGAAAGAGACCTGAGATTGAAAAATAGAAGTCCAAGTGAGGTGTACTAGCTTGGGAAGTATACAGTAGAATAGGGAAACACCTGTTTTGGTGTGGCCTTTTTTACTGTTTAATGTCTCTCTGCTGCATGAAACAAGTGTATAAATGCTTCAGGTATAATTGAATTTACTGTGGCAGTGTGAGAAGCCTGAGGCTTTAAAAGGTTTAAGTAGCTTACATGTTACATAAAGGTAGTCAGCAGAATTGGTGCTCTGGTCTTGTGATGAGGGAGTCAGTGCAGTTACACTTCTGTGATGTTTGGGGTTCTGGGTTGGACACAATGTCCTCCAGGAACTGAGGTTATTGTGGAAGTGTTTGTGTGACTGCAGTGAGCACCTCAGCTTCCTTGCTGCTAACACAGAACACAACACCTGTGCTCTTGGGAGGAGGATCAAAGATAACGACTTCAACATCATCTCCAATTTTACAGTATTTTGATCTTGCTGTTAACTGAGCCTCTTGCTCTTTTTGTTGGCTGCAAAAGCCAGTGTGGCTGCTTACTTGTGTGTGCTGCAAGGTGCCAGTCCTGCCTCAGGAGCTGTACACAAAGCATTCACAGTACTCAGTGCTGCTGTGAAAGGTGTCAAGCTTAGAGCTGCTACGTGCTCTCTGGGACAGCACAAATAGGCCTTGTAGTCACTGTACACACACTGAAAGGAAACTGTACAAGAGGGGCTGGGAGAATTAAGATTGGAGGTCTCTGGAAAAAGCAGTGCACACCTGATCAGGTATGATTCAGCTGTTAAACATGGCAAATCATGTAAGGAGACCAGTAATTCAGCTGGCATTTCTGAGCTTACTCCTACAGTAAGATTTGCAGAAGTAGGATAAACTATTCAGTTGCTTGTGCATGCCTAACTCTACAGTACCCAAAATGGGATTTATATAACTGTCCCAGTGCAGTCATGTTTGTATGTCTATGTTTGTATGTTATATGTTTTAAGTAGCTTGAAGACTTGGGGGTTTTACCTCTCCTCCATTAAGTTTGGTTAGAGCAATGTTACTCCTTCAGCAGCTTCCTCTTGTTGGTGTTCAGCTTGTCCAGCTCAGGATAGCTGCTGCCACAGAAATCAGTGTGTGCACACCCAAACACCAGCTCAGATCCTGGAATGTGCCACATGTCTCCCACTGCCGACTTACTCGCATTTAGGGCACTGCTCTTGCTGAGCTGGCTTTAAGAGGGAGGATTGAGCCAGGTTAGGCTTCCATCTCGCACAGGTGTGAAGAGTAGGATGGTCTGGACACAGCAGTGTTGGTACCTAACGTGTCTCTATTCTCCACAGGCTGGTACACTCCTCCAAAAGAAGATGGCTAATGCTGAGGACTGTTGTATACCTGGACCAATGTCAACAAAACAAGCTCTTTTTTATGTTTTCCAACACACAGACTCAAGCTATGAGTGCCCCTATAACAGCTGTCCTGAGGACTTTAGCTATTAGATAAGTTAGTGGATTATCTGTCAACTGACACGTACAGTATAAGTTACAGCCTTACCATTCCGCTCTTCTTAGGCATCTGGACGGAGCAGTTTGGGCCTTTACCATATTTGTTCTTATGGATTAAGCAGATTTGGGCCATGCCCTCCCTTCTCTCTTTTTTTTTATTTGAAAGCATAAACTCTCCCTGCAGCAGGCTACCAACTTACTCAAGATCATACAATAGGAGTGAGTTGTTCACACACTTTTGTGTATTTCTTACTTTTTGCAAAATGCAGACTGCAGAGATTTGCATTGTATTGTTTCATTTAAAGCCAAGAAGTTTAATACGTTGTTTAATATTGTTTTAGGAAATGTCAGGTCTTGCAAATCACAGTAGTTTTTCTGGTCTAAAATGACTGCGTTTGTAGTATTTTCCAAATTAATGATATAGGAAAAACACATGTATGTTAAGTCATTAAACATTTTTCATGGCTGTATGAGAATATGAACTGTTTATTGGAAAAGATGCTCTTTGTTTAGATTTTTTTTGTTTTTTTCTTTTTTATTTTGTTTTGGTTTTTTGTTTTTATGCAGAGCAAGGCTGTGCCAATAAAACCTTGTAACTAGTCACTTCCACTGGGGCATCAGAACTTGCTGGGCTGTTCCTGCTACTTGTTGGCTCAACCTCCTTAACAAGAAGAGCCACAGTATGAAGCTTGAAGTTATTTAAAATACTAAAAACCTTTTTAGGTGTTCCATTTTATTAACGGGTTGTTGCAATCATTTCTAAACTAATGAACTTGTAAAGCGATTGGCACAAATTGAGAGGAAAGTCCTTGAATGAAAAAATTTTATATAAAAACTACAATAAAGTACAGAAACATGTCATCCAATTCAGAGGCGTAAGAAATGCTGCCATAGTTACGACGGTGGTTTTGTTATTGAAAGACTAATGGGAACTGTTGTTTCTTTATCAGGAGATGAGTCTGGGTCTGTGTACTTACACAATTCCATTGCCTTACCGGAATCGACTCTTACTTTGGTTGTAGTAGTAGTCCTTAGGCCTGTGCGCTCCTCGGGGCTGAGTGAAGGCTGTGTTCCATGGATTAAGCACTTTCACAAGTGCAGAAGCATGTTTTTATGGGTTTTTTTTTAGTTGACTATCGAACTTGTGCTCTTTTCTCTATCAGGCGCCCGCGGGTCCTTGTGCATTTGCTTCTAGATGCAGTTTTTAGCTCGAGAGAAACGACCTGGGCGAGGTTCGGCGCCGCTCGCAGTGCGCGCTGTTCCGTCTGGGGCTGTGCCGCTCTCCGGGCACGGCCTCCGCCCTGCGGCGCATGCTTCGGTGTGGGTTCCATTTCTTCTGGCAGAGTTCCTTGGCAATGTACAGTAATTTGTAAACTTGCATCAAGTTTATGAATAAAAAGCATTTTACGAAGCGCTGTGTCCGTGCTGGGGCCCGGGGCGCGAGGGAAGGGGGGAGGCGAGAGCGGGACGAGTCCTCCCCGCCGCTAGGCGCCGCCAGTGTAGTGGCTCGTGCCCCCTCGCGCTGACCGGAAGTTGCCTCAGGCGCGGAGGCGCGCGGGTCACGTGACGCAGGGCAGCGGGGCCGGGGAGGCGGCGGGGCCATGGAAGCCGCGGCGAAAGGCAGCTACGTGCTCGCCAACCTCGCCGAGGTGGTGGAGCGTGTCCTCGGCTTCCTGCCCACCAAGGCGCTGCTGCGGGCCGCTTGGTAAGGGCCGGGGCCGCGGGGTGGGCGGCGGCCGGCTCCGCTTGGCGGGGCCGTGCGGCCGACGCGCAGTGTCCGTGTTTGTTGCAGCGTGTGCCGGCTCTGGAGGGAGTGCGCCCGGCGGACGCTGCGGACGCGGCAGCGAGTCGCGTGGGTGTCGGCGCTGGAGCCGGGCCCCGCCGAGAACCACGCGCTGGTGCGCGCGCTGGCCCGCGAGCTCGAGGTGAGGGGGCGCCGGAGGGGCGCGAGCTCGGCGCCTTCTTTTAAACGCTGAAAGCGCTTCTTCCAGCCGCTCGGCAAAAGGGACGTGCTCGGAGGCATAGGTGGTTTTGACAGTTCAAGTGTTGCGTGTTAATACACCGATCAAAACGCCGAGGATTTGCAGTTCAGGGCACATCTGTTCATCGCGGCAATCTTGTTAAGAGGTTAACCCTCACAGGCTGGGGAGACACTGAGTAAACACTGCAGGACTTCTCTGTCTGGCAGGATTTCTTTCCAGTATTAACCTGGTGCTGGGTCTTCACTACACAAAGATTCATGTCGGGGTCTTCCCGCAGTAGACAGGCCTCAGCAGATCGGTGTTAAACCAGCTGGGACAAGAAGGGCCGGGAGCGCCTCTACGCTGTTTCCTAGCACCAGCACTGGTGAACAGTAGACGTCGATAGCCATGAGTGCAGCGAGTTTAGATAGTGCTAAAAGAAGGAACAGAGTCATGGGCCAGTCTGCTGAGCTGTTCCTGCTTCTGTGAGGTTTGGGTCACTTCCTGCCTGTGGGCAGAAGTGCCTCTGGGCATTGCCGAGGTTAATGAGAGGTTATCTGTTGGCTGGCAGGAGCCTGGTGAGGGGGAGGGGACTGGTGTGGTCCGGCGGTGGAGCAGGAGCAGTTTCTCCTGGTTTTCTGCCCTCACTTTCCCTCCGCTCTGTCCTGTCTTATGTATTCCTCCCGCTGTGTCTTTGCAGAAGGTGCACGTGCTGCCCCAGACCGTGCTCTACATCGCTGATGCAGAGACCTTCAGCGGGCACGAGGAGTGTCACGAGCAAAAGAAAGGTAAAGCCTGGCCCTAACTCACTTCCACTTAAAGATACGCTGGGATGTAAGTAGAGCGTAGTCAGCTGAAAGGGAATTCTCTGTGTTTTGGTTTCAGTGGAAAGGAAATGTTTTGCAGAAACCGTGACCGCGTGGTGTTGCGTTTGTGGCACGGAGTAGCTCGCAGATCTCTGTTAATGTCGCAGATGAGGGGTTCCTGTCCCTGCTGTGGAGGACGCTGTGCGTGTGCCTGCCGGCAGCCCTGTGCTCTCGGGGAGCAGCGCACACCAGTGTGCTGTTACCAGAGCGGCCACTGATGGGCAGCATTGGTTAAACAGGACAGGGTCGGCTGTGGGATTTGCTCAGAACACACTTTTATTGCTGTCTGATGGGTTTTTTTGTTTCCTCTTATTTTAACAGCCAGAAAAAGAAACAGTAAAGAAACGGCTCTCGCACTTGAAAAGTTGTTGCCAAAGCGATGTCAGGTTCTTGGACTGGTCACCCCAGGGATTGTAGGTAGGAGCAAAATGTGTGGGTTTTTGAGAAGTCAGCTTGAAGGTATTGTTCAGCACTGCCTTCAATTTTAAGGAGTTCACAGTGTCGCTGCTAAGTAATGTGGAGCTTACTGCATGTATTGCAGTTATAATTAAAAGGGTTGATTTAATTGGGCTGGCAGCTTTCCCTGGCACCCTAATGTACTTATTGAATGTTGCTTGGATTTATGTATACATTTCAGTCATGTTGTGACTAACTGCAGAGGGCATCTTGGTATATACCTGATTGTAATGGTCTAGCAGGAGGCATATGCAGTAACTGGAAAATTCACGGCCTCCCGTGGCAGGCTATTTCTCATGCTTCACTTTTATCATTAGAAAGTTGGTTTTTTATAGTTTCTCACCTTAAATTCACTTCCCACATTATAAGTAAGGTGTTTGATTGTTGTCATTACCATATTTTAATAATACACTCCCAATTTTTGTATCAGTTTTGCTTTATACTGTCATCACATGCTTATGGGACACCTTAAAAACTTGAGTATGTCTGTGTGCCTGTGGAAGTTGGCAGGAAGGCTTGTATTGTACTGTTCTTGTTTTCCTAATGTTTTATATTTGGTGTGCCTGGGGAGATATGTGTAAATATATCCATGTCTCCATGTCAAAACTGACTTCAGCGGGATCGATAGCCAGGAGGACCTACATGTTTCATCTTTCCAAAACATTAACAAAAAAAATCACACCAGTTTTCAGTTAGATAGGTTGTTACAGAAATAGATTGTCATGTTTTATATCACCTGAGCTGTTCAATCCCTTTCTGCCCGTGTCAGTGTAAATTAATGTATTAGAATCTCTGAACACAAGATGCTTGGTTTTGTCTCTGTAGTTACCCCGATGGGTTCAAGCAGCAATCAGCCTCAAGAAATTGAAGAGGGCGAAGCTGGGTTTGCTCTGTTGTTTCCCAAAATTGATGGGGTGAAAATTCATACCTTCCATTTTTCTAAAGATGTGAAGAACAGGGTCTTTGATGAAAGCAAATTTGCTGAAGCAGGTATGTCATTTTTCTCTCCTCTCTGTAGGCTTTTATGAGGTGCTGCTCTCTGAGGTGCTGTGGAGTTCTGAGTAGAACCAGCAGCTTCTGTACTGGCTCCAAGAGCCTCTGTGGGGCTCCAGCTGGTGGCTGTGCATCTCTGCTCCTCCCAGTCTCTGGAGTACTGAGCAGAAGTCATCCCGAGAATCGGGTTCCAGTTACTCCAGTTACATTTCAAGTGGGGCTGTTGGGAGAGAAGTGTGATGTAATATTTGAGGAGAAACTAGGATGGTTAGACTTCAGAGTTCAGGATTTAAAAATAAGGGGATCAGTGTTGGCTTTTGTTTGTAGGTCTGAAGAATAACCCAGATCTCCGTGTTGTTCTTCTGTTTGGCTACAACTCCTGGAAGACTGGAGCTACTCGATTTCTTCATCAAATAGTCAATCCATTGAATGAGAAAAGTATCATCCTGGCTGGAGGGCAAGTGGAGAGCTTTACATCACTGACCTCTGAGAAGTAGGTATTTTTTTCAAGGTAAATTTTGAAAAAGATTTAACATGAGAGAAACATTGAAGATCCATAGCCTTCTAGTAATATTGAAAATCTCCTTACCAGTAGTAAAATAACAATTTCTTAAAGGGAAAAATGCCACAACTGCTACACTGTGATGTAGCCAGAAAAGCTGGAAGCTTGGTATGGCTGTGTTACAATTTGGATTCTGGAAACCCAACTAGGAAAAACCCAATGAAAAGGAGATTTCTAGCTTCAGATACCTTTGTGTGTTTATTGCAGTCAGCATTTCATTTCTGGAGGGCAGGTGAATGAGTGCCTGTTGTGATGGAGCCCAGGTTGTGAACATGTGTTGGTGTATCTGCCTCAGCTTGGCTCACAGCACGCAGCAGTAGCTGCACACACAGCAAGGCTGTGCCCCAGGAGCTCACCTGGTGCACAGCAGCTGCTGAAGGATGTGGCACTTCATCCTGTGGAGCACGGTGCAACCATGCCCCTAGCTCCTGTCGTCCCACTGGGGGCTGGAGTCCATAATAACATCAACGTTCTTCTTGCGTCTGATTTTGCCAGCTGCACCGTTGCCCCAGATAAGGGAGCTGACCTTAAATAAAGTCACTGCAGATAAAGGTCAAATACGTAACTACTTAAGCCCATGTGCCCTGGCCAACCAGTTTAAAGCAACATGAATCCAAAACCTTTACTGACTGCTGCCCTGCTTCAGTGTATAAATCCTCAGTGCCTTTGCTTGTCTTAACTGATGTGTTAGTTGGAATTGCAGAGCTGTGACATACACAAACTACTGAGTTTGGCATGAGTGAAACAAGTTTATGGTCAATACCTAGTAATGGATGTGGAAGTTTTTCTTTGTGAAAGGTTGCTACACAAAAACATTGCTAAAATATGAAGTGTTTGGTTTGCTTTTTGACTTTGATTGGTGTCAGAATCACTGCAGTGCCGGCTGCTTTGCCCCTAGGTCTGCCGCAGCAGCAGTTTGGTCTGGTGAGGATTGGTCCCCCCGCGGTGGTCTCTAACTCAGTGCCTGTTGCCTTTCAGTAACCACGCCCAGCCTGGTGACGCCTGCGGTGTGGTTGGGTTGGCTTTCAGCGGTCCCCAGATCCAGAGTGCCACTGTCCTGCTAGACCAGGATGTGGCTGATGAGAGGACAGCAGAGGCGGCCATGCAGCGTCTCAAAGCAGCGAACATCCCTGAGCACAACACCATTGGCTTCATGTTCGCCTGCGTTGGCAGAGGATATCGGCATTACAAAACCAAAAGGAATATGGAAGCAGATGCATTTAGGAAGTTTTTTCCAAATGTACCCCTCTTTGGCTTTTTTGGACATGGGGAAATAGGATGTGATCGAATAGTTACTGGGAATTTCGTGTTAAGAGAATGTAATGACATAAAGGATGACCTGCTTCATGGTTATACTACAGTTATGACTCTTATTCACCTTGGTTCAACTAAAGCAAACCAAGCATAAGTAAGGTTTAATGCTTCAGTGAGCTGTTTGTTTCATTCCAGAGAGCTGAGAAGTCTGGAAGAGTGGACATCGTGCAGTCAAAGCCCCTTCCAAAACATAAACATCACTTTGGTAATGTTACTGAGTCTTGTAGTTGCAATAGAATTTACTGTAATATCTGTGAGAAAACCTTGCATTTTTTGTAGTCCCTTGTACATATCAGAATTGCAGGAAATTATATTTGATGGAATTCTGTATTTGAAGAAAGCCTCTTTCTTCCAAAATGAAAATGGTTTCTACAGATAGTAGAATATGCTGAATTGAAAGGGACCCATCAGGGTCGGTGAGGCAAACTCTTGGCCCTGAACAGGACACCCCAAGAATCCCACCAAGTGCCTGAGAGTGTTGTCCAAACTCTTCTTGATCTCAGGCAGGGCTTGGTGCTCTGACCACTTTCCTGGGGAGCCTGTTCCAGTGTCCAGCCACTCTGGGTGATAAACTTTTTCCTGATATCCAACCTAAACCTCTCTGGCTCAGCTTCGTGCCACTTCCTTGAGTTCTGGCACTGGTCGCGAGAGTGAAGAGATATTGAAGACCACAATGAGGTCTCCCCTCAGTCTCCTCTTCTCCCAGCTGAGCAAACCAAGTGTCATCAGCTACTCCTCATAAGGCTTCTCCTCCAGATCCTTCCCTTCCTCATGGCATTCTTCTGCACCCACTCTAAACTTGATGTCTTTTTTATATGGAGGTGCCCAAAACTGCCCACAGTACTGGAGACTGCCCCAGAGCAGGACAATCCCCTCCCTGTCTGGCTGGCAGTGCTGGGCTTGATGCCCCCAGGACATGATTGGCCCTCCTGGGTGCCAGGACACAGCTGGCTCATAGCCAGCTTACCATCAGCCTCAGCTCCCTTCCCACAGCTGCTCTCCACCCTCCTGCTCCCCAGTCCGTACACACAGCCAGGGCTGCCCCGTCCCAGGTGCAGAATCCAGCACTTGCATTGTTACATTTCATATGGTTGGTGATTGCCCATCTCTCTTTGTCAGTGTCTCTGCAGGGCCTCTGTCCTTGAGAGAGTTGACAACTCCTTCCAACTTAGTGTCAATGGCAAACACAAACCCAAATGTAGAAAGAAGCAGTACTTTGATGTGCTCTATTTATGCATATAAAGCACTCTAGAAAAACCACTGATGCATTAAATCTAGCATTTCCTGGATTTTATTTCTAGAGAAGCAGAACTTTCCCAGAGTCCTACTTGCAAAATTGAAGTTTTACTAGATAAAATCAATTAAAATCTTTAGAGAAAATTAACAAAGTACTTGTTAAATAAAGATCGAAGTATGTAAAAGTACCTTGCCTGCTATTCTTAGAGAAAGCTCTGATTTAAAGATGTTGTCCAGCTAAGAGTTCAGGTGGGCTCACCACCCTGAACTCAATTTCAGTTGCTCAGCTGTGAGGTCAGAATATAGCAGTTGCCTCTTCTCCTGTAGTGTGATTACAATCTTTTAAATCCAGAGTACTTAGAAATAAGTCTATCTATCTTTAAGTTTCTATAGGAAGTTTTTTGTTCTCAAATTTGGAATGGTGGGACACACAAGATCTGGCTATATTATATTTATATAGAGACTTTAAGTAAGACTTGTGCTTCTGCATGTTTTTCCCATGCTTTTACATCAGTCACCTGTTTTGATGGCTGCAGCTGGCATGCAGTATCAAGTAAGCAAATTCAGCATAGTCTCAGTGTAGTTAATATATATTTGCTGTTTTTTAAATTATTTCCTCCCTTTTATTTTCATGTAGTAATAGAATGACAAGAAAATAAGATTGATTTTGCACCATATCACCAGGTTTCTAAATGCTAAATTAGGCAGCTGACCCATTTTCAGTGTAGTAAGAAAAGACTTACCTGTATGTTGTAACAAAGTAACAAGTTTTGCTTTAAATGTATCAAAGAAGACTTCAGTTAGCAACTTTATGTCCATGTCTAGTTAAAACTTTTCCTGGACTCGGCCTAGGGAGCTTTGGTAGGGGTGTATGTGAGCATTAACTGTTGTCAGTTGAGCACAGACAGCACTTCCCCATGGCTGTATTGATGATGGGGTTTTTTTAATTAGAAGATAGTATGAGCTGTGAACTCCCAGTGGCAATTTGTGGATGGAAGATTAGTAAGTGTGAGTGTGACTTGGACAACAATTAGTTATTTCATCTAGAGGGAAAGGTATCTGGAAGTGGAGTACGGTTGAATTTTCAGAGAAGCCCCTTGGTGGGAGGTGATGTGTGTTATTTTAGCATAACCAGAATGTCACATTTGGCCCTTTGCATCTGCATAAACTTCATGTTTAACAGGACAGAAAGGAAATGTTTCATTTCTGTAATGCAGGTAGGATTCCTGGTGCTGTCAGCCGTGCTGAGCAGCCTGGGAAGGTTAACTGGTTGCTGTGTTGGAGCAGTTGAAGAGTGATCAACCATGTGTCCTCAATAAAGACTTGGCCAGAAGGTCAGAGGAGTTGATGGTGAGCTCAGATGATGGCACAGCTAAACCAGAACCACCAGGGTGGTCTGCAGGGGACAGACAGTCAGCAGGTCCTGTAGCTGAGGAACCTTCAGAGGTAAACACAGTACAGAAAAGGGGGTGGAGGGTGGGGGGTCTGCATCAGAATCCAGGAGTCCTTCTCTCCAGCATCAAGAAGTGTAGAGATGAAAACCCTAGAACCATGCACATAGCTGGAACTACTAGAATGTCTGTCCCAGGCCACATCCATGTGACACCATGGGAAATGGTGTAAGTGATAAAATTGCAACATCTGTCATTAAAGTGTTTTGCTATCCAAATTCATTTTGCCTCCATGCTGTTATTTGCTCTTCAACCACAACAACTCCTGAGAGAACCCCAAATATATTTACTTACAAGGTGTGTGTACCAAAAGGCAGAGATAATTGATAGAAAGTCTTGCAGTGCCAAAATTTATACTTCTGCTACTCAAAAGAAGCAAGCATGAGGTTTGAAGTGGTTAAAGTTACTTAAATGAGCATTCAGCAATTAAGGGAAATGTAAATAGCAGGATTACTCAAAAGATATCTAAAGGTTTATCTGCAGTTACAGTGCTGACAGTAACGTGTTTCCAGCAAGAGAAGAGAGTCCCTAAGTGACCACAACTGGATTTTGGTTTTGTTACAAAAAAAGTAAAACTTGCAAAGTCACGAGACCTGCAGGGAGGAGTGATGGTGTTGCTTACAAAAGGTAAAGACATTGTTTTTTCCAATGTTTTGAATATGAATGCTTCGCTGCACATTTGTTCTTCATGCATCATTCAATTAATTGATCTGTAGGTTTCAAAACCACAAAAAATAATAGGCAAGCAGTGTGATGTATAACCTTGTACTCACACAACTAAAGTAGCAACTACCAAACATAAAGCTATTACTGCTATCACTTTTATTTTAAAGTTACTATCCAGAGATCTCGTCATTATAGGATGTTTGTGTAACATGCAGTCGTAATAAAGTGAGAATAAATTGATAAAAAGGAGCAAAACTTTTAAGAACAAATAGTTACATATGATTCTGAATTAATTTTTAGTTAAAAATTTACCTCAAAACTTACTAATTGTCATTACCCCCTCTTAGTTTCTATTTTTCTTTCTAAAAATTGACAACTTCTTTCTACTAGAAGTAACTGGTGGGGGTTCTTAGCTTTCATATCAGAAATTGGAATTAAGTTTTGTGGCGTTTGGCCCTGTGAGAGAACAAGCAAAAAGCATTTGTCATTCAGATATCTGCTCTGTTTTACTCAACAGAATGATACAGAAAAATAACATCTGAAGTAGAGAAGTTTGCATAGTTAGAATTTACAAAGATCTTAAGTGTACAGTTAAGTGGTCTTTTATAGGATCTCTTATAGTCTCTGAGCACTCTGCAAACATTAAGAAAGTAATTATTTCCTCCACTTTCTGATTATTTTTCATGATTTCGTGGTGATGAAGATTTTTTTTACTTTATGAATCTGTGGTGTATCTCTAAAATCCATTTAATCTTAATACAGCAGTTGTATGTTGTGCAGACAAATGCAGGTAACACAGTTGTTTGAGTCTCATTATCATTGCAGTTTTTCCTGTTGCTAAGCCCATTTCTCAGCCAGCTTCAGGAGAGGCTGTTTCAGCTGTTTCAGCAGGACTCAGAACTCGAGGGGGTTCTGAGCTGCAGGCTCCAAGGTGTGCAGCGAGGTAAACCAAGCTTACTTCTGCTGCTGTGCATTGCTCCTGTTCTACTGCTTTAGTTCAAACAAATAGAAGTTTAAACATTGTAGGGCCTTTTAATTGATTATTCCATGCCTACCAGCACTTCAGGACAGTGTGGGGTGTTAGTCTAAAGAGAACATACAGCTACAGTGAGAAATTGGAAACTCAAAGGAAACGCCTGAGAGAGGTTTGGATTTGGAAGTGATATCACCTGGATACTTATATTAGAATTATCAGCAGAGAAATAGCTAATTAGGTTTTTTTTCCAAGTGCTTTGATAATTTACATGAAGAAAATTTATTCCCAAATCATTTGGATTTGTGCTTCTAAATGCTTTTGAAATACAATGTATAAATTGTCATCATTACATCTCACAGGTATATCTTCCCTGAGCAGGTAGCACAAAATTCTGAAAATAAATGTTTCAGAGATTCATACCACTGAGTCAGTGGCAGGTCATGTCACCTTTCCATGATAAATTTTCACAGCTGTGAGAGTTAGAAACACCTTTTTTTGAATTAAATGCATCTTGGTTGTCAATATGGTAACAGTGATGGCAAACAATAATCCTCTCAAAAGAGCAACTCCCGTGGAATCTTCAGAACTGGTGAAGATATCTGAATGGCAGCAAACTCTGTGATGGAGAATGTACAACATAGATTCAAGTGATCCAGTCCTCTTAAAAAATGCCACCAGTGGAAGCTCACCCAGATTTTTACAGTCCATTGTTTGCCTGCACAGAAGTTTAGATGAAGTATTACTTGCATTGAGAGGAAAATTTGGAAACAGTCTCTTTTAATGTGCACTAGAAAAAGTTTTTAAATGGTACAGAAACTGACATAGAAGTGCATTAAAAAGTGTTAAAAATTGGTTGTGGCTTCTATTTGGGGACCAAAACCAGCAGTATCTTCTTGTTATTTCAGGTTCTGCAGCTCTAGAAATGGTTCCTGCTGAAAGGTTTAGTGGAGGATCAGTGTCAAAGATGGAACTGAGCAGCAGCCTGACTATTGGTATTTCACAGGGTTTGTATTTCATTGCATGAAATGGATCTCTTGCCTTACATACAGATTATGTTGAACAGGCTGCAGTTGCCAGGGGAGCCAGAACAGACTTGGATAAGCATAAGCAGATAATTTAGAATAATGACCATTTCTGCTGTGAGAAGTTCTATCCCACATTTCTTCTTGGCTTTCAATTTCAAATTTCTTCAAAAATTCAGAGCCAGAAGGAAAATGTTTTCTTTTAGTGCAGTAAATTTTGAAGGAGTTGCACAACATTGAACTTATCTTTAAAATGGGGAGTGCTACAAATGGACTTCTGTTGGTTTTTCTGCTCAAAAGACTATGCAGCAGAGAAATCCTTATTTTCTTTGAAAAGCCATTTGACTCTCTTTAACTGTTAATTTAACTGTACTTTGCTCCAGTGTTTGTTTGGGCTGCTAATGAAAAACAATTCTAGATTGAGTAACATATAAGCAACCTCTTATTTATAGGTCTATAAAGAGATTTCCTGCTAATGGCTGTCAGTTCTGCAAATGATCAAAAGGTTTTTGCAGTACATTATGAAGAGACTTTTACTACAAGCTTCTGGCAGGATAACATGATCCCCAGGCATAAAAGAATTTTTGTCATAACACTCTAATAGATTGTTGTCTAATCACAGTAATGGAGTTTCTCGGGAAATTGGTGTTTTCCAGTTTCTTCCCTACATAACCTTTCAGCTGGTGGAGAGGTAATTTCAAAGATATGAGATCTTCTGTTTCATGAAAAAGGGAGTCAGAGAGACCAGAGAGAGCCCTTATTACTCACCCTTTCATAAACATGTAATGATTTTTAAGACTCCAGTGACTCCAACCATAAGATCTGATCCATTGGATCTGGAGTTTCTTTAATTGCTCACAGGACTACTTCATTAATTTTGTAAGCAATCATTGCTAACGAGCGTCGCACTATTTTATTAAATTATATATAATGTTGGCTACACTGTACTTTCTGTGACATTTGACCACCTTAAAATGAATTTGTAGCCTGATGTCATTTTGATTTGAACGTCACAGTCACGAAGTTTGTGAACTGAAATCATTTTAGAAGCTGAAATGTTCCCAGATGCAATGGGTTTGAGGCGGTCTGAATGGCTAACAGCACTTCCTTCACAGGTAACAGTGATGCAGAAATCAGCTTGTTCGCACTTAAACAGGGAGTCCGTTTATTCAGCCCCACTTTTTATACAGATTGTTTCCCAAATAATGCAAATAAGCTCAGTATCAATGATTATTCCATGTCTGTCTAGAAAGGTGAGAGGATTCTAAGAGCTTATACAGAATAACTTCAGTCCATTTATTTCTTATACCTTCTCTTAGTATCTCCTTCCTGAATTGCCACTTAAATGACCACAAGCCTTTTCCTTCTCCAGTGGAGACAGTACACCAAGCTGTGAGCCTGATTGTCTCATGATCAATAACACAGCAAACTGATCTACCAGGTGTCATCTCTGACTCATTTTCACTGAGGCTGGGCAAAGTAAGAAACTTCAGCTAATGCTGATTCTGTGTAGCTGTCAGTACTGCTACACCTCTCTTGAACTCTGTACAAGAGTGGCCTGTCCCTTTGTGACCAAAAATAACTTCTATCTTTCCTAGCCTTTAAAACAATATTATCAGCTTCCTTCAGCTTATCTGCTAAAGATTTGAAGTCCAGAAAATAACATGTATGATTGGCTAATCTGGGGAGAAAGTGATCTTCTAGTGCTTTATATAACTTAGTCTCTGGATCAGGTCCTCTACCTGATTTGGTGTCCTCAGATTCTCCTTTCACATGCTGAGCTCTAACCTGGACTCTGACCTCTCTGCCAGGAGTTTTCAGGAGCTAATGAAACATTCTGGTTTGTGTTCTAGTAACCATTGTAATGTGATTTCTCTTTGACTTCTCACCTTATGCACTGTACCCACGTGCCTTTTCTGCCCCCTCCCACTGTGCTTTTGTCTACATTGATACAAAGCACACACTGCTTTTTCTGACACCAGAGCATGTAGTAGACATCCTAGAAATAGGAGCTTATTCAACGTTTTCTCTGCACCTATGTTTTTATACATCTTCAGACTGTTTCTTTTGGACAAAAGAAATCTCTGTTCTGAATTTTCTCTCCTTTCAACTAATGAATTTTCTCAGCTAATCTTCCCTTCAATGCAACCTTATAAATCCCATATAATCACCTGCTTGGTAATGTGCCGTTATGGAGACATATCTGATTTTTTGCTGGTTTCTGCCTCCAGTGCTAGAAATAAGTTGAAAAAAACCTGTTCAGTTCACATTTTCTATGCCTCTGACTAACCAGACATTCTCTTTGTGTTGTGAAGGCAAAAAAAAAAAGACATGGACCATGGCAGACGGCCTCTTTTTGTCTGAGTAAGAGAATCCTGGAAGGGACCAAAGTGTGGTGTATAATATATTAGTGTGATCAACAGATGCTTATGTGAATAAAAGAAATAAATCTTTGGAGAGGGCAGCATTTTTTTCAGCCAAGATACCTGTCTTGATAATATTCAGTGTCAGAAATTGACCTGACGAACAAAATTCCTGATTTCTGCTATCTGAAATATCAACTGGAACATTCAAGGTAAGGTTTGAGTTTCCCTCAGTAGTGAGATTTTCAGAAGAAAGCCAGACAAAATTAAAAACCATCAAGGGAGATGTCTTGCTTACTATTAGGAATGTACACCAAACTCTGCCTAAAAAACTTTTTAAACCGTTATCAATCTATTTTCTTAATATTTCCCTTTAATTTTAATTAAAATAGTGTGTCAGGAACCTGGGCAATAAACTACCAATGGTATCTCATGCTGATGTTTGTTCCAATTAAAAAAAAAAAAAAACAACCAAAAGTAAGTATTAGCTGGGAGAAAGGTAGGGGGTTTTCCCCTACATCTGGTAAGGGCATCTGAAACAAGCCAAATTCTGGACATGTATCACAAATATCAATTTTGAAACTATTGAATCAAGACAGGCTTCAGCTCCTCATGAAAAATGAAAACCCCTATCAAAAATTCATAGTATCACCTCACACTAAAATCCTGTGATATCTCATATTCTCTGTGCAGTGAAAAAAATAACATATTTTATTTATTTTCCATGTAGTAAAACCCAAAATTATCTCATGCATCTAGCTGTGCATTATTGAAAACCGTAAAAAATCTCACAGAATTCAAACATAAATTATAGTGATTTCTGTATAATTGACAGTTTTAAAAATACATAAAAACTCCATTAAGTGCAACTGTTGAAGTCTTAGATGTAGTCTTCCCCAACATGTCAGCCTCCTGTTTCAATCAACTTTCTTGTCTCATCTTGCTTACCATGTCACCCTCTACAATTTAGATTCTTAGGGTTGCTCTGCATGTTGTTTCTCCACCATTCTTCCACTCTAATGCTTTAGGCTGTAGTTATTTCTGAAAAATAAAACATGTGACTTCAAATAACAAAAACTTCCTCCTCCACTTCTCTTGTGGAGTCCAGTCATTTAATTTTAAACTGTACTCACTGTTGCAGCCATTGCTGCTTGTAGCTTCAACTAGGTTGGCACCACACTCTGAAGAACTTGTCCTTGGGATGGCAACTTTCCTGACCATAAAAACCAAAAAGGAGACAACAGAGAGAGAGAGAAAAATGCACACAGAGTGAAAAATGTTACCAGGGAAGAGACAAATTAATGGAATGATTTTTCCATTGGAAAAAATGACATAGATCTTCTCCAATTACTTTCTAATTAATCCTCATTGCTTTTGAGAAGCATGTGTTTGAGGGAGAAGAACAGAGATCAGAGGGCAGCACAGCATTTGGAACTACCTGGCTTCTCTCCTGAAGGTAATGTTCCTGTTTGTCTGATTTCTTAGGTCTTTATTTAAAAAATGAGTAAATAGCACAGAATTATTGATCAATTCTCTTAGTGTTTGGAAATGATGTGAAATTTTCCACACTTTGTTGAAGAGAAGCAAGTCTTGTAAATGGAGCTGATCATTTGCTGTCTAGTTCCTTTTCTTTTAATAGTAATCAGACATCTGCTCTCTTGAGAAGAGTCATGAGCTATTCTCTGTTCTGTCCAGTTTGTGTCCTGTGGTGATGTAACTCCTCCACAAAGTCTGTTGTCTTGGACAGCTTAAATGGCTTTATTCCTAGACCCTGTTGTTTTGGCTGGCTGAGGTCTTGTTCATCAATATTACACTTACTTTAGAGGTCATTTGGCATTTCAGCATGCACTTACAGTGAAATATAGAAATTATTGCAGATTTATTTTGGTTTTCCCTAGAGTTTGCTCTGTTTCTCTGAGCTATATGTGTGGCATTTAGGCTTATCTATTGCTTTTAAAGAAAAGCTGGCTCATGTGGCATCTCTTCTCATCACCTTTCTTATTCTTCTTCGAGTAACCCTGGCAAAATATGTTTCTGGAGGAAGAAGACCAGATGGACCTGGTCTGATAGGGGAATTGCTGGAAGCAGAATATGCCATTTGTTCCTCAGTGGCAGTGTAAGAGCACGGATTTTTGTACACTTCTCTGTTTTGCCCATGTCAGAAGGACAGGCTTTATCAGAGGGTGGGGGGTTGTTTCAAGATGGAGAGTGGCTAGATCTGTGTTTGCCCTGCCTCCATGTGCTCTGCAGACTGGAAAAAATAAATCATCAGCTGATAAAAATGTGATGACTCAGTTAAATGTAAAAGGAGAATTATTTCCCACTGTTCACCCAGAGCTTTCATGTGCAGCCCTACACTTTTATGGATTACTTTCACTGTAAGTTGTGATTTGGTTTTATAAGCAGAGCAATGAAACCTCCACCCTTGTATGTAGAATGGATTTGTTTGTAGGGAGCAGGAAATGCACTTGCACATGCTTGGTCCTCAAATCTGCCCCAAATAGCCTGAGAGAAAGAAAACTGGAAAGGAGGGAGGCACAATGATATGGCCAAGAAAATAAAGCACTGAGTTCTATATTCCAAATGATTTGATGTATAATTTTAGGAATTCGGTTTCCTGGTCCTGAACTTCAATTAGTTTCTCCTCTTTTGCACCTCTCCAGATTCCATTACTGTTTATAGTAAAACCCCACCAGAACCCTCTGCTGAGCAAGCCATGGAAATGCTCACTAACACAGTATCAGGAAAAAGGCTTTCTGCTCTCTGGTTGTGGATCAAACGTCTTTGTTAACAAAGTGGAGTAGTGGAAACTTTAGCACAGCATGTCTCTTAACATTTTAAACTTAACATATCCTGTCAGGAGGCCAAGTCAAAGATGGTGCAAACTCTCAGCTAACCCTTACAAGCCCCATCCTCTTCTAAGACATAGACACAGGTGATAGATGAAGTTTGAGAAAAAAGTTGGGATTAATGACAGCTCTTAGCAATCATGCTCATTCACTCAGATGAAAATATGAGAGTGGATTAAAGTATCCACTTGAGACTCTTCATGTGTTGGTCACTTCAGCCAAGAGATAAGGACTTAGAGATGTAAAGTGTTTCATTTATAGATGAGTTCTCTTGCAGATGACCATCCTACATCAGCCTCTGAAGTGTAAAGGTAAGACAATTTTAGCCAGTTAGGTTCTTTCATCTGTACTAAAGAAGTTCATAAAGGTTTTATGAGATTTCCCAAATTAGTCTGGTGTGTAAGATAGGGTTCAAGGACAACTATGTTGTAACTGAGTTGTTGCCCTTTTTATTTTGCTAATAATGAGGCACTACTACTTGTTCTGCCAGTTAGGTAAAGAATGAGTAAAGAGAAGTTGATGTTCTAACTGTCTAATAAAATATTTTTCACAGACCTGTCATTGCTGTCACTCTAAGCTTCTGTACTTAGACCACGAAACTCAATAGATTGTCTCCAGCTTTCCCCTAATTTCACTGTATGTGAAAGAAAAGGGATCTTTTAACACATTACTCTTTGAAGACTTTTTTTTCCCTTTTCTCAGAGACAGTTTTACTTCTAAAGAAATACTGTCTGTATCTCTGTGAGACTTCAGTGAATTTTTCTTAAGTTAGTTTAAGTTGTATTTCATTCTAATAAGTTTATAGTAATTTGCAAATGTTTTTTAGCAACCACTGTGGCATTCCATGCCTAAGCAAAATTAATTTAATTAAAATTGCTAATATGGGGTGGTATCCTTTACAACAAGAGATTTTTTTTATATCAACTGTTTTATCAAATGCTCTCCATCTCTTCTAAATACATTCAGCTGTGGGAGAAGCTGGCATTCAGTGGGTTTCCATGACAGCAGCTGAGGTAAAACTAGACCAGCTATTCCAAAGGTCGCTCATTGAAAGGCACAGATCAGAAAAGTTGATTTGGCAATGTGACCAAGGGAGCACAAAGAACAGAATTGCAACAACCTTTAGTTATCATAACCAAGGAGAAATGCAGTACAGGAGGAAAGAGAAGATTCTGCAAGTCTGTGTTGGTAAAGAATTACAGGGGCTATAAGTTGCTTTATAGAGACATAGATGCATCAACACATATTATTGGTTTATGGCAAAATGAGTTCTTACAAAAAGTGCTGTACTCTAAAAATAAAGAAGGGACACAGGTGCATTGCACAGGTGCAAAATAAAGAGAGCATTGCAAGTGAAGATGACAAGTTTGTTTGGTTTGATATAAATGTAGTGATATATGTACAGCATCAAACAGTTGCCTCAATCCCAGTAAATCTTTATGTGTTTTTATTCCAAGTCCTAATATGTCTAAAATGCTACTAAAACCAACCCTGCAGGACTTGCTGTCTGGCACTGACATTTGCCTTCTACTCAAACCCAGATCATCCTGGACAAAATAGTGAGCTCTCTGAGTTGTCCTAAATGCTAGTAAACATCTATCTGGAAGAATTCTTCAATTTCATTCTTTCCTTAGTTTTCCATTTTAGACTGGGATTGGTAGAAGAATTAGGAGCTAATGTCACCAGCTGCTTCAGTTACCAGTTCAGCTGGAACAGCTTCTGATCCCTAAGCACTTTGTTAATTTACCTCTACTTCTCAGACTTTGGACAACATCAGGTAGACTAATGTTTTAAAATGTTAGCACTAACTCTGGATGGACTGTAAAATCTCAGATAGGGGTGTACTATGGGTATTTTTTACAAAGCAGCTGTAAGTAAGAGCTTAGAAATGACACAGAAAACTTCAAGCCAGGAAGTCAATATTACAAGCAACAAGTTGAGACATCCCCATTCATTATGCTGAATAACCATACAACCTCATGGATAATTCATTACATACTTTTACATTCAAATAATTAGTACATGATTACCAGAAGAAATTTCTACTTGATTGAATAGCTTCAGCCTTATGAATCACTTTTACCTGCAAAGGAAGTAGAATGCTCCAATTACAAGAACTCCTAGAAGAAGAAGGGAAGCCAAGAAAGCTGCAAACAGGTCACCTTTTGTTTGGGATTTGATGCTGGGCAGCAAAACTTCCTCACAACGAGCTCCTGTGTAATTCTCAATACACCTGGGAAACCAAGTTGGATTTGGATTAGATGGCAGCTTGTCATCTACGATGGAAAGCACAAAAGGCTTCTTCTGGGTAGGGAACTTGTTATGACTCAATTCAAAGGTTACATTTGCTTCACAGCAAGTTTTCTTACAGAACTTCCTCTCACCTTGTATTTCTGGAACAAAGGGAATTAGGCATGTTGGGCATCAAGTTTACATTCTGATCCATGCTGCTTTTATATATTAAGTTTAATATACTCATCACTGACAGATTTAATTAATCAAGCCTACTTCTTCAGTGTTAACTGTGTCATCCCACTGGTTCTCACACAGTAGTCATGCTTTTTTTCCCTGTTTCAGGAAACTTTCTGGCCTCCTTTGTTGAAGATGGTAGTGTCAGCAAAAGAGATCAAGTAAATGAGAATTCATTGAGACACAGTACAGCTTAAACTGCAAAAGTGGTTTATGCACTGTAATAATTCATGCCAGAACATGCTACATGCTTGGTGAATAACCCCCTTGTGGAGAGACCTATGTAGAATTCTTCTCTACTGTGTTTATCTTATGTGTTGAGCTTCTGAAAACTTCTTCTGAAGAAAGGATTAAAACCAATATGGTATTTTACCATGCTAAAATGGTATGATATTTTATTAAAAATAAAATTAATGGCTTAGTAATTAATGATCAGCCAAAAATAGGTAGGTTGAAGCTAAACTAATCTTCATTTGTTATATATTTTGCACTTATTCTGCTAAGTTTTCTTAAGGAATTGATTTCATTACAGAAAATGGGAAGCACTTCTTTCAATATCTAGATTCTGTGTGTATTTTTTATATATGTAAATTTGCTTCTCTCTATTTGTATTACTAAAGATCTTGCTCCTTCTTGCTATTTCTGGCACTGAAGTCATAATAATCTGTGACATAAGCGATTTCAGGCTCCAGCTGAGAAAAATGGGCTAAACTCTGCAACATACTTGAAGTTCTCAATTGCCATTGGCAGCTGCAAGGTATAATTTCAGATGAGGGGTAAGAAGGTGGAGAGGGGAGGAACTGCCAAAAAAGAAGATTGTTTAGCATATCTAACTAAGACCAAAGGACCCCTGTGAGTTTTCTGACAGGATGCCTGATGTGACTCCCACTACACTTTCTGTATGTTATTGACCAGTACTTCAGCACTGCTGCCTAAACCACTGCACAAACAGTTACTACCCTTTTATTTTAATTCTTTGTCTTTGGAAATATAATAGAAGATTTAGACACTAAAAAAAGACATCTAATTATCATCATATATTAAAGCTGTGCAAGTGATCAAACAGACAGCATTTACTAAGGACAATCTGAGGCTTTTCAAAGTCATGATGTTTCACTGCTGGGAGAAGCAAGGGTAGGCAGACTGCTCTGATTGCTTGAGATAATGTTCCAGATATTTATTCTAAGTGTAGTGGCTTTTCAGTGGCCTATTTCTGAAATACTGTAGAATACTTTAAGAATAGAAGTATAGTTTGAGTGGGGCATTGTTCTCTAGCAAGTGAGAGAGAAATGCTCTGGAGAGCTGAATAGAGTAACAGGGAAAGAAAATGGAATAAGAAATTCATAGGAGTATTCTTGAATAGCAATGAAAACTGGAGAATAATGCAAGGCTAAAATGATACAGGAAGAAAAAAAAATAGGTTTTGGCATCAAATTAAGGCTCATGGAAAAGTTCTAAAGAATGAGTGTAAAGGGAGTAAGTCAGTAGCCTAAAGAGCAGAATATAGCAGGAGGAAGACAAGACAGTCATGGCTGCAGAGAGCTGCACAGAGGATCAGGTGAGGGGTGAGGGTTACTGAACTGTTGTGGTACAGGAGAGTGGGTTGGTGTGAACAGTGCATGGAAGCTGTATTCATGTTCTGCAAAGGCTGTAGGAAAAGAACTGGGAATCTGTTCACAGCACAGCAAAAGGGTCACTGAGATCGTAGCACTTCCTACAAAACAGAAAACAGAACCAGCTGCTTAAGGTAGCCACAAGTCTTTAAGAGAGAAAAGAGCTTGAAGGCCTAAGATAGTAAGGGGAAAACTATAGTGATATGAATCCAAGGTTATAGCAAAAAGAAAAAAACCTCTACTAAAGAAGCACATGCCAAACTTAAGACATCCTGGATGCTGAACCTATTAATTCTGCACGGTTGTAACAAAAACAAATTGTAGAAATATGGCCAGCTAGTTTGATAGTATCTGTTTAGCTGTGAGCAATGCATTAGGGATTACAAAACTACCAATCCACTTTCTCTAGGCTGGCCAGTTGACACACTTGCTGAAAGTGATTCCATGCTATCTAGAAAATGCTGTCATATAACCTAAAAATTATGTAGGTTTTCACACAAACAGGAAAATTAAGACGAGGTATCTTTGAGTTACATTTAAATAATAAAATTATAGCTAATGTGACCAAGCTGTACTACAGTTACGGCATTTCTGGAAATTCAGATGTTCAAATATTGGTTTGAACAAGCTTTTATGAAGTCACCTTTCCTGATGTACAAATAGGTAAAGGCCTATGTTAAAGATAGAAGCAACTGATGCTTTAAGACAACCAGGAAAAATTATTTCTGCAAGTCCTTTGCTAAAATAGGTGCGAAAGAAGCTAAGCAGACTTCAGTAATTAGCAGTGGAATTCTCTCAGAAGACCTGCTTATCCTGTTGCACTAGCAAAGCTCAGTAATTTCGGTGGAGTTACACGTGCAGTGACAAGCAAGACAGAAAGGCAGTCTCTAAGAAGCCCGTGGGCTGTGAACATAACCCAGAGGATGGTGTCTGTTCAGCATCGCCCAGAGGCACTCAGTGTTGCTGTACACAGCCTTAAGAGCCAGTGGCAACTCCCTTTATCTTGCTTGTAAGGGATGCCTAAAAGTAGCACCCAAGTTAAGAGCAGCTGTTGACGTGGCAGGCACGGGTGCACCTGCACTTGAGCGAGCTGTGGCAAACGCAGAGGAGCTGCTGCAGGCTGCAGTGAGGAGGAGCTGCACTCCCTGGCTTTGTGTTCCCTGGCCAGGCGTTGCTGTTGCTGCACATGCGAGTGCTGCCTTCGAACGGCCCTGCTGTGCAGCATTCCAGAGCTGATTTTTAACATGGAAAAAAGGTCTTTCCCCCTCTAAGAAAATTGAAATTCTAATTCAGAGTTGAAAGACAGCAGACTTCAGTGTTTGAGGGAAATCTGTGACTAAAACTTCCCACTTTCAGCTGGCATCCAGATTTCCGCTCTCCGGGATGGCTGCACACACGTGCACACACACACCCCTCCTGTCAGATGAGATGAGCCAGCCTGAACTGTTGTATACAAATGTCCTAGAGGAGCTCCAGACAAAACACCAGCATATGGAAGAAATCTTGCCACACATGGTATTAGTCACATCAGCATCAATGCAAGGTGGAAGAAAATACACTGCATTGGATAAGATGTCAGGAGATGACCAGCAGGTCTGCAATTACACTGATCCTTTACAATCTGATCAGTAAATAAAACATAACAGCCTTGCAGCAACACAGGCATTACTGCTCATTTCAGATGCTGTTTGTTGGACAGAGCAAATGATCCTGTGGCACTGGGATTTAGTAAGAAGGTGAAGTTTCTTTCTTTGCCAGACTCTAAGGCAGGCATCATAAGGAAGTATCTGACAGACTGTAAAAGTAGGAAGTAGAATTTGAGTCAAATATGCACACAGATTGTCACTGCTTTGCATTATACTATCAGGGTGTTTACTTTTCATTTAGACTTCCTTCAGTCAGGAAAATTTTGAATACTTCTTGGTATAAAAACTATTTCCATGTAAATACAAAGCTCTGAGCAGAAAAAGACGAGAAATTATCTGCTTGTCAATGCAGCTCAGATTACATGGCTGATAAACTTCAAAATCAACATAATCTTCAGTCTGTCCTAAAAGTTGTCCTAATACATACAGTCTAAGAACATCTAGTAAGTATGAAAAAGAAGTTAGAGCCAAAGTGAATAAACAATGGCAAAGATAATTATTTAACCAAGCAACCTTTTAAAAAGTTTTGCATTTAGAGAAGTTTCAACACTGTTACTCTCTATACACAGAAAATAAAATAAAATAAAATGCTCCTACTGGAGAGAAGTTGAAAGAATGGGTTATTTTTCTCTAAAAGAATGACTTATTCTCCCCTCCCTTAGCTATGTGTTTATATGGGAAGGTTTCCCTGTCTGGCAGTGATATTAATTTGGATTGCTAATAGTTTTCAAACACATAAGAGAGTGTTGCACTTTATATTTTATGTCCCATTAAAAAGAAATCCTAATTACTGACTCTTTTTAGCTGTACTTTTGGTGTGTATTCTAACTTTGGTTAATACCTTTCAAAAAAGCCAAAAGCAGAACTGAAAAATACTAATGGGACAGTTTGTTTTCAAAAGAGCCTGAGGTACATTAAAGTGCATTTCTGGAGGCAGAGAAGGAAGAAAAGCCCAGATGACTGGGAAGCCTTCCCTGGCAACTTGTAGGGTGCATATTGTGAAGGCTGAAAGCACAGCAAGTGTATGACTTGTGGGGATGTCTGAAACGGGGAATGAAGGGCCCATGGCAGAGAGCCAGGCAAGGAGGGAGGACACAGAAAGTTCGAGAAGGAATTTGCATGGGATTCACTGGATTACCATAGGAAAGGTGGAGGAGAGATTCCATTAGGATGGAAGCAAAGGAAGGGAAAAAGGAAGAGATATCCTTGAAGATACACAGGTATTTCAGGGAAGAGATTTGCCTGTGTCTCCTGCAGTACTTAGCCCTTGGCAGAGTAGGGTCCCTGTCCCAAAATGAGAGCATTCACTGTTAATTTCTGTGTGTACTGCCCTCTGAAGCTGAGCTCTGTGTGTGCTGTCTCATACCATCTGTATTTTACTTGACATACAGAAAGAATTCAGAAATCTGCCAAGTGTGAGAAAAAAATGAGAGTACCAGAGCTTCCCGTCAGAAACCAAAATCTTCACTTAGTTCTGCAGTGCATTAATTAGTGTTTGTGGGACAGCTGTGCTTCAGGTGCTGAGGCAAACAGCTTTCCACCTTGTGTTTTATGATGCACCTGAGGCAGCTGCTTTTCCATCCTCCTCTGCCCTGCTGCCCGTTTATTGAGTTCATTTGGGTGTTCCTGGGTTTGCAGCTCATCTGGTTTATGGTGGCAGGTGTGCCTTTTACTGCTGAGAACACAAACTCCTGGTTGGGAGAGCAGTCAGGCAAGATGGCAGCTGGGCATCCTCATGTTTTAACACATCAGCTGTGTTTAAAATCTGCTACTGTTGCACAAGGAGGGGGGTCAATTAATGTTCAGCAGATACTAAACTTCTGCCTTGTATATAGCTATTTCTGATTAATAAAAAAACCCTGAAATTCCAAAGTTAAACAGTAGCTCCTAATTTTTAGCATACTACAAAACACATATTTCTAAAGAATGATGCATCTTTCTCAGTCACATGGTGAAATTACTTCCAGTGATGCTGTAGAGGGTAATCTGGACTAACTCTGCTGAGCACAACACTTTTGTGTGACCAAGTACCATGTCAAGGCAAGTGTGTTTTAAGGGATTTTTACAGTTTGTTAGTCTGCTCTTTCTCCATCTCCTCCTTATAATTAACAATCATTCAGCCCTTGACTCTAAAAATGCTTTGAGTTTTCTTTCAGTAGGACATGATCATTTGAGAGCATGGAGGAGCTTTGGGTGGGATTTGGCAGAAACCTTCATCAAAGAAACTGCACAACTGTGTGATGATGCCACTCATGAAGTTCCAAAGCACCAAATATTTTCTGAATTCTGCTGAATAGTGATGCATTTTTTCTGTTGTTTCTATTCACATCACTGCTGATTACTAAGATATCTGTGTGTAAACAAAACCTTTCTCATCTATAATTAGCCTTCTCTGACTGATTAAGGAACATGCTTAGAATGAGGATGTGCTTAAATAGAATGCTGCTATTTAAGCCCATCTAACTTCATAATCAACCATTAGATACAGAAAAAAATAGTTGATAATTTAAATGCAACAAGATTGCCTGAGTATAACAAAAATGCTCTTAAGATGTTACTTTTCTGCTTCAGCAGATTATAAAATCCTATAGCATCTGAATTGAAAATTACTTCATTTGGAGATGTTAAGGTGGAAATTATCTATGCTAACTAGTTTGTGCTCCTGAAGAATGAATTTTTCTGAGTATTTGTTACTTCATCTTTACAGTTATTGCACTGAATACATATTTCTTGTTACACAGTCCAGCAGTAGTTGAGAGGGTGCTTTGAAATTGTATAACTGCTGTTCTTTAGTTTAACCATTCATTTTTCATTTATGTACAATAATACAGGATTCCTTCTATTAAAAAAAAAAAAAACCATGTATTTCAAAATGTTTTACTTTCTTTGTGTAGTATTCATTTTATATTGCATAAGCTTGCAAGGTTTGGCACATAGAATAAATCACCATACAGCACTTCAGAGCTTTAATCTCACTTCTGGATCTGATTCACTGTGACACTGAACAATGACAGTGATCTGCTGTGTATATTTTTCAATGAGCATTTACCACAAAATTGCCTCTTTTCTCCCTGTCTTACTAAATGAGTTTACGTGCCTGAGTTTAAGTATTTAGATTGAACTTCCCAAATAAAAGATAGTAACCCAAATAAAAGATAGTAGTATTTTAATTAGGCATCTGAGAAAAGATGTTGTTTCCTTCCTCAACTGTTTTATCCAGTTATCATTAGTTATAGCTCAAGACAGAGGAGGGAACAGAAGTTGTCACAGAAGAAAAAAGATAATATGCTTAAGTGTATCTAATATTTGTCTGAATGCCTATTTTTTTGTGAAGCAAACCCATTAAATCAACCATAATTTACTCTCATGAATGATAACTCAGAATTAGTAAACGCAGGACTGTGAAAAGTGACAGTTTTATTTAGCATCTTATGTCTTGTTAAACCAGAGAATAAAAAGATAGGGCAGTATTTATGCAGGAAATGCATCCACATGCAAACCCAGGAAGTGCTTCTTTTGCAGTTTGCTACATGGGCTTCAGAAGGAAGAATGGTTCTGTTGTGGAGTGGTGTAAGAAGTGTTTGCTGCCCTGATGTTTCTTTACCAAGTAGTCTTTGGCTGTCACTGTGAAGCTGCTCTTTGAGTATTTCAGCATGATTTGAAGAAGACAGTAAGTCTTGAATTACATTCTTGTTTCCCTCTTAAAAGATTATATTATTTTTTGTGTCTCTGCATTTTGTTCAGGTCAGGCCATTTTATATTACAAAAGTTTTTGCAACATAATTGCTTTGTAAGCAAAACTGCACTTTGCCTTTCTGAATGCCTTTCCCACAGTCTATATTCCATGAGGCAAAGGGTATTTTGTTCTTTCTGTATTGTAACAAGGAAATATGGCTCTAAATATAGATATAATCCTGAATGTATACATAACTGAATACTGTTCCATCTGCCAAGCAAGTATACACCAAGTATACACATTTATTTTTCTCATATCTGTTCCATCTGCCAAGCAAGTATACACATTTATTTTTCTCATAGTGCCATGTCTCTGTAAACTAGGTAACTAATAGGTAATTGGTATTTTCTTTTAGATAATGCTTTAGAAGTTATTCCTTAAAGAAGGAAAATGGAGAAATAGTCTTTAGACAGCTACTGTCCAATACTTAGACACACAAACTTCAGTTTCACTGACCTGCAGAATGGACTGGATACAGCAGGAATCATATAACAAATCCCTCCATTTAGACAAAAAGATCCATAACTGGTGCCACAGAGTTCTTCATGATCTTAAAAACAAGACCAAAAGAAACACTGAGAAAAACAGACTTCAAACCAAAAAACACAAAAATAAACTACCACACAAATGAAACCAGCCTATGAGCAAAAAAGCTATAGGTCTTGCCTTCCAGGCCAGCAGCACAGAGCACTGTTTTGCAGAACAGTTTCATGTAACAATATGCAGAAAAGATCACAAATTTATCACCATATCAGACAAGAAACAGATAAACTGGATGAATAAATCAAAGTTGCTCTTGCAGTGAGAAATTCTGCATTCCTTCCTTTGCCTTTCATGACCACTGACCATAGTGATGACCTACATGAAGTCTGCTTTGTCCTGTTCCAGTGGCACAAACCACCTTCAGCTTAACTAGCTCCTGCAATAGTCAGATGCACTGAGTCCCAGGTAAGGGCCAGGGCATTCTGAGACTGCTCTGGGCTGCACTGAAGCTGAAATGGGGCACACTGGGACACCCCTGCCTTCCCCACCCTGCCTGTCACTGCCAAACCACGCCACGGCCTGCAAGCACTCGCTTATGTACGGGACTGCTGCCTACAACATCATTTCCACAGACCTCAAAAAGGCTTCTTCCTAACTCAGTAGGCTTCTTAGATGAATTCTTAATGTGTTAAACGTGACTAGGCATTCTGATAACACCCCAAAAACAGGACAGTAACGTTGGTGCTTGTAGCAGCACTTGTCCATTTTGTGCTTAAAAAGCACAGCTAACTGCACCACTTCACTCTTCCTGAAAGCAGTCTAAATTTGGAAGTTGGACTGAATATATTTATGACACATTTAATGCATCAGTAACTCATTTCATATATATGCATCTAATATTTTTATATATTTCTTCCATCTTACGAAACCACAGTATCTCAAACAAAACAAAAACAGACCAGTGTTCTGACATCACAGGGGTGATGGTCATGTGTTGCCTCACACTTTGGGTGTTCTTGCTGTTATTTCTCTCAGAAGTTCTGAAAACTAGAATTCTGCTGTGTCACTATTTATGTATAGAAGACATGTTCTATACATAACATAGAGTTAAGAGGAATTAAGATTTTAGTTTTCTTATTTGTCTTTCAAGAAAAAGAGTTATGGTTCCCCTTTATTCCTGCAGAAAAAAAAAAAAAGTAAGAAGTGTGGCTGTAAGACATTCTACCCTAGAGAGACCTTCTACAACTTCTTATCTAAAATAAGCCAGGCTTTTCTAATGCTCAGCTACTTCTACCTCTGGGCAACAAAACTACTGTGCATCCTGCCATCCTCTAGGCCAGCTCTACCAATTCTACTCTCCCTTCTTTTCCTACAATCTTCCCTTTCTATGACAGCATATTGATGCAGAAGTGTGAGTAAAGTCCTTACATTATTTTAAGATGAAGATAGTTATACCCCAGGGCCCAAGAGGAATTCAGTTTCATGCTCCTGTTACCGAAGTGCCAGCTTCCAAATGGTAACTGGACCTTCTTGCCTGTGTGCAGATAAATTAGGAAGCTGGAGGAGGGGAGAAGAAAGGCTGGAAAGATTGTTCATGTTTAACCTTGTTGCACAGAAATGTGTGTTCTGTCCTACCTTGTTAGAAGTTAAATGGAAATTTATTTTAACTCGAAGCTTTCTGTGCTTGTCTGCTGGCAATTCATTTACTGCAAGTTCACAATTAAAAGACTTTTAAAATTATTTTGTATGGGTAATTGTACAATTGCAATAGGAATAAAATGGGAATGGGAGAAAACAAAGAGGTTTTTAAACAAGAACTACACCTTAGTTGATTTTAGTCTATTCAAACATAGACTCTCCTGTGAGAGAGTAGTTCAGTTGAATGCTACATCCTTCCTGAAATGAAGAGAGGGCACTGAACACATCAACAGTGTAAAGAATATCTATACAATTTTAAGAATCAAGTGAGAAAAACAAAACTCTCAACTTTGACCTGCTCTCAACTCTGCTAAGTGTCTGAGGGAGTTAACTGTTGAAATTCTAGCAGAAGGAAAAGTAAGATGATAGAAGGTAGGCCCTGCAGAAAAATCCTTTTGAGCAGCTCATGGAAAGGTTTCAAAGAAATTCTCATGAGAATTAATGAGAATTTGTTAGCCTCCTTAAAGTCCTGCCTCGCTGGTTCTACTTCTTCATCTTGATGCAGAAACAGAGCTGTCTCACACTGGCACAGGGGCAGAGTACTGAAGAATGCTAAATGCCTCGAGCCATTCTTGCCTTGGAACATTTGGGAGAAGGAACACTGCCAAGGTGTGATCTTTGTATCGAGGACCAGCTCTGCAGCCCAACCAGACATTTCTCTTCTGGCAAAATACCTGGGGCACTTTCTCTTAGGTCTGTTAGAGAAAAGTGAGAGAGGTGGAGAGAGAGACCAAAACGTGCCTAGGAAGCCTTTGAAACCTTTTTGATTGCAATTACAGAGAGTTTTTCTATAGGCTATTTCTTTCCAGAGATAGACTTTTCTTCCAATACTAAGGGGAAAATGGTAACCTTAATTTTAGCAGTAATGAGAAACTTGAAGAAACCTCTATGTCCACCTCGATCAGGTAGCCCTTTTCTCCATGCAGTTGTGCTTTTCATTAATTCTATTTTGTGTTTTAATACTTTGCTACTGATCAGTAAAACCACCTGAGTAACACAGTATAACATAGATGTTAGAATTATGAAAGACAATCAAAGAAATGCAGGAAGCTTTAACACCAGGAAAAAATGTTACTAATAAATTGTAATTTGCTACAATACAAAACCAGATATTATTGTTCTCCACACCTATGATACTGAAATGCAGTAGCTTGCTGCAAACTTCGAAGTTACAATTCTGTATTTGTAGACAGGAAAGTGTGAAAACACCAGTTTATCCCTTTAAATCAATGATGTAAAAGAGTATACTGGAAAATCAGAAGGAATTCAATACAAGCCAAATTCCAATTACATTAGCATTGGTGAATGTGTTATGATTTTTCATGAGGTAAGTCAATACATTATATTAATTTAAAAATGTAAATTATATGCTTTGAAAGTCAAATGTATACTACAGTCAGACTCCATAATGAAGACAGAAAAGTTTAACAAGTCAAGAGATGATGGGCAATTAAAAAAATACAAAAGATTTAGCTTTAAAATTAATAGAACTCTATCAATGTATGTTGTACATAACACATAAGTATGTATTTTGATACCACCTTCTATGTGAGAGATTTAAGAGAAGTAGGACATAATAGTTATGTCTTAAAAAAGCTGGATTTTGGTGGAAGAAGTGAAGAGGAATAAAATGTGTTTCTTTCTAATGCTAGACTGAATACTTAAAACTGACTGAGGTAACAGCAGCCTCTAAATACACTTTTTCTTAATTATTCTTTTTGAGGACATGCAGGTGTCCTGGTTTCAGCTGGGACAGAGTTAATTTTCTTCCTAGTAGCTGGTACAGTGCTGTGTCCCTAAACTGTCTCGTCTGTTTGTGTTTAAACTTTTGTAACCTGACTGTCCTAGCTTTAAAAAAATGCAAATGCAGTCACAATACCATCTTAACCCCGAAGAGCCAGCCAGCCTTGACAATCCACATGTCAACTCAGCTGTCTTGCCTAGTCCAGAGGCTAAAGTACTACACTGCTAACACAAAAAAGGGAGAGATAGGAGTGGGAAATGTTGGCAGAAGGTAAAAGGGGGCTGATGAATGCTCACTTGTAAGCAGCTTTACACTGCACGCCAACCAATCACTAATTGAAATATTAGGATTGATCAAAGCAAACATCTTACAGGACTTGTACCACTGGCTGATAAACTCTAGTGAGGGATGGCATTTCTGCAGAGCAGTTGTGACAGCCCCAGTGTCAGCTACCAAAGTCAATGCAGTTCCAGTGAATTCTAACGATATAGATGTATGTATCCAAGTAAAGACTTGGAGGAAGTTACCTGTTCGCATATTATTCCAACAACAATTTTTGTTCTTGGTCAGAGGCAACAGCACCTAAAGATAAACATGTAAATTAAGCATATAATTTTTGAACCTGGTGTCTTTTTCCCCTGAAGAAATAGCTATTGGAATGCAACTTTCAGTGGTTCTGCTAAGACATCTGTTGCACTCTGACAGCAATGTACTGTTATATGTAAGTTCCATTAATTCACAGTTAATAACAAACATTCGCGTCTGCTCTCAAGTTCAGTGAATCCCTGAAGGCAGAGTAACCCCAAATTCAGCATGTTTAAACAATGAATACTTTTAAAACACTGCCATGCTTATTCAGAATTGTAATACCAGATGCATTGAAGCAGTCTGATTGATTCTGGCTAGCTAATTAGATTGACACTTGCACCTTGAAAGGCGGTGTGCACAACTGAACCATTCCTCAGACTGCTAATTAGTCAGGTAAGACCTTGGTGGTGGAATTCTTCCATTCCACAAACAAGAACTTTCTAATTTGTCATTTCTCAGAGTCAATATGTGTTTTACTTGATTGTTCCTCATGTCTGGATGTCAGGTGAAATTAGTAATATAAGCTGTGAATTTATCAGAACTTGTACAATGATTTTTTAAATATACAATAGAAACTCTCTGCCTGGAGCGAAACCAATGTTCACTTGACATTACTAAAAGAAACTTACTCTGCAGACATGCCAACTCTATAACCATCTATCCTAGCTGTATTCTGTTTTCTTGTTAGGTATAGCCAAGGTTTACCGTACCAAATAGGTTACTGAACAAGTCTAACAGAATACATCATTTTCTCATGTTTGCTCGTTCTTTCTTCAAAGTGTATGTAAAGTAAATACTTAAGCAAACTGTCCTATATTGGAAGAAGATTATTTTATTTTAACCATTAAATGAGCAAATAAAATAAATTATCAGCTTTATGATAAATAGCTGCCTATCCTGCAGCTTTAACAGCTGACTTTCTGTAGAGGCCCTTTTCAAAAGGTGTAATGCATTTGTACTTACTTTATAAGTAGATGCTTCTGGTTTTCATGGGACCTCACGTTGCTTCTCTAGCTTTTTCACTGTCCTGTCCATAGAAGACAAAGTGACACTGGGCTGTTACCAGCAAAGTCCCCACCCTCTCGAGCTGGCTCGCAGCTACGCTTTGCTCTGCCAACAGAAGCGAGAACAATTAACGCAGCACGTGGCACGAAGAAACAAATGAACAGGGGTCGCTTCAGAACCCAAATCTTTTCAAAAGAAATAAATCATCCTGGAGATTGGTTTTTCTGGCAGTCAAGCTCTGGATTCTACATGTGCTGTTAAAAAGGTTTCCAGTTTACACACAGTGCAGCGCGGGTGAAGTTACCCCAAAGACAGACACGTGTACGGGGGCCAAGGACAGAACAGGGCAACACCCCGTCATGCTCACAGGATCATTTGCACATTTTTCTAGGGTTACCAAAAAAACTACAAGTTTATTGCTGAATTCAAAATACTCACAAAATGTAGTACATATGAATGGTATCATACATATATTTTACACTGGCATCAAAAATCTGATTTAAATTTGTGTTTCATTGGAGCAAATAGTCTTTGTTCATTTAGTTTCCCTTTTCACAGAAAGCTCCACAAAATTGTATAATATCCAATAATTCTCATTAAATATAAACACGAGGTATAACCTAAATTTCATGCCTAGCTCCTGTACTAGATTTAATTAGGATATGAATCCTTGAATTGACAAAACAGCTTGAGTTTTGCTACTGCCAAAAGGAGATCTGGCGTATCCTCTCCTTCATCTTACTGTCAGAATGTACCTCTGGTGCTGCTCCTGGTCTAAGTTCAACTTTTTCAGAAGATGCCAAAATCCAATGATCTGGCAGAAAATCCCTTAGGGGAAGCTGATGGTTTTTTACTGCATCAGTGTGTTAAAGGGATGTGCTATGCAACTCATCAGCTGCTGGGACTTGTACTAATTGTTCCATGTAAGACAAATTGTTTATGAGATGAGTGTAGAGAGCAAGGCAGTTTGAGGAAGGCTGTGGGACGACTAATCATTTATTTTCAAACTTTGTTGCCTGTGTATTCAAGGAAATAGGGGGTGACAAAGGGAGGGAGTGAAAATACTTCCTCGCCAATGTGAAAGCATAACTTTATTTTTTAAGTTCTGATAATATCACAATATGGGTCTAAAGATGGTTTTTTTAAAGAGGTGTTGCTGACAGCATTCACAGCTTTAACTTTTTTGTTTTTAAGACTGAAAAGTACATAATTAGGTAATCATGTACTTAGATGTTTTTCTCTGAGGTGTTGCATTCTGAACAGAAGTTCAAGTATGTATCAGTGTTCTAAAAAGAATAAACTGGACTATCTCATTAGATAATAAGATGATATATTTAAAGCAAAGGAATCACTACAGCAGAAATTGTTGCTAAATTTGATTGTAACTCACGCCTGTGTGTGCATTGAGTTCATACTAGAAACACAAAGATCATCTGTGCACCCTTCTGGCACTTTCCAAACTGAGTTTTCCTCTACATGCAGATACAGCCTATGCTCACAGAAACTAAAAATCCAGTTGCATGAATGCTCAAATTTTTATCTTCCATGTATCTTGGGAGTTTGTGAAATGTTACTTTGTATATCCAGTTAAGAATATTTTAAACTGAAATTTAAAACATAGCCTGTTTTGCTCTGTGCCAGCTTGTTGAAAAATCTTATGTTCTACCCTTTTCCCCTCATCTTTGTCATCTAAACTGATATTAAGAATAGTAATGCATTGTTTGAAATGCTTATACATGAAAGTTAGGTCACCTGTGTATACTGAGATATTTTGGAACCAGTTAGATTTGTCTTTAAATGAACCTGTGTGCTTTACTCCCCATCAATTTAAATCAGAATCTGTATTGCCTCTTGGTTTTCTGTACTTTTACTGGTTAGCTGGCCTCAGCATCCACAGTACCTGTAAGTCTTAGTAAGCACAGGCAGATAAAAAGCAAGCACTGAATAATGATTTGGGCTTTGGTTTATGGATCTTTGCTATTCAAACATTCTTAAAATTAATCTCTACATAAACGCTTCCCCAAATTAAAGAAGATCGTTTCAGTCATGTGGCTATTTCAAATATACATTGTTTGTACATTTAGATTAAGTTGCACCTTACAGCTGTCTTTGAGAATGGGATTTTACTGCATTATATATTCTTTCTAAAAATCAAAAAAGGTAAAATCTCATTCTGCCCCAATATTGAGCTCAAATATTTGGTCATGAAAACAATGAAGAGGAAATTTTTTAAAAAAATTGCTTATTATGCTGATTAAATATAAATTTCCTTCTGAGATGTCCTTGATACCTGTCAAGCAGTCAGTAGTCTACACCTCATACTTTCTCCAAGAGCCAGGAACTGTCCTGAAGTCTTGTTAAAAGGAGTCTGCTTTTTCTCACCTAGGTATAACTTCTCTTACCTTCAGTGTCTGAAGCTCAGAACTGATCTGAGCACAGAAAATCATCAGGCATCAGCAAAAATCCATCAAACTGCCTGAAACTGATGCCTTGTGAAGGCTGGCCTGGAACAGAGGCTGGATGGAGAGAAAGGGATTTATTAAAAGACCTTAACAGCTCCAGCTTGGGCAGTACAAGAGCCCAGCCAGGGCTACTGCCAAGATGAACCAAAATGGACAATTGGTCATGAGGTCTCTGCATTTATAAGTTCTGCTCCATTTGCATATTGGAGTTAATTGTCCAGGTACAGCTTTAAGTTATGAAGGCCCATCCTTCTCGTTTTTTCTCTCTTCACTCCACATTGTTTATGCTCTTGGGCCTGAAATTTGGATTGGTTGTCCTTGGTCTCAAGCTAGGAAAGGAATTCTTTTGTCTCCCTACCTGTGAAGAGAGCTCACCATCCCTTAGTATCAAGATCAGAACTACACACTAAAGCAGTATAGAACCTGAAAAATATAAAAGCTAAAACCTAAGGCATCAAAACAAATGAGGATCTCTACAAGGAAGAATTACAGGTGAGATCTTATAACAAATCTATACAAGAACAATGTTTTACTCAAATTTATACACTGGAAGTTTCTTTTAGGATGGGATAACCACAATATCAGGAAATTCTGACAAAAGACAGGAAACTAAAGCAGATGACAAACAGATCACAAATCTCAGTGTGCTTTGGTTGACAGGGTAATTGTTTTGGAAACAGTTCTTCAAAATTCCTTCCATTGCAGTTTTCTGAAATGACAACAAATGGCTGAGTCCTCTTATCTTAGAAATCTCTACAGCAAAAATTTAGGTTTACATTCTCATTTTTATCCACTAAAGTATGCTTAGGATTAATTCTATACTAAAACAGGGGGTAAAGCTCTCGTCATGGTGTTGAAATTGGAATTTGAGACATTACAGTGAATTTCAGGGAAAACTTTCCTAAACAACTTGCAAACAACTGCAGATTTCCATCTGAAAGCCCAATTCTATTGTATGAGATATTCATACAGACATTGGCAAAGCTCCAAAGCTGAGGCTTCTGTCCAATGTAACTACTGTAGTCATACCACAGATTTTTAATTTTGAGGTAGAGATTCCAGTTTCAAGCTTGTGTGTTCTTATGTGAGGGGAATTATTAAATCCTGCAAGACCCTTGCATTCAAAAAAATCACTATCAGTCCTGGAACACAACCCCCACCACTATTCTATCATCCTGTGTGCTTACTGATTTCTTCCGTGCCACTTTTGCTTCCAAGTTGCATCCCTAAGTCTTGTAAGAAATCATCTGAAATGAATGCAATTTAAAGTTTGTCGCTGCATGGTTAATTTTTATTCCTACCTCAGTGGCAGATGTAGTGTCCCTCATAATGTCAGCTCTCAAATGTCAATAATCTCAGATCCAGCAATCAGAACTCGTGTCATAAGAGTTTAGATATTTACTTTACATGTCAGTATCAGGAATCCAGTGTAACTGGTCTTTGTAATAATGATTTTGGTTTTTTAGGATTCATCCAGCACTAAGAGCTGCTCGCTGCTACCAGCAGCTGTTCCAAAACACAGGAGGGATAATTGTCAAAACCTGAATTTCAGTCTCTCATTTTCTCCACTTAAAGCACCTTAAAATAAAGCACTAAAGAAGTTCTTAACCTTGGGGTGTTTTACTTCGTTTTTTCCCCTTTTTTTGTGCATTTAATTTTGTATTGAGTTAATTTGTTCTACTTAAACCACGGCTTACCACAGCAAACGGGTATTCTTAACTGCGCTGGTGTAATCTTTCTCAGACGTGCACAGGACAATCTGCTGAACCAACGTAATCCCTAATCCGCCCGGCGTAGTCCCGCAGCTGCCGGCTCCGGCGCCGTTATGTAACGCCGGCCTCCAGGGCCGGGCCGGAGCGGGGCGGGCGGCGCTGCCGCAGGGCCGGGCCGGGCCGGGCCCGCGCGGGATCGCGCGCGGGCGGTCCCCGGGTTCCTCCCCGCGCGGCCGCCGGCGGCGCGAGTGCCGCGGGCAGCAGGTACGTGCGGGGAGCCTCGGGGACGGAGGTGCGAGCGGGGAGCCCCGGTCTGTGCCGTGCCCCGGCGCGGGCAGCGGGTCTCGGCCGTGCCCGAGCCGCGGGACCGTACCGTGCACCAGCGCGGGCAGCGGGTCCGTGCTGTGCCCCATCGTGGCCGTGCGCGGCTCGGGGATGCCGGTCCCTCCGCCTCCCGGGGCCGCCGCGCGCCCCGCCGTCCCCGGGGTCGGGCGGGGCGGCCCGCCTGGATTGCGGGGCCGCGGTGCCGCGGCGGGAGCGGCGTTCCGGCGGGGGCCGGGGGCTCTGGGCGCCGAGCGGCGCCTCACGGGGCGCCTCACGCATCGCGGCTCCCCGGCACCGCTCCTCGGCGCGGCCCGCGCGCCTCCGGACGGGCCCGGCTGGACAAGTTCGGATGTGCGAATCCGGAATGCGAACAGCCCCGGTAATGCCTAAGCGTGAAAGTTGCTTTTATTGTCTGTGTGTGCAAACCCACCCAACGGCGGTGCCTCAGCCGTGTCTTCACGCAAGAATACTCTGTGTCTGTAAGGCGCTGCATTGCTCCTTGGAAACCCCCTGTCCTGGAGTAGCACCATTGCTTGCCCCTACGAGAAAAGCAATAGTAGTTTCTTTTCTGGAGTCGAAATCCATTTAGAGTGCTCTTTACTAGGGAATTTTCGGTTTGCCTTCCATAAAATATAATAAATTTAATAGGCCTTTTTTGTTAGACTTGTAGAGGTGAAATCTAAATTGTGGGGACTGATGAGCTGCAACGGGACAGCACATCCCAGTAACTTTTCTTAAAAATAGTAGTGTGTGAACATGCATGGTTTCAGAGCTTGTTAGTATACTGAAGTTAGGAAAAGGTTATGCTAAGTGTGTCTCCAAAATTTCTTGTTTCTTACATGACAGTTTAAGAGCAAACCGATCTACAAGCTCTGTATTAGAGCATGCACCTGACAGCAGTTGTAACAGCTGCAGAAGACTGTATGTGTAAGAGAATAAAATGAGTGATGGAGTAGGGGTATTTACAGCTGTGAATGCAATCGGCAGAGAAGGCTCATTTGTCTGAACGCAGGGCACTCTCACAGACACGCAGTCAGAAACTGCTGCTTTGCTATGTGACTCTTAGGAATCCTGCTATTTTTGCAACACTTATTACTGGAATTTGTACAAAGAGGGGTAAAGCAGCCTCTGTACTTTTAACGTGCTGTAATGACATTACTAACCAAGTGTGGATTAGAGGAAACAATGCTGATAATAATTTTTTGATAGCTCGTGTGAAGATGCTGCGAGTTCCTGCAGGACACTTGTAAAAGGGTTATTGCTGCCACAGGCACGTTAGGTGGGGGTTATAAATTAGACTGTACAGTGGTAGCTTATAGGTGCTTTGCAAGGAGATACTGCACTTAGCACCAGGTATCTTGTGTGGTAAAATGTGTGTCTCGATGCTGTGAACAATGTCTTGCGAGGCAGAATACTCTGTGCAGAGGAGGGGAGGAATACTTCTCACTTACAGAGGATGCAGAATAAGAAGCAAGTGTGTGCTGCTTCAAACGTGTTGTGGTTCCTAAATGCTGGGAAGAGTGTGCCCACAGTCAGAGGGGACGGTGTGAGCGCGGAGCCCATTTCCGAAGCGATGCGTGCGTGCATTCATCTTACTCATTGCCCTGTGTTTCTGAACAAAGTGGAGTTTTTGCAGCTCTGTCCTGATGCTACGCATTGCACAATTCCTTAGGGCAAGATGCTGTTTCTGCCTGAAGGGTGAAAAGAGGTGGTAGATGCTCACAAGTTTAGATGTGGTTATGGGGTAGTCATTATGCTAAAGACAGCAGTGAATGCCAAGGACACTAAGCAAGAGTACACATCTCCTATTTCAGCCAAAAAACTGGAGTAGTAGGTGAGATAAAGATCTGAACTCGCACAGGTTTATGAAAAGGCCAGTAAGAAAATGAAGATGTGTGCTATGTATGCTTGCAGTGCGAGTACCAGTGCAAGCCTGCTACTCAGCTGAAGTATTTTCAGATCTTGACTGACAGCATAAATGCAGAACATAACAGTGTAGCTGTCTGCCCTCTGGCTGTGCCTGTTCCCAAAGGTTGGTTGGATGCACGTGTGATTACAGCTCTGAAGGTGCCCCGTACAAGAGCTCATTTTGCTTTGCCTCTCCTGGCCCCCAGAGCCGTAGTGCTGTCACACCAACGTGGGTTCAGTGGTGACTCCCCCAAAGCTGGCTACCTGGCAGCTTGCTGTTTGTCTCTGGTGGCGTCTCCACTGCGGAGTCTGACGCTGCAGTGATGTTGCATCACAGATTACTTTTAGCGCGGCGGGACAGAACTAGCAAAATCCCCAGCAAGACGGAGCGCGTGGTTTCCGTGTTACTGCACGTGATTAGGAGGAGAAACTGCACTGCCCCGCGAGATCCTGACATGACTAAAATTTACCTGCATCGTCAGTATTTGTTTAAATTAGTTGTATTACTTGGCAATAGCACAAGAATTAATTGAATTGTGTTATGCAGGACAAAACTGCATCTTTTCTCAGGGCAGGAAATGGGGTATTACTTCAGTTACAGTGGTGCTCAGCTAAACTGCTTCCTGGACAATGGGATTAACTAACAGAAAACATACTTTATCCCTATGAGCACTGCAGAACCAATATTGATATAGGAGGCTGAGCTGGAGTCCTTTCTGCCACATGTGTTAACATCTAAAGTGTCCAATAAGTGCCATTTGAAGAATCTATGTTGCTAATTGGTATATGAGAGGAGGACTGAGGTTTGAGTCCTCCTTTTCCTCTCCTCACTGGTTCTAGAGTGGTACTGTGTGCTGCTGTAGGGTATTTGCTACACTCTTGTTAGGTTCAGTAATGCGAGGATAAGTTTGGAATCAGCGGTGTTGGAAAATGGAGAGTTTCGGATTTTTTGATTTGGAAAAAATTTCTGAACTTTTGGGAGTATTTATGTAGTGCAGGTGGATATGAGCATGCTTGATGAAATGCCATTTTCAAGATAAAAAGAATTAAAAAAAAATAGTAAAAGGTTGGCTTCTTACTGCTCTGGGGTAGAACTTTGCCATTGTTCATTCTTTGGCTCTAGAGGTTTCTGTCCAAGGTGAATTGAAACCTTTTTTCCTCCAAATTCATAGCTGGTGTGTTGTGGGCAGCAGCAGGGTTACCTCAGTGTGTCATATTTCAGCCCACCCATTTGCTGGGCTTAGGATTTGGTGTGACAAGTTGATGTATTAGGTTTAATTCTTAATTTACATATAAGGTCCCAGTGAAACCTGCTGTCTCCGTGTGATCCCATTGAAATCACTGGGTTTGCATGAACAGAGTGAAGTCAAGCCCTGTAAATTCAAGTAGCAGTGGAGGTTTTCTAACAGTACTTGTTAATAATGTTTATCAACTAAGCATTATAAATTGCAACATCAGCTTATTTCTTGGTTTATTCGTCTGTCTTACGTGCACTTTATCATGTTCTAAAGTTCAGTGTTGCTTTGATGTGTTTTAACCAAAATTTCTTTGGGGCAATTTTTGTATCTTTCCTTGCATCTGTAAAGCACCATGTGTGCCTATAGCATTACACACAAATGAATCTACCTTTGAAAATGAGTGTTCAAATCCGTTGGTTGCAGAGTTAGACTGTAAGTTAGCAAATAGCTGATTTAGGGTTGTGCAGACACAGTTCTGTTACGAGCCACCCTGCTCACTGAACGAGGCAGTGATTTGCAGGAACAGTAGTATGTGATTTTAATAGTTGAGAGGAGGATTAATGCAAATGGAGCTAAAGTAATAGGCTGTTCTAAACGTGGTGCTTCCAGATTTTCAGGAGCTTTACTTTCAGCCCAAATAACCTTGCAAATTAGTTTCTAACATGGAACGTCTTGGTATTGGAAGGCATAGCCCCTTTTGTGTGTTTGTTTAGCTTGGGTTTTATTTTGTAAAATTACACTACATGGAGGTATAAACTTCCCTTGTTGACTTTAAAAAATCCCTAAATGGGATTAGAGCCTTCAGTGGTGATTTCTAATTTGGGTAATTGCCCTATTTGGTGAGGTTGTTACTGGATGAACCCAAACAGGACCTTTGGGTTCTGTGCTTCGTGTGGGGGAACAGCAGGTGAAGTCCGGCCTGTTTCATCCTGCTCTGTCCTGCCTCCGCTTTTCAGCCTCAGCAGCCTCCCAGTGCTCACTCGCACTCGCCTCTGTTCTGTCAGAGGTCTGTGTCCTGCCTCCGCTTTTCAGCCTCAGCAGCCTCCCAGTGCTCACAGCGCACTCACCTGTTCTGTCAGAGGCACCAGGTGCCCAGCCCTTTGTGGCTTTTGAGAGGCCAAAGTATTTTTTGATACTTGATTTAAAAAGCAAGCAGGCATAGGAAAACAGTTCAGTTTAACTTGAATGGATTGCTGTGAGACAAAGAGCATCTCTGCTGTTCCAGGGAACTTCAAAGGCTGCCTGCAGACTAGGCAAGTGTCAGAGCTTCTCAAAAAAGTTGTGAAAGTCTTTGTAGTGGAAAGTGCTATGTGTCTGCTATTTAAGTGTGCCTACCAGGTTTTTCCACTAATAGAAAATGAAAATTCTTGCATAAAAATAGTAAAATGCAAGTTTTATTGGAGTTAGTGAGACCTTTACTGTTGAATTATTTTACAATTCTTCCTTCAATGCTTTTGTTCAAGTTTGTCAAATAATTTCTTATAGAAAAGCTGTCATTTGGACTACCAGTGAATTTGGCTGATGGTACAAATGTATAAAGAAAGCTCTTCTTTGAGTGAACTAAAGAGCTCCTGTCTGTAATAATTAAAGCTAGCAAACATACAGGATGTAAACATGAGGCATGTGGTGTGTCTCAGCAAGCAGTGCATAATTTTTCTCTGTATATAATCGCTGCCTGCGTTTTACAGTTCACGTGTAGTAAATATAATTGCATTTTTATCTGGAATGATAAAAGCAGACAGCTTTGAAAGCAATTTTTAACAGGAAAGGGAGATCCAGTCAAAGTTCATGTGTTAATTGCTCAAGTGTATTAAGAAAAAGCCAATCTGAACGATTTTTCTTGCACATATTTGTTGCTTTTCTTCTGTTACCAGGAGCCACGTCCAGAAATCTGAATGCTCTTTTTTTTTTTTTTTTTCAGTCTTAAGAAGAAGGACTTTCAGAGCAGGGGCAGTAGTGTAATTAAACAGATATGTTTAACTTGGAAAGGTGTTATTTTTAGAACTAGCTCAAAAGGGCAGGTACTCCTTGGAGACATTCTAATATGGTCAGAATTGTCTCCTCCGACTAAAGAGCAGTACAGGACGTGGGCAGCATCAAGGCTTACTTAAGTAAAGTTTTTGACACATGTTATCTCTGGGCAAAAAAAAAAAAAAAATAAATTGAGAGGCGGCTGCAGAGTGGGCCCAGCTTCTGAGCCTCTGGGCTCTTGGTGCTTCACGAAGGAGTGCAGGCTGCAGGGAGGCTGCCCGCGGGCGCAGTCCCTGCTCCCTTCCTTTCTCCGGCCGTGCTGCTGCTGGTTCTCTTGCCCGTGCCCTGGCTCCTCTCAGAGGTGCTGGCTGCAGCTCAGAGGCTCTGCCCTGCTGCAGGGGCTGTGCTGGGACAGCAGCTCTTCTGGCTGCCCTCCTCGCTGCTCCCCTGGATTTACATCCTCGGGAACGGGGAGCAGGGGAGTTGGTGGTGCTCCTGCTAGGAAGGGGTGTGTGCATGAATTAATGGGCACACTGCAGAGATATTTTTCTCCTTACTCTCCTTTTTTTGTGGTTCACATTTGCTCACTTTTCCACCTCTGAGCAAAGGGGAGCATATGGCAGTGTGCTGTCCATCTGGTTGCCACTTACTGTGAAATCATTATGCAGGCAAGTTTGGCCCCATCTTGAATTTCTTAGGTAGGAAAAACTGTTACTAGAATGACAGCTGAAGTGTTTATACTGAGCTGTAAATGCGAATTAAGCACAGAATGAACACAAAGGGCTCTTTCTGAATATTTTCAGTCTTCTGCATTAAAAAACCCTGACTTGTGCTATGCTAGTATTTAAAGTAAATAAGGCTGGGATCCTCATTGTGAACAGTAGACTCTTCAAGTACGGATAAAAAGCAAGTCCTGTCCCAGAGGATTTGCAATCTAAATACATTTTAATGAGAATATGGTGAATGGTGATAGGTGCTTAGGAGCCCCTTTATTGTAGAGATAATACTGTATGTATGTCACGAAAAATTCCATTGACATTTTTGCATCCTTTGCATCCTAGCACAAGATTGTCAAATAGTCTCTTGAAATGCATAGCAGATGTTAGTTCAGGTCTGTGCATTTTGGGTATACCCAAGTATTTCTTGTTTACCTGCATATCAAGGATCAACACTGGTAAAGAGAAGTCTTACTGTCTTTGGTACCATGAACGCATGTACATTTTTGTTACCACATTTCACATTGCAAACATTGAAATAGTAGTAACCATGCTTTCCTCTAGTTATCTAAAGGAGTACCACTGAAAAAAACAATTAGATTATGTTTATGCTGTAATATTCTGATACCTTATCTGCAGACAAGAGTACCTGTGAAAGTAGTTTTTAAATTCAATTTATTTTATAGTTAGGAGGGTTAACTTTTGTACATTTTCTATTGCGTAAGTCAGGAGCTTGTTTTTCATGTAGCCACATGGAAAAGCCTATATTTTTTAAAATTGGAACAGGTGGCTATATAAGTAGAAGATAAGTCAGAAGAAAGTAATTTATCTGAAACAATCTTCCTTGCTGTTTAGATCAGAAATCCTCACTTCTGATTGTTACATGCATATTTATTATATAGTACTGCTGCAGTGATTCCACTGTGATATGTGATATGAAAGTGCTTCTGGACTGGAAAGAAGAGTTTTGTCTTTGTGGAGGAGGCTGGCTAGAGTTTCTTCACTGCATTCTTTAAAGTTTTCATTTTGTTTTGAACAGAAGTGCAGTCAAGTTTTTAAATATTGTAAGTATTGAGATTTTTTGCCTTTTTTGCCTGCAAGAGCCTATTTAAAGGACTGTAGCTTTCTGAAAAAACTTTTGGTCTGTACTACAACATGCAATGGGAAAAGTTCATTTTGTTTCAAAAAAAAAAATCTGAAGTTTGAGATTTACTCCAAAGGGACTGGTTTTGAGCAGATATTCTCTGCATTAGTATGTCTTCCAAGAATTTTAAAATGGGAATTCAACTCTCAGTACTCAGCAGTGAAACTAGGCTGACAGTGGGAATTCTGAGTAGATTTGGGGAGGAGGGAATATTTCATGGCCTCTATAGAGTCTGTGGGACAGAGCTGTGGCGTGTGCTGGTGATGTACAGCCGAGCGCCCGCTGGGGAGCTCGGGGCAGCCGGCTCTGCTAAATCCCTGCTGAGCTGCGCCTTGTGCTGCCGTGCTGGATGGCTGGTGCTCTCTGGAATTTTTTCCCAGTTCAAAAGAAGAAGAAGAAGAAAAAAAGGAGGGGTAGCACAGAAAAATTCAAAGCTTTTCCTTTAGCCCCAGTTCTTTAGCTCAGAGCATCGGAGAGTACTTCCTGAGTAGTAGCTGGGGTGTTTAAATGCATGGTGTCGTATGACTTGTATTGAAATTTTCTGAAATATATTTTATTTCAGAGTTTGTTGTAGGATAAATCTGTGATGAATCTAAATGTGACATGCTGAGTGAGATTCATGGACATCTTCACCAAACTTGTCTCCCTGCTATTGTTTTTTAATGTGAAAATGAGAATTCCTTTAGTAGGTTGCTTCTCATGAGATAGAAGTAATTGGTATGGCAGTTTCTCTCTGTTTTAGAAGGCAGAATAGTCACCACAGTGACTCCTGAGACTGACATTTGAAAAAGATTATATTCTGTTAAAAATTCTAAAGAGTTTTAGTTTAATGATACTGGCCATCTTCCTGCATCTATTATTCTGCTTTAGAAAAAGAAGTAACTGTTGTGCAGGTAAAAAGCCATGGTTCTAGCTAAGGAAGAGACTATAACAGTTCTCTTGAAGTGCTGCTTTTAGGCTGGTACCCAGGCTTCATATCCTGCCAGGAGGCAGGAGTTTTGATGTGTAAATGAAGGTATTCTTTAAATGCTGGGAAGGCCTGGAGTGCCAGGCAAAGGATTCCCTCAACATCCCAAGGAATAGGAGCTCGGGGACTGTTACAGCCCTTTGAATCTCGAGCTGCAGACTGTCCAGTTGTAAGGGTGATGTTTGGTTTGTTTTTTAATTGCATTCTCTTTTGATTAAAAATGCCCATCAGCAGCTCCCTTGTGCTTTTCTGGAATTTGGGAGTGATGGAAAGAAACTTGATGTTTTTTCCATTAGCAGTTGGATATTTTACCCAACCTGACTGTAACACTTCATTCTGAAGCATAGATAGGCTTGTTGCTTTTGAGGAACTGCTTTCAGAATAAGATGATTTCCCTTTTTCAGGGGGACAGGACTGCGGTCCAAGCAGCTGGTAGCCTGCCAAGGCCCAAATCTGAAAGCGCTGGTACAGTGAACTAGCAAGCACAGAGTAATTGGTTATTTGTTGGAAGCGTTTGCGAATGCGGCCGGGTGTGTGCGTGCCCAGGCGGCTGGCAGCAGCGGGATCTGACTGATGCTCGCTGGGTTAAATGCACTCAGTCAGTGTACATCCAGTGAGGAAGGTTCCACAGCCTCGTCTGAGAGCACTGAGAACTGTGAGCTCTCACGGGCTGCCTTGGGGGGGAGATTTCATGGACCGAGTGAACATGTGAAGTCAGCCAGCTTTCTTCTGCTTCACGTCTCCAGATGAGGATTAAGGTATGTGGGACAAATTGACTGGGAAATACACGTTTGCACAGTGCATTTTGTCTCCTGCCTGTGTATTTCACAAGCTTTAAAAATCACTTAAACATACTCTCTTTTTGTTGGTGGCTGTGTGGGGCAGGAGCTTTCTCTCTTGGTGATGTCTAATGAAATTAGCTTGGTTATAATGCTATCATAAGGCAATGCCAAGTGTTCTTTCCTAGAATGAAGGTAGAAAAAAGGGAAGGCCAGTGTTCAAAATATGAAGTTATAAAATGGATAATTCAATATTGGCAAGAAAAACTGATAGCAGTGGTACTTTTCTTCCCTAGATTGACATCTGATCTTAGAGCTTTTACTGGTTGTGTTTAAATGGTTTAGCAAAGCACTTCAGTCTGAAAAAGGCTGTTTTTCTCTTAGTTTTACTGAGTATAAAGCATACTGCATGAACAACATTTGGCAGGAGAGAAGCAAAATGTATCTGAAACCTTTAATTATATACTGTAGGCAGCACTGTCTAGGTCAGAAGATACCATATTATCAAATAACATATTACAGGTATTCAGAACTTGCACGGTAGCTTGATTATTCAGTGAATAATTGGTCTTTGTTAAGCAGATAATGGTACTGTTTGCATTCAGAGCCTAGATTTGAAGTATATGATATAGAATATTTGTATTTTAAATCGTCTGTTATCCAGCTGATGCAAGAACTAAATAGAAAAAAGTTCAGTAAAAGCTTCTAGGATGGTAGGCTGCCTCTTCTGCTGTGCATGTCTCACTGACTGTATTGTATCTGCAGTTCTGAAGGTGTTGAAGAGATTTTTTTTTTGTTTCTTGAGTTTAATTTTGTATGGGTGTTTGCAGCAGTGCTTGGGATCCTATAGATTGTTTAAACATAGACCATATTAAAAACCAAGCCAAACAGAAAATGCCCTGAAGAATAAAACAGTTTGGAAGCTTTCCAACCTGCTGGTGGGTATAAAGGAAAGAAAATATATTGTGAAGGAGAACAAGAGTATGATTACAGGCAAATAGGATTTATGAAATGCCAGTCTTTCTGTGTCACACACCACACCTTATTTTGCTTATCTAGAGAAGAGAAGGTATTTCTGCCTAAATATATGAATATTTACTTAGGCTTTTTAATCCTTAAAGATCCTAAGGTATAATATTAAATTATTGACTGCAGTGTCAATAGCTGGTAATTTTTATGAGTATGTCAGAATGTGAGCTCAAGGAAGTTTGCAGGTTCCTTGGGCACTCATTTATGTAAGCTTATGCTTGGAGGTGACTGTCAGCTTGGGAGAATCCCCAGTGCTACAGTACTCTGTTTTGTACAGGCTGGGGAGCAGGTGATGATGGACAGACCTTTCTCGTCTGGCTTTTGTCTTACTTTCTTCTTCCCAAGGTGGAGTTCAATAGAAAAGCTGTAAGGTGATAAAATTATTGCCTTAAAGGACAACAAAAGTGATCAAACCCACCCAAAGTAATGGGGTTTTTTTTGTATAAAGTGCAGAGTAGTCAGCTAATCAAAACACATGTTCTGTGTGACTGTTTAGCCTGCAGAAGATCGGCCTGCCTTGCAGTAGAGAAGTTGTATTTTCCATGTGAGCTGAGTACCTGTTTGAGCTGTGATCAGCACTCTGCCTTCCCTAAGGAGATGGCAGTGATTGTAGCATTTATCATACATAAAGGAGTCTGCCTTGCTCTATATATCTGCCAAAAGACATGTGAAAAATAGAGACCAAGGCAGCAGCATCCATGATCTCAGTAACCCCTCAGACAACAAGACTGATGGTGGGCTGATGAAATCACTCCTCCCCTGCTCACCTGAGCCCCGTATTTAGCCACAGCAGTAGTTTTGAGCTGGGCTGATTTAGAAGCCTGTCTGTAAAGGAATCTGCTAGCAGAATATTGGCTGAAAGGTTTGTGTAGTGCATGAAGCTGTTGACCTGTGCTGCAGACACATGAACCTCCAGGTGAAAACAAATGCTTGTTCACACCAGAAACTGAGTGCCTGGGTAGAGTGCTGTGGCTTACATTAAAAATGAGTACTTGAAAATTCAATGACATCATGGGCAAGAGTTGGAATTTTGGTGTTCAAGGAAAAATTGTAGTGCATACACTTGTTTTACTAAAAGCAAGGAGTTTGTCTGGGTTATTTAGGATTGAAAAAATCATAGAATGTAATGCATGTTTTGCTGTCATCAAGCAGCTTGTGTCTGAAGCAGAGATGTAAACCCAAGGGCAGAAGTTCTGCTCAGGGAAGGAAAGATGGAGCAGAGTTAAGTTGCAGAGCACTTTTTTCATGGAAAAGCACTGAATATTAGAATTTTGCTTTAGTCCTCTGCTCTGTAACATGCTAGCAAAAATGATGGATTGGTGATTCTTCTGACTTGGCAAGATTAGGGCTGCTCCCTGGAAAATGCAGCAAAAGAGCCTCAGAGGCTGCTCTGGCTATGCTCACAGATTGGTGTGCCTTTGCAAGGAGAGGAGAGACAAAGCACTCGCAAGGCAAGATCAAAATAAAAAATGGTGTAGAAAAGGTGCCATACATGACCTGTCTTTCAATTTTCACTAAGGGCAATGAAGCTGCATGGTATGTAATTTCTAACTATTTTCCTTGTATCAAGCTAAACATTCCATTCATTTTTCCCTCTAAGGACTATAAGCATTCTTTGAGTCGAGCAAGGACAGGTCTGTATGTAGCAGCAGCTACTGGAGCTGCGTGCTGGACCGAGCCGCTTCCCTTCTTGCGTGTCATGGTGTGTGGCGTGAGAGGTGTGCAAGTTGTTAATCGCTAATTTAAAATTCAGATGAAGGGTTGGGTGACGATATTTGTATGTCCATAGCTAGAGTTTGTGTATCCCCTCTGCAAGGAGCATGGCAGTGTTTTCAAGCTTAGATTTTTGTCTGTTTTGATAGTTTTGTGCTTGTTTTGGTGCATGGATAAGCGCATGTTTAAATTAGTTTTCTTATTTTTTTCTGAGATACAGCTTTTCATTTATATAATAATTAATAACTGATTGTTATAAACTGATTGTTATCAGTTATATATTATACAACTGAACTGTTAGAGGAAATCATTCAGGCATGGGTTTTTATTGAAATAAGATCTAGTAACACTGTTCACTATTACAATTTATTTACCTAGAAAATCCTACTAAGTTTTATCCTTAAATAACATGTAAGCTCTCTTTCCCTTCCCCCAGTTTTCACAAATTTCAACACTGTATCTGCTGGCAGACTGAGTAGGTGGGGTAAGGAAAAGCATTTCAGCCAGGTGGACTTCTTGTCATTATGTATAATGTGTGTATGCACATGTGGATCCTGTAATTTTTTCTGCTTTCTGGGCTCTCATTAAGTTCATCCTGCTGCAGAGCTTCGAGTTTGATTTGTACTTTCCACCAAGTTGTCTTTGGGATAGCCTCTTATTCCATTGATTTGCTGTGATATTTTTATGCTATCTGTAGCAAAAGAAGATGCTTAAGGAGAAGTATTTAAAGAATTTCAAATGTGCTTTTCATCTTCTGGACACAAACTGATACAACAAAGGTGAGAAAAGTCAGCATAATGTGACCAGCCATCTCTGTAAGCTGTCAGTAGAGCAGAGTTTGAGAACATCTGGACTGTGAAATGCACCTCTTGAACTTTCATTGATTGGCTCCTTGGGCTGCCAGCCAGGAAGTGTATTTTTAGATACTTGCAGCAAATTTTATTGCATGTGAGCGAATGCCAGATCCATAGTTTGTCAGCTGCTGTTTTTCAGTAAGTAGGGAAAATGGATTTGGGTTTAAGTTAAATAGTTAATCTCAGGCTGCATTGCAGAGTGCAATTTGTACCTGAGTTAGCTTTAAACTGGGCAGTGGCAACTAGTCCCAAAGCCCAGCACAAACTGTAGTAATCCTGTGTGCTAATCCAGAAAGGAAAACTATTGGCCTGGGCACAGTGAGGCAATCTTTTCTTTCACTTAGCCATGGCCTCTGAAAGCAGAGATGAGAAAAGTGTGTCTGTGTGTTTTGTTTTTATGGCTCACCATATATTTTTTTCCAGAACAAAGGAAGGCAGATTAATTTAATGGAAAATGAATGGGTTGACTCCTTATATGAGTGAAATGTGATGCATGCTACAGTTACATAGCACATTGGAGTACAGCTATTCCTTGGGATTTTGAATCGAGGTTCTTGTTAAAAGCAGGAGGAAATAGTTCTGCCCTCGAGCTGTGTGCTCTGCCCATGTAAATGTAAAGTGTGGGGATGCCTGAACTGATCTGAGTTCAGTGGCTGCCTTGGTCCCATCACATTCCCAAAGGATTCTGCTCTTGGTTGAGGGTGAACTGTGGTTTGGCCTGCCTGTGTTTTTGCCCTTTGGATGCTGTCTGATGATACTTCAGTGGCATCACTCTTCCTTTGGACATCTCTGGTTTGTGCTCTGTAGAAGAACGTTTCCAGTATTACTGGCTCTTGAAACTGCTTGTTAATGCAATATATTGTCAAAACCTTGTTCACCTTCCATTCAAGACAGAAATTTTCCTGTCCTGAAGCACTCCCTGTTTCTCATGCTGTCTGTCCTGCAGTTTCTCCTGAAGAGTCCTCTGTTCAGCATCAGTGTGGTAGGTCCATTAAACCAACCTCTGTTGATAAGGTATATAGTCTATGCTGGTTCAAAACGGTGTGATCTTATTGCTGCAAATAATGCCTCAAATTAGATTTAGTGCTTTGGAGCAGGGATTATATCACTTTAAAAACCACCTTCTCAATCACCTAATGTGTCTCTAAGTAGCATGTGAATAACTGAAGCATGGGCTAACTTTCTTGTGTTCATTTGTGTGTTTCATTTCTGTTCATTTAAAGTCATAGGATTCTGGTTGTCCTTTTGGTGTTTTTCCCATCTTGGGCTGCAGTGCATTTTGCAGTGGATTTTGTCAGCTCTCGCTGAGAGCAGATACCTGGGACCATCTGAAAGCTTTTTACCCTCCACTCTTCAAGTGTTGTGAGCTCTACAGTTCACAACCTGTCAATTGTCAACATTGTGTTTTAAAAGTGTGTGTTGAGAGTGAGATTATACAAGAGAATGTTTTACTAAGGACCAGTGTTTTGGAGCTATGAAGATGAGAAATGAAGGCTCACAAGATATTGCCCCTTTAAATCCTGCTCTGGTTTTTGCAGCAGATTCTTATTTCTAGTGCTTGTTTTTACAGTGACAAGTGCAGTAAATCTCTCACCTGATGCCAGTATCATAGTAATACCTTGCAGATATTCTTCATATATTGGAAAATTTGTATTAATTTGGATTTTTATATTTCTGATTCAAATAAGATTTCAAAAGCAATTAATTTTATTTTTGGAATATTTTCATATGTATCTAAAAAAACCTCAACAACCTACACTTGCAATACTTGAGGCTTTTCTTTCTGTTGGAAAGTGGCAGGATTTTTACCAACAGAATGCTAGATCAAAGGTCACAAACTTGAATACTAATCCAGACATTAGCATCTGTTTCCTATGTGGTCTTGGGCTTTGTGTTTAGTTAGGAAGTATGTTTTCAGTAACTTATTTAAATTTTATTGAAGATGCTGGGGAGTCTTCAGCTGAGTTTGATAGATTGTTTAGCAGATAATGGTTGGTTTGGAGGGGTTAATGCAATGGTGATACACAAAATATTTCTGAAAATTTTCAGAGCTGTTTCACCAGCTCTTCATGATCTTAATCCCAAAAGCTAATACAGATGTAGCTTCTTTGCTCTCATTTGTCTGTTTTTAACGTGTTTTTATGAGTTTCCTGTATCCTAAAAAAGTTTAATGAATATACTGGCAAAGTAGTTTGTTTTGTTCGTTTTTTTTTTTTATTTTTAATAAAGATGAATTGATAAATCTTAACAAAAGTCTATGTTTATAGCTGTAACAGACAGTTCTGTTACAAGCAGGCTGACAGGTTACAGGTTGAAGAGCAAAAATGTGTTTTATTTATATCTTGACATTTGTTTACTGTTCTGGGGCTTGCATTGCAGTATGGATCCGTTGCATAACCTTTGCTTGAAAAGCATCCTTTTATCTGCTCAGTGTATTAGACAGAACCTCCTTATTGGATATGGGTCATGGGACTTGAAGTACTAAATAAGATACAGCTGAAATAGAGCTGAGGAGGGTGCAGGATGGCTGCTGCCTTGGGTCACACAGCGGCCAAAGCTTTTCTGCCTGCGCGGTGCCACTGAGTACTGAAGGATAGAGGACAAATGTTTTTTGTGGGGCAATGTGGTTGGGGTCTCCTGATTTCTTTATGATCTTCTGTTTTGAAGAAAGTAGTTACTAAACAAAGCTTTTTAAAACATGTGTTTTATATATTCCCTGTGCTGAGCTCTGGGGTAGCAGAGTTTGTTGCATAAGCTTCCATTGTACATTTCTCTAGCAGACACTGTCATGTTGATAGAAGTGTTCACAGAAAATTATTGTATCTCCCTTAATAGATATTTGTTATAATTATTTAATACACTGGCAAAAGCCACTGAGGTCTGATTTGAAGTTAGTGCCAGGCATTTTAAATGAGAATAACTTTTCTCCATCATCTCCCTAACTGCAAATGAACTACTAAGGCTGTATATTAAAAGAGAAGCCTAGGAATTAACATGCATGACTTTTAGTTGAAAATACTTGAGAGGTTTGTATATGCTATTTGTTTCTTCCCATTTTGCTATGATTTGGTAAGTGTTGGGTAGAACAGTTATTCCAAAGTTTACTTGTGGAATAGCTGGAGAAGCTGAGGGCAGGTCCCTCTCTGTGTCAGTGCCTGCCCTGAACTTTCTGGCTGTTGTCAGTGGCAGCAGGAGCTTGCTGGGGCAGAACCTCTGGGATTCCTGGGGACACTTCAGGAGCACCAGCTCCCAGGCAGTGATCCATGTGCTGCTAGATTCATCAGTTTGCTTTCCCTTATCATTGTGTCTTACCACTAACAGTTCCTCTAAATTTATTACAAAAACTTTTCTAAGGCAGGAAAGTTCTCTTTTTTTGGTGGGTTGTTGTTTTTTTTTCCTCTCTCCTCATTCTTTTCCTCCTCCATAAAGGAAAAACCAGGGTCCAGGAAGCCATGGTCTAGTCCTATGAAGGCACCTGATGTGGCATTCAGGCACCAAAGTCCAAACAGCTGAAACAGCGTCAGAGCATTAACGCTTCTGTTTGAACCATGGTGCATATTTTATCTGCCTGTAAGAAATCACTGTTCTTACTGCTCTGTGCCTCTCTTGCTCATGTTCTTCTGGGGCTGTAGTTTTACCACGTGTCTTTAGGGCTGTGGTTCAAAGTGCATTGCAGAAGCGTGAGGGAATACTGAGGTAAAATTTATATCTGAATCCCAGAGTACCATCCTCATTGCTTCACAACGTGGATTTCTTAGTATATTAGCAGTAGCACCAAATTAGTATGCCTCAGGAAAAGATGGTTCTAGGCTCACAGTTTTGAATCACAGTAAGATTAATTTCCTAGTGAGGAGTGAACTTTGTGAGCCTCTAGCAGCTGAGAAGTTGATTTTGAGTTTATCTTGATGCTGACGCTATCCGTGAAAGAGCACAAGCTGACAGTTCTCCCCTCTAAATCAAAGGGACTGCATGGGTGGGTGTTCCTGCATCTTCTTTGAAATTTATTCAGTGGCTTGTGATACTCTACATTTCCTCATGTGACAAGAATATCAGTCCTCTCTGTTCTCGCAGAGTTTAAAGGAGATGAGGGCTGGGTAGGGATGGTGATGTTAGGTATTCTAGGAGAGGGGAAGAAGATAAATTGGACATTTTTACTTTCCATATATGGTTTATTTTATTACTAGTAGCTGAATACATTTTAATATGTATTTATATGAATAAGCAAATAGCTTCATTCTGAAGGAATTCTGCGTGCCTGTGCAGATCAAATTCTTTTTAACATTTTCAGAAAGTACTTCTCTTGCATACTTCACTGATCCTTTTTGTATTCCATACAAAATAACTAAGGAATCAATTACTTCTAGTAAAAAAGAGCCTTTGCTTCCTATCCCTTTTCCAGGTCCAGTGGGAAGAACTGTTGCCTTATCTGTTCAGTTTGCAGTGGTCAGACTAGGCAGACTCCAAACATCTGCTGGCCACGTGTGTGTCCCTGGTGATGTGTTCAGACTCAGAGATCAGGGGAAGGCACACTGCTGCAGGGGGAATCCCTGGCCCCGGATGGGGCTGCTCTGGGTGGGCTGTGCCTCCAGGTACTTCACAGGACTGTCTAGGCTGGACCTGCTTGCTCACAGCTTGGACCCAGTTTCTCACCATCAGTACTTGGTGGCAGAAACCTGGCCTGTAATTTGCAGTAAGTGCATTCCATCACCTGCTGAGGGAACCAGGGTGACCTGGTTAAATGCACCAGTATATTAAATAATGGCTCTCAGTACTCTGTGTGCTCTAATAAGGTAGTTAAGTCTTGCCTTTTAGGCTCCCGGTGATCAGGAAAGCCTCTGCCAGCCAAAAGCATTATAGCTGTTGTGTCCCCATACCTCTGTGAGATAACTTGCCTCTGAAGTACAAGACAGATGTGAATTCAAGAATTTTAGTGTGTTTTTACAGAGTGGAGTTTATCCTGTGTACATCACCAGGATTAAATGCTGCAACTGTTGGTAAATTTGCATTCAAAACAGCTGGGTTGTTTGTTTCCAAAAGCTGAATTACAAAGCATAACACTGTCCAAGAGAAGAGCAATAAATGTCACATCAATGGGCTAATTGTTATATACTTGCTTTTAACATACACAGTAAAGCCATAAATTCATATAAATTTATTGCATTTTGTCTGGAAGGTTGCCCATAATACTTTCCAGGAATGACAAACCAGATATTTCTCACAAATATATTTGTGATGTAGTTGGTTCTTAGAAAGAAATCTTTGGTTCCAGATGCTTGTTTTGATTTATCTAATAACTGGATTTAGTACCGGTCTATTTAGGTTTCTTTTGATTCTGTACTGCTGATTATGTGAAAAACAGAATTGGTCTAAAGAACTTCTCACTCTCCTTCCTAGCTAGAAATATAACATTTGTGGGCCTCACAGAGTCGTAATTGGCAAGATGCACTGAAATCCTCAGCTTCAAGAGATGCCAGCAATTTCTTACAAGATTTTCTCTGTACTTTCTCCCATTCTTATTGTAGTGTTGTGAATCTTCTGTATTTTCGTTGACATTACGTTCTCTAGAAAATTAGAGGATACTTCTATTCTAAAATTTCTAAATGCCTTTAATTGCAAAATCCATTAGGCCCAGGACCTGAATAAAATTAAAATTGATAGCTTGAGGAAGAGTCTTAAGGTTGAAGGCTAATGGCTGAAAGATAATCTCAAAGTTACATTAATCTAAGAGTATGATCAGAAACTTAAGTAAGAGTTAAGCTCCAAGTAAGATGGGCAGCACGTATGGTGGATGAAAACGAAAATGTAGAGAGTTTTGCCTGTTCTTCTGACAGGTGGTGACAGACACCGGTGCTTTCACATGACTGAGGTTGCCACTGTCACCCCCCTGAACTGACACATACCTCATACTCAGGGTGTCTCAAGGATTTGTGTTATTCTGCTGCTGTTGTTAGAAGCCTGAGTGAATTTCCAGCTCTGTCCAAAAAAAATTTGCTGTTGGATTCAAATGGACTTCTATTCTTCCCTCAAAAGCCATTAATAGGCTGCAAAAATTAGGTTCATGTCTGATAAACTCAAATCTAGTCAGAGATGACCTGCCAGGTATCTAAATAGACCTAAAAACATTAATTCTGACATTCAAAAGGGTACATATTTTTTTCTACACTATTGTAAAGAGCAGCTGGACTGATCTTTCCTGACTTGAAAACAAAAAGCTGTGGCTGCAAGTTTCTGGTTTGGGTTTTCACTGCACTTCCAGGGAGTGGGAAAAAGAGAACTAAAAACGACATCCAAGAGTTGACTCTTGACAGATGAAAGCAAAATAAACTGCTTTGAAACTAAATTGGTACTTGATTTGCTTCCAGTAGTAACGATTTGGTTTAATACAACTTGACTAGATTAGTGTCATTCCCAAACATTTAAATTCTGAAATGCTGTTGTTTTTAGCCAAGGAAATATAAACCCAACTTTGGGGTTCAAGTGGGGGGGTGTGCATGTGGTTTTTTGTTTGAGGTTTGTTTGTTTGTTTGTTTGTTTTGAGAAACAGAATTTGTGACACAAAAAATCGTGGTTTGTGGGGAGAGTGCCTGTATTTGTCCAAACGATCATGGGACTGTGTGCTGAGTCCAGAGTCATTTCATTTCCCAGACCAGAAAACGTCAGATGTTTTCAGTCCAGTGGAGCTGTTGATGCCAGGCTCCTTCCTTATCAGCCTGCGAGGTGGCACATTTCAAATGCAAACCGATCCTGAGCTTCCAGGGTGAGCCCAGGAGCAGCACCCGCAGCCATCTCCCCGAGCCTTCGGTGCCTCTTCCATCCCTGTGCTGTGCTGAGCAGAGTCTTCTCCCTGGGAGCCCTGTCTGGCCCAGAGGCTGCTCTGTGTGTGCAGCTCTGACCTGACCTTGCAGCCCACCAGCAGCTGTGAGCAGAGCCGGGGATGCTCAGGTGTGCGGGGAGCTGCTGGGAGCCCTGTGCCAGCCCTGCTGAGGGCTCACCCTTGCTGAGGAGGCCCAGACTGGGAAGACCAGACAAATCTATAAAGGGACCTTTTAGCTGTGTGATTGTTCTCTTTTCTTTGTTCTCTGGACTCAAGAACACTGTGGTGTGGGGATTTTTTTCTACCACATGCAGGAACTACAGATAACTGTGGGGATCACCAATTTATTACAGCTAAATACAAGTAGTTTGTAAAATGGAAAGGGAAATGGCATGCTTGGAATTACTCCAGAGAAAGATATCAAATGAATAATTTGGCTGAATGAATGCCTTTTGTTTATTGAGGAGCTAAGAGCAAATTTGCTATTTGGATAGCCTTTGTGTATGGACAGGTTTTGCACATCTTTGAGATCCATATTGCTTTCAGTGTTTGCTGTAATATTAAACTTCCCCAAGCAGAAGGCCCTCAGTGCAGAGAACACCTTTTCTTTGCCCTGTGGCATCTTCTGAATTATAGCAGCACTGTGGGTTGCTGCAGTACCTGCCAGACCTGTGCCTTTTCTGGAAAATGCTGAGAGTGTGTGAGAGCCATGAATTCCAGCAGTGCCAGTATGCACCATGTCACATGAACTGTATGACAGCCCAGAGGAGCTGTGGGCAGCTCTAGTGTTAAAGCCTATTGATGCTGGAGCATTTGCAGGTCACAGAACCTGTCTGGAGACCTGCTACACAACCTCTGCCCCCCTCCCCAGCTTCCATTTGAAGAGAGAGCACAAGGAAGAAGCATGAGTGGAGTTTTTTTATAACCTTCCAAAGCACAGCAGCTCATCCTCAGTTTCTTTTGGTCTGGAAGTGCCATGTGCTGCGCACCTGCAAGCTCCGTGGAAAGAGGGTGGGCTTGACTGGGCTCCCCTGAGTCTGTTTTGAATTAATCCTCCTCTAAAGGCTTGGTTCCAGTTGCTCTTACTTGTTCTGTACTCCAGATTTGCAGTACTGAAATGTTCAGGATTCAACCAATAATCATGTTGCATTTGTGGTGAGATTATGAACTGTGCACAGTGTAACTGTGCACAAGATCATTTTTCTCTCTTTTGGCCCATCTAGACTTCTCTCTAGAAAGTGAGAATCCACTTAGGAATAATGAGGGTCTTCGGTTACATGATTACATGCTGGGTTTTTTTCCTTGAACAGTGTTCTACTGAATTTCAGCATAGAGGATGATTCCACAAGGAAATAGAATTATGACTGCATGTGCAAGTGCAAATCTACCATTTCCTAATTTGTGAATGCTTGACTTTTTTTTTTTTTTTTTTTTTCCCCCCCAGTCAAATTACCTTTCCTGGAGTTTTTGGAGAAATTTTTTCCTTTTTTTTTTTTTTTTTAATGTGGTGTATTTAAAAACTTTACTGTCAATCCCTCCATGAAAAAGATGCAAATTTCAAATGTCCCTTCTTCCTTGAAATAAAAAGCTCCTTCTCTTGTGCCTCTTTTCTTTTGGACACTGCCTAGGAATATTAAAGATTAAGGAAGTAAATTTGCTTTTTGTTTTCTGTGTGGCATCTCTGCATTCGTAATTTTTTGACAAATCTAATACCTCATCAAATTCTTGTCTTACATAAGGCATTATGGAAGGTCAGTTTAATCAAAAGAATTTTTTTAATATCATACCCCCTGATTTTTCCTGTTGGGGGAAAAAGAAGAACCAATTTTGTTCAACCCAAAGTAAAGCAAGGAAGCGCTGGAACCATGCCTGCAAATTTGTCAGTTTTTCCCCTTCAGAAGTCCTGAAGGGAGCAGTTTTGGCATATATGACCAATTAAACTTTCTAAATGCAGATGATTGCAGCTAATTAAAATTCTCAGGACAAAAGCAGTTGTGATCCCAAGGGGCCTGGGAATTTCAGTTCTTGGAGAAATGCAACTTGCAGTAGTGGCAATGAGTGATCACATCAGGTTCGTGGTGATCCTCAGGATGATATCCGTGGTGTTCATCACCAAAAAATCTGGCTTGGCTACTACACAAGAGTTCAATGTGTAAATCACTCTTGCTGTTTCGCTTTGAAAGCATTGGGGGTAATGTCTCTTCAGGTGTTTCCCCTACTCTTACTCTTATTTCAGATTATTCCTTTTCTTCCTGTTTTTCTGAACAGCTCCTGACATCGTTAGGATTGCCATCATTGGCATTTACGCTTCAAGTGTGTAAGGCTTTCAGTGTACAGGCTGAGATAAGAACATAACTTGTTTGCACAAAGGAAGCAAAATTCTGTTTCTTGATGTGGACTAGATTCAGAGTAAAAAGCTCCAGTGTGACACAGAAGGAGAAAAACCCCCACAGCAGCCCTCCTCCTCTGCACCCCTGCCTGAGTCTCTTCAGTGATTTCATGTGTGTTTGCTCCAGTTGGATATTGCCAATGGCCAGGGCTCTGCACATCATCTTTGAGTATTTCTGATCCAAAGTCTTTCTGCTCTGTCTGCTTTGTTTCTTTGGCTGTGCACAGTGCCTTGCCCTGCACTATTACTTTTGCTGGCACAGCTATTTTTGGAGCTGTACTATGACCTGTATCAGGGAAGCCATCCTGCCTTTTTTTTTTTTTTTTTTTTTAAATGGATGGGGTGTGGGCAGAGGAAGGAGATGGAGCTGGTGAGAACACAAAATCCCACCTTGCAGCAACAGCTCTCCTTAAGTGGAGCCTGAGGCATTTCCTTTGAATGCAAACTCTGACCCTGTCCAACTGTCTTAAGCTGCTATTGGGGGACTTACTACAAGAACATGTCAGAATTTGGTTTTGTAGCTACCTTGTAAGGGCCCAAACTTGCATGCTTCAGCTAGCATCTGAATTTTGTACAGGAGCTTACAGATTCATGATAATACGCCTCAGAACATGAGCAAGTGCAGCAAACAGTTCTGAATCATGTTGTCTTGATTTCAGCTCAGCTGAACAGGGTACAAGTTAGTAGGGACTTCAGTGCTAAAGGCTTAAATTAAATAATCTTCCTACTCCCCACCCCCAATTGGGCCCACTACATTGTGACACATATTTTGTAAGACTGTGCTTAAATCAATGCTAAAAGCCATAGTTTTCATGCACCAGTGGATTATAGATTTTCTTTTTTTTTTAAGTTTGCTATTGGAGTTTTGTTTTGTTTTAGCTAAGTGTATGCACACCATGTGCTATGCTTTAGCATACATTTCCAAACTCTGTTCTATGCTTTTTGTTGTTTCAGCGGGATTTTATCTCTTATTAGCAAGCTCCAGCCAAGGTGTGGTGACTGACAATAGAAGATTGATTATTAACAAACATTAACAAATTAACTGGGGCGGGACGTGTGCTGGGCAAGGCCAGCGGCAGGAACCTTTGCTCAAGTGCAGGGCATGACCCCGGCACTGCACAGCCGGGAGCTGGGAGCAGGCGTTTGCCAGTGCCCCTGCCCAGGAGAGGGGGAAAAGCACAGTCAGCCCAAGGACACCTGGCAGGAGCCTTGGGAGCACTGGCATGGGTAGTGACAGAGCAAAGATGAAGGGCTTGCAAGGCAAGGACAGCACTTTAAAGCGTTTTGAAGATCTTGCTTCAGAAAGAGCTCAGTGGCTGGGGTACAACTTCCTTCAATGCTAAAGAGGGGTGAAGAGTTGAACCAGCTTGGCTGAGATTTGAGCTGTGATCTCACATGTTTTAAGCTGGGCTACCAGTTGCAAATTTATATGCTTCCCCATCAGATTGCACTGTTCTCTTGGTACATACAAGATGTCATTCGTTTACTGCAGTGAATGTTTGTGGTTGTTATACTGCTTGAAAGCTTGCACTAGAAACTAGTGGGACAATTCTTTCTGTAATAACTCCCTTCCAAACTGCTTCAGTTAATCTTTGGAAACTGTGCTCCTGCTGCAGCCATCTCACCTGGAAAACACACCATGGAACAAGCAGAATTGCTGAGCTCTCAGGAGCTGGGCATTCCCCATGCTCACGTGGTAGCTCAGCAAATGCTGTGTGCTGCCTACTCTCAATTCTACAAAGTGGGGAAAAAAGCCAAAAACTGTGGACCTGTTAGTAATTCCATCAGAAGAGACTGTGAGAGATGAGGCATTTTTGTCTAATGAACATTGACAAAATGTTCATTAGTCAAAAACATGAACATAGGTGGGGAAAGGGCTGCATGGAAAAATTTTCACTCAGGTGATGGATAGAATATCCAAAAGTTGCCTATCTTTGTCGGCAGGGAGAAGAGCAATGTCATTCCGCCTTGCCTACAGGAAAATCCTGTAGGAATGCAAGCAGGAGATAAGTTTAAAATAATAAAATTTCCCTGCTGATCCCTGCTGCCTTTAAACACCACTCAGTTGCAAAGAAGTTTCTTGTGGAAGTTTCAAGTTGTTTATGTTGCTCTGAAATGTGTTTTTTTTTTTTAAAAGGAAGTCAAAAAGAGATAGATGAGGTGGAGTGGATGATAAAAAATGGTTTTGCAGAATACCAGTATATGTTAAGGCTTCTTTCTGTTGCTCGCATAAAGCCTGGAAAGAAGCAGGGGGGTGGATGATAAAAAATGGTTTTGCAGAATACCAGTATATGTTAAGGTACTTCTTTCTGTTGCTCTCATAAAGCCTGGAAAGAAGCGTGAATCACAGCAATCCATTTAGGAGACAGATACATGTACACAACCTGTTACATCTCTTGTCTTCTTACTGCACTTCCTGACTTGTCTCTTCAGGTGGTTAGATCAGCTAATACATTAGTAATTTTCCCCAGCGATTACTCACGTTTTGCCTCTCTGTTTCAGGAGGGGTGCAGTGGGTCCTGTGCAGAGCTGGTCCCCGTCTCTCCTTGCGGGAGTCTCGGCGCTGCTGTCCCAGCCCGGTGAGCTCCTTGTGTCATGGTAGCGATCCCTGGCTCCAGCTGGACTCTGCTCCCTGCAGAGGAGCTGCTGCCTCCTGCCAGCGGCTCCTTCAGGCCTGGGGTGAGCAAACTGTGCTGCAGAGCTGCCAGCTCCTGCAGGAGCTGCTGCTCTGCCTCGGTGCTGCTGCCTCGGGTCGCGTCCGCTGCAGACCCGTGGCTGAGCTGTAAAACAGTTCTGTTCAACTGGAAATGCTTCCAGCTTTGGGAGAGCAAGAGAAGGGAGGGACAAATATTTAATGTTTGTGTCCTGGCCCATTCCCTAGAACCTTAGGATTAATCTAAAAAATAAGATTTCTTAAAATCTAGATGTACGGTTTTTGTCATTGATTTCTTTTCGAAGTCGCCTTTGGACGTGAGATTGGGGTTAGCAGCCCTGTGCTGTCTCCAGAACAAATGGGGAGGTTTTACTAGGTTAAGAAGCTTCCACATGTACATTTGCCTGTCTGTCCTCTAAGGCCAGTTTCTATCAGTCTTATTCCCATTTCCTAAATCAGCTGGATCCCCGTGTACTTTTTACTCCCCAGGCCTGCAAATGCAGTTAGAGCAGGATTCTCAGTTTTCTCACTCTCAGAAGACAGGTGCACAGTATCTCATGCCTTGACCATTTTCTCATGCTGAGTGCTTAGAACAGCTGATTTGGGTAAAATTTTTCATTCAGAATTGTTAGGAGTTGTTTTGTGTTGTAAAAATGTCAACTGAAAATGAGATGTTAGGGAGCTAACATTGCAAACCAAGTCTGAGACTTATATTTTATTTTTGTTGTGCTGGTAGATGCAACAATTGCCATCAGAAAGCTCTGTGTGATTGAAATATTCATAAATTTAGGCAAATGTTTTAGTATTTTGTTGCCTTAGGGGTATAGTAAATGAAATAATTTAAGGTGTACAAAGACCAGGGGATAAACTCCCATTGATACTTGAATGGATATGAAATCAAGTTTCTGCTGTGTTAGCAAACTTATCTGAAAAACATTTCCTTCTTACTCTGTTTTTAGAAGTATTACAAGATTGTAAATAAATGGAGGGTGTGTGTCTCTCTAAAGTATGTATAGTCTTTTATTTTAAAGTTGTTCTCTTCATACGAAATTAAATTGCTTTTGACTGACTTACCTACCTGAGGAGGGTAATTACAGTGTAGTACTTTTTTTCTTGCATACCCAGGCACATTATCTGGAAAATGTGAAAATGCATTGGCTACATTTTACATTTTTGTAAAATTACAAAATATGAAATAAAGCCTTGGAAATGGCTCTACAAAAGATGTAAGTTCAATTTTACTTTTTCGTATGAAGTGATTGTTAAGGATTTTAATGTAGCTACATTTGTATGTCTCCACTGTAAATACTTGACTAACAATTCAGCCTGTAAGTAACTCTAGGGTAAAATTTAGTGTAAGAGCATTTTTCATGATCATTGGTGTTATTGTAAGTAATTCTGATTTGCCAATGTTTATTTCTGTTTAATCAAAATTAGAGTCTGTTTTTATGTTACTTTTAAAAACTTTGCAGCATCTAATCTTTGCAATAGCTTCACAAGGTCTCTCATGATTTTTAAGAGCTTTTGTTTGTTGGGTGGTATTCCTTGTTTTTCCTGCTTCCAGGAAAAGAATATCAGTATCAGTAGGTTTCATTCTCACAGGCTTGTCCTCTTTTGCTCTGGGGGCCATGCATTGCTCCAGGTACAGAACAAGTGGAGATTTTGCCTTTTCCAAATGTGTTACTGGGTTTTGTTGATCAAAATACTATCCTGATAACAGCCCATGTAGAATGTTTGACGACATTATTTAATTTTTGGAAGAGACTTCCTAAGATAGCAAAGGGAATCAGGAACAGTTCAAACTGGAAGATGGAGAACAAACCCCCAAACTTCATTGACAATGTTAATGCTTATGTCTAGAAAGTGTAAAAAATTGTCTTCCAACAGAATTTATGCTCCTGAAGGGATGAGCTTTCTCTGAAAATCCCCTTCCCCCTCTGATCTTGGTTATTTTCTCAACAATCAAGTGGTTTAAAACAAGACCTGTGTTCTTATGGAATTATGTGTCTGTGTGTGAAAGTAAATGCACTGTAACTGTACAGCTTCCATAATATGGAGGAATTAACCTGGAATAAAAACACTTTGAAAAAGTATCATGGGGGAACTAACCTATTAATCACATTAGCAAAATGACAACTGAAGTCAGTGTAGCCCTTTGGATTTCTTTCAGCTGTGTTTTAGATAACCTTGTTTTGCTTCTCACAGAGACCTAATCTTGCAAGGCTAGAACTTTAATGCAGAGCAGCTGGAAGTAGTTAAATATTGGAACCACTGCTGATTTGGTTGCATCCTCCAACATGACCAATCCTCAGTAAGTACCATGTGATACAAATTACTTTAAATGAAAGGGAACAGTCTGCTACCTGGAGGAGAATGATGTGACATCCTGGAGGTTTTGTATTTCTCTAAAGATTGTGAATTAGCAGAAACGATGTGAATGATGCTGTAAGCATGTCTGATGTGCATTACTAACAGCAGTGGCTGAAAACTAGCATGTTACATTGTTTTCAGATCTGTTTATCTTTCTTTTTCCTGCCACCAAATCTGTCTGCTAACACCAGTCTGTTTGGTTTTCTTTTCAATCAAATCACACTTTATTTGTCATCTAGTCTGTCTAGGAATACAGAAACTCAGTAATGTTGGGGGAAGGAAGGTTACACCAACCCATTTCCTGTTTCTTTTATACTACTGGAGATTGGATCATTGCATGCTTTTTCATGCAAAACTGAACCAGCTTGGACTTAAAAAGGTACATGTCCACAGGATGGCATTAAAGGTGAAAATCAAAGAAAATTTTTGTTAAAATTAGCTTTTACCTCTGGGTTTCTGATTTCAGAATGAGAAGATTCCTGTTTACAGAAGAATACGGTTCTGTTGGAAATTAAAGAATCTCATTACTTTCCATTATTAGTTAGACATTAATAAAATAAAAGCTTTTAGGTTGTTCAGATAGTACTTCCTTTTACCTTTTTTTTTTTTCTGCCTCAGTATGACACAGCTGCAGCCTTTCCCCTTTTCAATCAAATCACACTTTATTTGTCATCTAGTCTGTCTAGGAATACAGAAACTCAGTACTATGTTGGGGGAAGGAAGGTTACACCAACCCATTTCCTGTTTCTTTTATACTACTGGAGATTGGATCATTGCATGCTTTTTCATGCAAAACTGAACCAGCTTGGACTTAAAAAGGTACATGTCCACAGGATGGCATTAAAGGTGAAAATCAAAGAAAATTTTTGTTAAAATTAGCTTTTACCTCTGGGGTTCTGATTTCAGAATGAGAAGATTCCTGTTTACAAAAGAATACAGTTCTGTTGGAAATTAAAGAATCTCATTACTTTCCATTATTAGTTAGACATTAATAAAATAAAAGCTTTTAGGTTGTTCAGATAGTACTTCCTTTTACCTTTTTTTTTTCTGCCACAGTATGACACAGCTGCAGCCTTTCCTATCAAATACTCTACATATAAAAGCATTTTACTTTCTTGATAATTCTGGCAGCAGTTAGTTCCTTTTAATTCAAGAATAATATCTTCCATCTGAAAGAATTACTCTAATGGTGAGACTCAGACCAATGGAAACTTTCAACACAGAATTTTAGTTCCTTCACCCACATCCTTAAATGATATCCTTATAAAAGATGTACCAGTTAAATTGTCTTCTAAAGTAGCCTTGTATTTTTTGGGGAAAAAAAAAGAACTGCTAACCAGGTTGCTTAAATTGCTGGAAGATTTTGATAAACTTCTTTAAAATAAAATGCAGTTTTTGCAGTCAAATAAAACAGGGTGCTAAGAACTTTTTAACTGTATCCCTGTGGAAAAAGAGTATCTTCACACCTGCTGTATACCTTTGACAGTAGCCTGAGATTTCTTCCAAAGTTACCAGGCTCCCCTAGAAGGAGCTGTAGAAGTTTGTGCTTGCACATCCTTGCAATCAAACAGGGCAAGTGGGTGCTGCAAAGATCAGCCCTTGACATGCAAACTGTGTCCTACAGCCAGGTCATCCTGTGCATGCACTAATGGTAACAGATAAAATTCCTACAGAAGTAGTATCTTGTTGTAAATGTGGGAGACTTAGCATTGTTAGACTGTTTTTAGCTGTGTGGAGTTCCCATTAGTGTTAGTGGGCTGCTGGAAGAATACCTGATCAGATTTAGAAGCTGTATATAAGGTTAGTTAAGATAATCTTTATGGAGGAGGCAATAATTCTTCTGAATCACTGTTCCCTTGCAGTACTATTTTGAAATAACTTGTAACGGAATGATCCTTTTTAGGTAAATGGAACAAAGCTGCCATCTGTCAAAACTGTTTGAATCAGTATTCAAATCTGCAGTGGAAGAGGGGTCTAACTGCACCTGGTGGTTACCAGTTGATTTGTATATGATAATGAAAAAGCCTAGCTATTCACTGCTCACCAATCTAACTTACAAAGCAGTGAGTCTTTAGTTGGCATAGTTACATGCCTTCTTTCTGTTTTGCATAAATATTTTCCTTTTGGGCTCATGCAGTTTTTCTCTATTTGTTTATAACACAGCTATTTCTGTTTAGCACTTCTGAAGCAGATTCATCAGAGTGAAATGTTTTTCTCCTGTGTGAGGTTTCTGTTGATTACAATGAGATCTACTAAAGTTTGGAGAGATTTGATCTGCCTCTTTAATGACAACACCTTCTCAATGACCTTGCAGAGGTCTTTTGAGTTGTTGGCTCTTTAGGATTCTAAGAAGTTCTTGTCTCTAATTTCCTTTTACTTGCTTGCTCATTTATATTTCTTTCTATGTTTATTACATTTTCAGGCCTACAATTGAAGGCAGTGTTTCGGAAGTTGAGATCATTTCCCAACAAGTGGAAGAGGAGACCAAAAGCATTGCTCCTGTGCAGCTTGTTAATTTTGCTTATCGAGATCTACCTTTAGCTGCACTTGATCTGTCTGTGGCTGGGTCCCAGCTTTTGCCAAATTTGGATGAGGAGTACCAAAGAGAAGGGTAAGTACAAAGGGCAGATTTTTGTCATGTAGGTTTAGGTTACAGGGATTTCATGACCTGTAAAACAGGAAACCTTAAGCTGGAGAAGTGCAGCCAGTTATCCTTAAACTCTATGTAAAATTATTGTCACAGGATAGAAGAGACCTTTTCTAATATCACTAATCTGGCTGGTTTCAAGCTGTTTATCATTTTAAGTGGTTCATAGCTACTGTTTGACCACAGTCTGGAAGCTTTATCTCAGGAAGAAACAGATGATACACCTGGCCTGTCAGAGAAGCAGAATGGTCTGATGAAAGCTCCTTGAGAAAGGTGTTTCAGGATGATGAGTGTTGGCTGCCATGACTCTTGTCATAACTGTACATCTCCTGACTGAGAGATAATGTCTGGTACTGCTGATTCCAGGACAGAGAGCGTACTTGTCACCCAGTAATTTGAACTGTGTAGTTTGCTAATGTGAGAATGTTGTCTTTGATAACGTACACAGTATATACATGCTGCTCCTGTATTCACAGCACGGTGGTTCCAGGTTCATTGCAATAAAAGATCTTACTCAGTTCATAGCAGCTGCCCAAACATAGCCCAGTGTCAGACTATGTAGCACTGTTGTCCTACAGGACATTAGAAGTCATCCTTATGCCTGGTTCAGGCTTGAAGTGGCTGTAGGTGGACTGCTGTACTAAATTCTTTATGAAAGATTTGGGTCAGCTGGAGAGAATCCAGAGGAAGGCAGTGAGAATGATTAGAGGCTCAGAAAACCTCCCGTGGAGTACTGATTGAAATAACCGTGTTTCACATGACAAAGAGACTTTGAGGGGAGCTTCCAAGAGACTTCAGTGAGGAAGGGAGCAGCCTGTTACTGATCTCCATGGTGTTTAGGACAAGAAGTGAAAAGCTTGAATTGCAGCAGAGAGTAGTGAGGGCAGCAAAGTGCTGGGGTAGGCTTCTGGTGCGAGTGGGAAGGAGGGGGATAGAGGTACAATTGCTGGATGTCTTCAGGAAGATGCATTTGTCAGGAATGAGAACACTGTATTTAACATCCCTCGGGACAGAAATGGGCAGAGCGCTGGGGCCTGCCCTCCCTGGTTCTGTGCCTGCTGTTCCCCTGGGGTCACACTGAGCACAGACCTACTCCACTGTCACTGAGGTCCAGGGAGAGCACTTCCCAGTAAACCACAGAGAATGCTTGCTGCTGAAGACTTCTAAAGGCTTTATAAGCACCTCCATTTATTGACAGCTCAGTACATTTTAACCTGTGCTCTGTAATCAGCAGAGACCTGCTTGATCTGAGCTCAGCAGGTATTCTGTGTGGTACTCAGGAAGCAAGATGTGGGGAAGGCTCTTGCCTTTAATTGCTTTCCATATTGGACTTTATGAGACTTCTCCAAAAGGCTGTTACTCCAAACAAGGGGAAATACATTTTGAGTAGGTTATACAAGTACGCTACAACTGTAACATAAAATACCCTGCATAGCAAAAGAGGCACTTGAAAATTAATTTGAGTATGCAGGTGTAATCCTCAGGCTATTTTGGTGCTGAGTCAGTACCAGTTTAGTTCAAATATGCATTTTTATAGATTTTTGTGATCTGAAACTCAATTCTTTACTGTGCCAAAGGGCACAGGTCTCTCATTTGAGCAGCTTTGCAGTCTTAAACATGGAAACAGGCTTGCCATCCTTTTCCTCAGCAGAGATCTCTCCCTTCACTCAGACTTCTTTTGTGACTTTGTCAGTCTGAGTGGAAATAAGCAGGTGCCCTCCACACCTCCCAGCTGTAGAGCACATTCTCTGAAGAAAGTTCAGAGCTTAAGTTTGGACATACCAATGCATTTTGGCTGAGTGTGTTCAGCTGCCTTGTGGGAATGGTGGCTTCTTCCTGTCAGAAGCATCCATGACAACTGATGCCCTGAGAAGTTTAGGAGAGAGCTGGGCTTCATAAGCCCAGCAGCAAAGTAAAATACTATCCCTGTGCCACCTCCTGGCTTGGTTGGGAATATGTCTGGTTTTATGGATGCGGTGTCATTTCTTTCCCATGATCTTGTTGTTTGTGAATGGCTTCAGTCTGAGTGAGGAGGAGGTGGGGTGGGTCAGATCTGAGGACCGGCAGCCACATCTGCCTTAGGTGCAAAGTGGGGGATGTGGGGAGGGCAGCACAGGAGAAAAGGGCAAAAATCCCTGTAGTTTCTGTCAGCATCCACCTTTGTGACTGAGGCTCTTTTAGCCCAGTGCTGCTGTGCAGAGTGCAGGTGGAGATACCAGCCCTGCTAATGCCAGGGAGTAAAAGATTCCCTTCCCTGGAAGTCTGCTTTTTGTTGCAGACTCCATGTGTTACCTTCTGCATGCATTTCCCAGAGAATGTCAGGGAAGATGCCAGCCTGCATGGACCTGCATGTGTTCTGTGTGGCTCTGATATTCCAGATCTGCAGCTGATCCAGGCAAGCTGCAGTTGTTCCAATTGCAGGGCTCTGGCACGTGCCTGTGCTTGGACAAGACTGGGTGGTTGTTACAGGCTGCACCTCTCCACAGCCTTGTTGGACAACATAATTGCCCACAGTCATCAGTTCCTGGTTACTCTGGACATTCACCAGTAAGTCTCCATTTCCTTTCATGGAGGAGCAAGAGAGACTTCAGGCTAGGGATGAAGGTGAGGGCAAGAAAGGAGTCTTCTGATTTAATGGTTTTGCACTGTGCACCCCAAGGAGCACACAAGGTTTTCCTCAACCTTTTCTTCTTGAAGGCTGCAAGGTGCTCAGGGTCAAGCACAAATTTGACCTGGTTGCTCCCTGGGGGAGCTTTTTGTTTCATCTGAGGGAATATTCCTCTTAATAAAGCTGATATTAATAGGTGATCAGGAATAGGTGGGTCATAACCCTCGTTGTGTGCCTGGGAACTCTCAGATGGCATCACACTAGCTACCCCTCCAATAAGAAAAGAAAGAAATGAAAAGAAAAAGGAAAAAAGAAAGTAAGTTGTGGTCTGTCATTAACTTGTTAGACAGACCATATGTAAGCTGCCATTCCCCTGGCTTTAATACTGGAATAAAAGCCTTACTTTGTGCAGTTTGATAGGTCTTTGCCTTTTCATATCAAATTCCCAGGGCAGTCACTTGCTGTCTGTCGGTGTTGTTGAAGGCTTTTTGTGGACAGTTTGAGCTGGTTTTGTCAGACATTTAGATAACAGTGCTGATCCCTGTGCTAAGCAGGAAGGAAAGCACTGCAGGTTAGAGGCAAGTTAAGCCTGTCCTTGATGTACACCTGTAAGTAGTGAAAGGGTAATCAGGCAAGAAAAACCCTTTCTGCTCTACCTGAAACCCTCAAACAAAATACAAAATGTGTTGTCCTGCATTTACTGGAGAGTCTGTGGCTGTATTGAACTCAGTTTGCATGAAAAGAGTATGGCAGCATTTCTTTAAGGAGCCTAATCACCCAGAAAGGTGAGATGATTTTTAAATATTAACATTGCTTTAAATGCCACTTTTAGTTTCTTTTTTTTCCAATCAAGTGTTCTGTTTTTTAAAAAATAGATTCTCTCCTGCTTTTTTGCATCAAGTCCAATAAAAGTGATGGAGAATAGCAGAAAAACTGACAACATGCAGAAAGTAATACATGGATAAGGAAAAGCTCTCCTTCCTATGTTTTCTATAAGTTCCAGTTAACAGGTATCAATCACAATAATTTATTTAAAAAATTACAGATAGTTGCACTACAGAGTGTATTTTATTGTGTGAATATGTAGATAGACAATCAGCCTCTATCTTGATGGAGATCTGTGTTTATTGGAGTTGAGAAACAAGGGGGAGAGATGTACACCAATGTTTAAATTATTTGTTGTATTTGTTTTAAATTGCAGCTCTTGAGTTTTAATGTTAAACATTTGAAACATGAAAGTGTTTTCAAATACTGTGTTTTACATCAAAACTGTAAAGTTTGTGAGTTCACAGTTAATGTGACTCATTTGACATTAGCTGTAAATAGTTGGGCTGTTGTAATTTAATAATTTATGATCATCTGTTCATAGCCTTAGATTTGTATGGTCACAGCTAGAAAGTGCAATACCTTTCAGTATTTGCAATATTGCATATTATGTATATTGCAAATATATTGCAATAACTAAGTGGGGATATTGGAAAAAAGAAAACCATGAGGAGAGAGAGAGAAAGGAAGGGAAACCAGAACTGAACAGAGGTTTACAGAGATGCAGAAAATAACACAGGGAAGAGTTGTGAGCTCTCATTTTAAACTGGTTACAATACTGCTGGTAAATGTATTCACCCCTTCTGGGAAAAAAAGATCTGTTCCTTCAGTCTGTCTTCTGTAATTGTACCAAGTAGGTGCTGTTATTTTGCTTTTCAGATTAATCTTTCAGATATTACTTTGATTTTTGGAGGTATTTTACTTGTGCTTTCTACAAAACTTAAAGGTGCTTTATCTAAAAGATCAAGTTATCCATTTCTCTTGTTTTCGGCTTTTCCTGTCTTTATCTGGTGGTGTAATTAAAAATAGTCCATTTTCTGAAAAGTTCTGTGCACCTCTGCAGATCTTGGATCTGGAATAATGGTGAATAATGAGGTCCAAGCCCAAGATAAAGTGCAAGGGTTTTGGAGGCACAACTATTTCATGTAGCAAGCCAGCTCCTGTTTACAAAGGTGAGTTGTAATTTAGTTTTAGCTGCCAGTCATAGTCTGAATCCAGAAAGGTGGTGCAGAATCCTGACAGGAGGATGCAGTGAGTGAGACCATAGTGCTGACCTGTTCTTTGTGCAGTACTTTATCACTGCTGCTCTTGGTGCTGTGGTCCAAAACAGACCTGCACTGCAGCAGAAAAGGAGCATTCAGCTCAACAGAACCTCTGAGGTGCCCAGCTCTTCAGCAGAGAAATCATGAAATTCTGGGCTGTGTTAGAGGGGTTCAGTAATTTAGAAATTTCTGTTTCTGTACACAGCTTTTTAAGTGTTTCTCTTGGTAGATTTTGTTTTCCAGAGTAGCTCATTACTGCGTTTATCTCAGTATCTCAGTACTTTGAGAGTGTCCCCCCCATGTCTTCTATCCATTGGCAGAGAGAGCAGTACTGTAAGTAAGACAAAGAATTAATTTTCTAGCTCAGCAATTTTAAGAGTTTTTTGGTTTGGAGATAATTCTGTATTTTTCCAACAGAATTTGTTTTTCCCAGGTAGTTTTTGAGGATAAAAATGTAGCATTTGTAGCCCACAGACCACTGTTTGCAAAGCTCTTTATTGGAGACTGGAAATGACATGTCTGATTTGTCTGGCTTGACAGTGAATTAATTGTCTAAATTGGGGAAGATGTGGCTTGGGGCAAATATTGAAATATGGATAAGCCATAGGACAAAGAGGAAATGTGAAAAGAGGAATGTTTGTGTGGTAAATAAAACCAGCTAAATGCTGAGCAGCGATGTAAAAGCAAATCAGGTTTTAGGATTGCTTAGGAAAAAGAGCAGAGGTTGAAAGAGAGGCTGTTTTTGTGCCTCTGTATATCGAAGCTTTGCCCATGTCTTGAACACGAGTGCAGTTCTGATCCCTGTCAGAAAGAATATGGTAGCTGTAAAAGCACTGGAGAAGAATCAAAGAAAAACAGTGATCAAAGACGTGATATGCCTTCCACTGGAGATTACTATGTAAACTAGGACTCTGCAGTCTGGAAAAGAGAAGGCTGATTGAGATTTGATTGATATTACAAAGTCTGTGACACAGAGAGGTTAAAATAGGTTTGACACCCACACTTCCCTCCCAGTGCAGTCTCTAAGGTACATTAATAGATTAAGGCCCAGTTCCAAAGAAACAACAAGAGTTTGCTCTTGGCACAGAGGGCAGTAGATGCCTGAAGCTACTTTCTGAAGGATGTGTGGCTGAGAGCAGCTTATCTCCACAAGGGGAGGTGGAACAGGTTTGTGGAAGAGAAATTCACTGAAGTTTACTAAGTACACCCTGAGAAAACACAACTGTCTCAGGAAGTGACGAAATGGAAAAGAGCTGCATTCTGTGAGAATGTCAAAGGGATGGATTTATATGTTCGCTGTGTGCTTAGCCATCTTAAGACATCTGCCCATGGCCACTGTTGGAGACAGGGTGCCAAGCCTTGGTTCAGTATCTTCTAGTATTGCTGTTCTTTTGTTTCTTAAAGGGAGTTTTTGAGGCTGGTGTTATATTGCACTAAAGATTTTAGCATAAAAAGGAAAAACCTAACAGCAATTTTCTAGTGAGAGGAGTAAAAGGCCAGGTAATCACTGGCTGTCTGTGAGCAAATGGTGTGATATACACCTATAAAGAAAGCACAGATGATCCTAGAAAGCTTCAAGTACTTCAAATAGAGCTGGGAAGCATTCATGTAATTAACTAATTAAGCCTATTCTAAAATATTATCTACTGCTCCAGTTGTCTGTATTCACATGCAGAAGAGGCTGCTAGCATACTTACAGGAACTGTTCTACAAAAAGCATGGGCTTTAATTGAATTACACACGTGGCTGCCATTAGTGTGTGTAACGCATCGTGGACAGGGTGTCAGCTCGGGAAAAGACCTAATTAAGCAAAGAATGAGTGTCTATAAACTGGCCATGGGTGAGTTTGGAGGGAAAGATGGGGGACCCTCTCTTGCCATTTGAGCAGCAGTTTTGCAGGAGTCTTCCAAGAAGTGCCTTGGGGTTTGAAATAGTACAAGTTTCAGGGGTAACAAGATGAGAGTGTTGTCAGTAGTTCAAGTTCTGTAGTTAAAGCAGGCTTGTAGAAGCCCAGAGAAGAGGTGCAGAGCTGTGTGTGCTCCTTGGAGTTAGCTGCTCCCTGCTGCGAGCTCTGCTGTCCGTGTTGGCTCAGCCACATTCTGTATTGTTGTTTAGCCTGTGCTCCTGCCACTTCCTGACCGTGGCCTTTCTGCTCCCTCAGATAGCAATTTGGATCTCATCCATCCTTCTGTTTTCTCATCATAACCATCTTGTGAGGTGCAAACACTTGCTGTTTAGCCAAAAGAAAGAAAAAAAAATAAAAAGGGTAAGGTATAATGCAGATTTTGAGGTATTTGTTTACAAAACCAGAAAATAGAAACAGTGACAGCTGTTAACAGCTTGAAAAAACTGTTTGTAGTGGTGCCTTACCAGACAAATATGTTCAACCTTTCCCAGTTTTGCCTTATGTTCTTTTTTTTTTTCCAAGCTGTTTATTAGTAAGACTAACAGGATGATGACAGATTGGTTTTGGACAAAGCCATGTGTGAAAGTATCTTTAAAAAAAATTACCCCTGGTAAAATTCCACTAAATATGTTTTAATGTCTCAGAACAAAGCTTTACAGTTCAATGTCACCAACAATTAAAAATTTCCTGTGCTTGTACATTTATTTACTTCATCCAGGCATTGCAAGAAAGGTAAATGATATTTCTGTTGTAGAGACAAATTAGCTGAAATACCTGATGAACCTGTTTGAAATCATGCAGGAAAGTTTTCCAAAGTTATACTTGTGTGTGAATTCAAGCAAACACAGTCAGGACACCAATAGAGTGTGTGTTTAGTTTCTGAACAGAACAGGGGACTTTTTTTGCTAGTTTGTGGGGTTTTGGTGATTTGGGATTTTTGTTTGGTTTGGGTTTTTTTTGTCTGAAGTGAGGGAAGAAGATCTTTTACTTGTCTATGGTTAGTAGGAAATCTCTTAATAAACATATGAGCTGTGTAAGTTATATTTTGGTTTGTTGGGTTTTTTGAAAATTCTGTATAGCTGACCTTCTAATCTGAGATCAGAATTTTAAATGTAGCTTTGCAGTGTCACAGGTGAAACGGGCAGAATTTGGAAGGTAAGTTCAAACCCCCACCAACTCTGGTAGGGATTTGTTTTTCTCCAAACTCAGATTTGTCTGAATAGACGACCCTTGCACATCAGAAGAGATAGAGACAAGACTGCTAGCACGGTTTGCAGAGGCGAGGTCTGAGTGTGAGGAGTCAGGGTGGTTGTTGGCGCGCCCGCCTGCGAACAGGGGCGTGCAGGTGCTGATCGCTGTCCAGCCACAGGCCAGGTGTCAGCAAACTCACCTTGGTGGTGCAAGTTAGCATACAGAACTGGAGGTGGTTCTTCAGGGCTTGAATTTCAAATCCTTTTGTGCCTTTGAAATCAATGTATATATTTTATGAGTACGATAGAGGTGGAAATGTGCGCGTGAACTGCATGTGACCTCTTAAGCTGACTGCTTTATCAGTTGTAAACCGGTAGTTTCATTCAGAAGCTTTTTAGAATTGGTGTTAATAATATTGATTAATAATACTGAACAGCCAGAATAACGCCATGTTATTTAGGATTCTGTAACTAATTAGCAGCTTGAGTAGTGATTATCATGGTTATGTGTATTGTATTTTTACTGGTACACTTGGTATATTTGAAAATCTTCACTTTGCAGAGCTTTTAGAGATAGGTACTTGGGCCCTCTGCTGATGATTCTGTGAATAGGAAAAGCTGCCCTGCAATATTAAAATACTGGCATAATGGGTCTTTGGGAAAAGGGAACATAAATGTAAGTGGAGACTAGAACTAAAGCCTGTTCTGTTTAAACAGAGCCACCCCCCTCATTGTTTTTAGAAATATCTAAAAAAACTCAACCCTAAGCCTAAAATCATAGTTGCATTAAAAACAAATTACCCTGTTTTGCGATATGTAAAATAAAACCCATTAAAAGATCAAACTGGCAAAAGGGCCCCTATGCCAATGCCTTTTTTTGCCTTATGTTTTAACACAACCTATTTGAAATCTATTGCATTCTGTATTCAGGCTGCAGCCTTAATAAAGTTTAACCTAAGGGCAAGCTGCTGATAGTAACACTTGTCAAATCTTCTCTGAAGCTTTGAGAGTCAATTGAGGAGGTCTTTTACAGTCAGGCAATCAGGCAATCTGACTACAAGTGTTGTTGATGTGCTTAATTCTGAGAAGCTGCTGGAAAGTGTCAAGTCTCTGAGCACTGCTTGGCACCGCTTTCTCCCTCATTTGTGAGTATGTCAGAACATTTAGTGATGTTTTTCCAAGAGTTTGATTATAATGTGAGTTATTGAGTCTAGAGCTGTTTATTAGGAATTGATCAGTATCACCATGTCTTCTTGTACACCTCTGATTTCTGTGTTTTGATATTTTAGTCAGACAGTGGGGTTACTGCACCACGCTTGCAGCTTTTTAAACCCTGGCTAATAACTCATGTCAGCTTTTCATTACCTAATGTGTATTTACAGTGCTTTGAAAATCTGAAGTGTCAGGCAAACATCCCATTTGAAGTTTCTGAGGTGAGCCAGTACAGAACCTTGCAGAACACTGTGATGAGAGATGATGTGATACTGCATCAGGGTGGTACTGAGGGGGAGGACTTAGCAGATGAACAGAATCAGGATGGGCTTTATGCATCTGAAGTCTATGCTACTGTTACTCCTAAAAAAAAAAAAAAATTAGCAACCCTCATGTAAATGTGTATCTGCATTAGCACAAGAGTAGTGCAACCTTTACTGCTTCATCAGCTTCCCTCCTGAGCTCTGGTCCTCAGAGCTCAGCCTCCTCACAGCTTCCTGCATCCTGCGTAAACCTTACTTTTCCACTGAAAAAGGGTTGACCTCATCCAAAGCAGGTTTGGGGCTGGTCCCTGGTGCATGCTGTCCCCCAAACTCTGGTAAGGGAATTCTTGGCCTGATCCACAAACAGGTTGATGAGAGCTGGACAAATAACCAAACAAGAGAGCCTTGGCCAGAGGCTTGGCACTGCCAGGCTGAGTGCCTGTGCTGCTGTGAAGTGTGGCTGTGGAGTCTCTGAGCTGCTGCTTTGGTGTTTCCCAGACTCCTGTTGTTCTTTTCCATGATGTCATGGACTCTGTTGCAACCCAAATTTGGCAGCCCTTGTCAGATGTGTAGAGCAAGGATAAAGGTGCATGGCCAGAAAATTCAGTAGCAGAGAAATTATTTTTAAAAAGTCATTAGCTTCTAAATAGCAGAGTCCTGCTGTGCCTTGGTACTCACTGGTAAATGAATGCAGCATGTGTGTCAAAATAAGAGCACATGAGAACGAGTGAGACAGGAGGAAAGCAGAAGTGTGTGTATGATAACTAGGGCTGCATGACTCAGTACACTGAAGGCACTTGGACACCAGTGCACTCCAGAGCTGGGGAGATCCAAGGCTGAAGGTTTTTCTTACATTTCTCTCAGTAAAGAAACCAGTGAAAGTGAACTTTGCAAAGTCTTTGTGCATTATTGCTGAGTGTATCCATAACAGCAGAACTTACAATTTTGAGTTCACTGCTCTTTAGCTCTTTTCCTTTTTCACTACTTCTTCTTTTCTTTTCTTGTTTTTCCCTTAATTTTATTTCCTTAGATCTAACTGGCTAAAACCGTGCTGTGGGAGACGAGCAGCTGTGTGGCAGGTATTTTTGCTCAGTGCAAGTCTCAACAGTTTCCTGGTAGCCTGTGTAGTATTGGTGGTGATTCTTCTGACTCTGGAACTCCTAATAGATATAAAGCTTCTCCAGTGTGAGTAGGAGGATTTTTTTCATTTTGATTTTTTAATTTTTTTTTCTTTAATTTTGATGAAATAAAGGCTTAACTTGCTGGAAGGTTTTTGAAGGGGGAGGACATTGGGAATGTTTTTTCCCTACCATTTAAATGATTACTAGGCTAGGTAAGAAATGTGTTCTTGTGGAATCCTGGTATAGTGAAGTCAGTCTCTTCTTTATTATTCTGACCAAAGCTAGATCAAATAACAATTTCAGTACAGGACAAATTTTCAAAGGATACAAGCAGAGTGTGCATGCAGAGATTCACATGTGTTTTCATTAGTACTTAAAAAGTTCTGTCCTTTACAGACATGTTACATATGCACAGGAGAAAAATCTGTGCATCATTAATCTCTGATACCCCTCACATGTTGAGAGACAAAAGTGATGAACATACAAAAATAAATAGGGTACTTGGTGTTAACCTCTTATTAATTACTCCTGCTCGAAATTACAGCCTTCTAGCTTGTAATGCGCTGAAATGAGACAGATTTTTATTCTGCTTTGCTAACACTCTGTGAGTCAAATCATAGTTTAAATGGAGTTCTGCTTTATCTGAATTCACTCTACACAGGTTCCACAATGGAAATTTTAATGCTGCTGTTTTGCTTCTTAATTCATCTTTTTTCCCCTACTCTTCTTTTCCTCCATTGCACCTCTTTTTTTCTTTTTTTTTTTTCTTTTTCGTTTATGATACAAAGTTGACATGACCACAGACACCACCAACACTTTCCTCTGAGCTAAATGTAAGGAGCAGCTTCTGTTATCTCCAGCAATCTCAGATGTATTGAAATGGCAGCCGGGGTTCAGACAATCCCATAAATGCAGGAGTACACAGCACGAAAGAGTGCCTGGTGTCTCCCGTGGCAGCTTTAAACTGAGCAAACCATATTTTTATTCTGTTGAAGTCCTTTTACTGTTGCAATTTGTCAATTCATCATAGTGGCATAAAGATTCAGGTGTCACAGTTGTACTGAGATGGCTTTAAGGGACTTCATTGATAATTGCAGCCTCTGTGAGATGAATGTGAATGACTGTGTGTCATTCCATGCTGTTGCTCCCCATTTCCACCCATCTGTCCATACTGCACATACTGTTCAGGGCATGGCCACTCCCTTACAGCTCTTACTTTTTCTGCTCTCCTTACAGCTCTTACTTTTTCTGGTCTTCCTCATCCAAAAATGGTCACTCACCATTTTTGGATGAGGAAGCCCAGGATTTGGACAAGTCTGCCACTTGCAAAAAAGTCAGGAATGCAAATTGTGAGTATAAGGCCTTAAGGAAGAAGCTTTCAACAATACTTATTGAGGTGTCTCATATTTATGTAGAGAATTTTCACTTCCTGTAGAGACAAAGGCTTTTAAAGACTGTTGATTTCTCTGAATTTTAACAGTTTTGGTTACTCTCCTCTGGAAGCAGCCATTTTCTCACCATTTATTTTCTGAAAAATCTCCTAAAGAAAGCTCTGCTTTAGGAATCATTGCTCCCCTGTGTTTCTGGTGCATATGACACTACTGAAGGCTCTGCAGCTTACACCTTGTGCATGACCTGCAGATGTTTGGTTGAGGCAGGGGACTTCACTATTTAGAGGTGGCCCCTGCCACCAGGATGGATTTGCTCAGGTCCATTCCACTTGTGTTACTACTTTACATTTTAACTAACTAATCTTGACTGAGGCTTTTTGCCTTCTCCGAGTTTGAATACCTTCTATCTTGTTTTGAATCAGATAAAGGCTGTGTCAGTGAGGCTGATCTAAGTATTCCGGTTGTGCCTTGTAAGAGATCTGTGTCATTTGCACTGAGGTTTTGAAAAGCCATTAGCCCATAATTGTGTTTCTCAAAAATGTAATTACAATTTTAAAAGGTTCCTTATTCTTTATAAAACCAAGCAGTGCATTAGGATATCTTACAGCACATCACTGCCAGTTCTGTCCATAATAACAACTGCTAATCCATGCTACAGAACTGTAATTACTTAGGAAGCCTCCCTTTATTAAAAGAAATCCAAACCAACTGGGGGAAAAAAAAACCCAACAAAACCAAAAACAAAAGAAACCTGGTGTTTTCTTTGGCTGTGACATTTTTAGAGTATAGCTTTTCTCTCCTTTTGGTTTAGCCTTTGGTTGCATGGTGCACTTCTCCCATGCACAAAGCTGTTGATTTCATAGGTCGACACCACATTTAGAAACTGTAGGACACACACATGAAAAAGTCTGAGACCTTTTAGGGTATTTTAGCACAAAGCATGTTCATACCAGAATTAGAAACCCCAGAAAGCAAGGGACATATAGTACTTGTTTTGTTTTAGGTCTCTGTTCTGTAATCAGGTTTTTAAGTCTGTCTTCAAAGCTCCTCGTACGCACTAACAAAACAGCATCGCAATACCTTGTGATGTTCTGCAAAAGCAGAAATAGATGAGTATTAACTCATTTGCACCTCATTTAAAAAAAAAAGAAGGAAAACAAAAAAAACCACAAAATCGTTGTGTCAGGTTTCAATGCCTTAGAAATACAGGCCATGCTATCCATTCCTCATCTTCAGCAGTTTTGGGGAAAAGGAGTTTGGGAAATGATGGTGCTACTGCCCTCGTTCTGCAGGCAGCTGCAGCAGGTGCATGTGGAGAAGGCAGCAGCCCTTCCTGAGCAGCAGGGGCTGAGGAGCTGCCAGCCCTCACTCCCTGCCTGAGCCCTGCAGAGCCCTGGCTGTTCCCGGGCTGTGCCCTGCAGAGCCCTGGCTGTTCCCGGGCTGTGCCCACGCTGTTCCCGGGCTGTGCCCACGCTGTTCCCGGGCTGTGCCCTGCAGAGCCGTGCACGGGAAACGCGCCGTCCTGCAGCAGAGCCTGAGCCCCGCGGGGTCCGGGCTTGCCCGAACCAGCAGCATCACCCCCCTGCAGTGTGCATCTGCCGGGAAATAGGAACAACATGGGCTGAGAGAGAGCGCTGCTGCTCCGAGCTCCTGCAGTGCTCGCTCCGGCTCTGTCGGGAGTGCTCCCCCCAGCTCGTGGGTGCTGCATCTCTCTGTGTCGCCAGGGAGCGCCTGGAGCCTTGTATGTTAGTCGAGCCCTGTTGGAAAAACTGCATCCCAAGGGTTTCCCGATAGAGACAGTGCCTTAGGAAACTTTATTGTATTGTATTTTTCGATTTGTTTCACCTTTAAGTAGTTCCTCTGCTGCAGCGCAGCAAATGCTCTCATCAAACCCCAAAAGAGCTTCAGCAGTGGGAGTTCCAATGGCAGGGCATATTTAGTTTTATTTGTATCCTGATTTCTTCCTACATCCTTTTCCTCTCCTTCCCATATTAATCGATTCTGATTTTAAAATAAAGTTCTTCATTTCATATGTGCCCTGTATGTTCTTGGTAAATCGTTAAGTCTGCTGCAGTCCTGCCCCTCTGTGCACACAGCCACTGCTTGCCTTACACAGTCATTCCCTGGCTCTGCAACCCTGCACAGACTGCTCTGGTGTGTCTGCTGTGGAGATGGTAGACTCACGAATACCCTGCAGGAAGGAAAGAATGTTTGCTCTTCATTCCCTTAGTCCAAACTTGGGAGCGTGTGGGAGTAGGAATCGCTAGCAGTTCAGTCAGTGGACCCTGTCAACTTTCTGCATTTTCTGTCAGCATGAAATATATTTTGAATCCCGTTTTGAGCATTAGTTTTTAAGTACCTGTTCCTGGTAAATACTGATCATCTGAGATGAATTGTCAAAGACTGAACACAAGGAATAATGTGGGGATAGTAGAGCGTTCTGTTTCCTTACTGAGTCCTAGATCTGGATTTTTAGGTACACAGGAGTTAGTCACACATCTCGTACTAAAGCAGCGTTGGGGTGAGAGCATGAAGCAGTGGCAGAGCATCAAAGACCTGAGCTGTGTCTGCCATTGCTAACCAGCAGCAGGATCTGTTAAAGCTCCAGGGAAGAGCTGCTAACATGGTGCATGAAGGTGAGCAGCTGGCAGGGATGGAGTTCCATGTCCATTGCATCCCATCCTCTTTCTGATACTCCCATTGCAAAATCTAAGAAAGCAAGCTTTACCATGTGTAACTTGTGGCAGTACTAATTATGCTAAACCTGAGTTTCACTCTGCTACTATAATGACCCTTCGTTGTATTATGTAATTGCAGTTTCAAGTGCTTCCCAGTTTGCAGGAGTAATTCACTGGATCAGCCTAGTCATCCTCTCTGTTTTCTTTTCAGAGGTATGTATAACTAAAGTCTTTCACCACATTATATTGTCACTGGAATTAGCAAGAGTTTTACAGTAGTTTGACTGGAAATAACATAGCACAGTGTATTTTAAGGAAAAAACCAAGCAAAAGTGTGTTGTTGCTGCTTCTACTTAGCTAACTAAAAGGTGTTATTTAGATTAGCACTGTATGTCAGTTGCTTGGAATTGGTAAGGAAACATGGAAGGGAAGATATTGCCTTAAAAATTATAATTGGTAAGCTGCAGAAAGAAATAATTATCTCTGAATCTACAAGCACTGGACAGGATAATTTGATCCATTTGTTATCAGTGTCACTGGGTATAAAGTATAGGATTTAGATGACGATATGTTCTTCAAGAATAAAGATCCATGGGAGTTTTGTACAAAAAGATCTGTTTTGAGAATGGAGTTAGCTCCTCTCACAGTTTATTAAGGTAGTTTGTATATTCCAGGTTGCTGCATGTAGACCTAGTCAGAGAATGAAACAAATGGTGAATTTCTTTGCAAAAATGTGCATGAATGTATGCACTGGAAAAGGCTCTAGTTGTGATGTAACAAATGACCAGTTTGGGATAATCTGCCTTTCTGAGCTTTCAGTTTTGTTCTGGGAAGATGTCATTGGTATTGAAACATTTAGACTGCTCCTGAAACATTCCAAAATGCTTTTATTGCTATTTTTCAGGTTTTAATATGTTACTTGTCACAATAACAAGTTTTATGTTTGTTAAGTTGGGAGACAGCTTGGACTTAAAATATTTTAAAATATTTTTTCAGGTTCCACAGGAGAAAATGTAGTCCAGAGAGGTTTTTTAATGACTTCATTCTGTAGAAAATTTAGGTAGTTACGGGGTAAAGGCTACAAAAAAAAAAAAAAACAATAATCAAAAAACAAAGCTATGATAGGTGCAAATGATTTATTGGATCACTTGTATTGAATTCATACTCATCATATATGATTGGTAATTTCCATGGTGCTCCTAATGAAATACATTTACATGTATCATTTTGTATTTCTCAGCAGGGTTTTTTAGCTGGTGTTGTCAGTGGGTGCTTTCTGAAAAGGTTGTGTGGTGGAGGCAGGGATCTCACACTGCATCCCAGCCTTCTGCTGCACTTACACAAACAGATCCCATTACTGGCCCCATCCTTTGGCAGTGCTGGTGGGCTGTAGGTTACATGTAAGATGACTGCAGATAATCTCTAAACAATTAAAAGTACTTGTAGTCTTTCCTTTGTGAATGATCCTAATTCCCAAAGGCTCAGGTTTGCTAAATGGTGTCCATTCCCTTTAAAGAAATATGTTCCTCTCCCCTCCAGAATCTTTGCTTAGTGGGGATTAGCACCCTGGAGCTCCCTGTAATCCTGAGCTTCCCAATGGGATCAGCTGGTACCTGCTGCTAGCAGCATGGCTGCACAGCCACATTCTCCTGCCCCCTTTGCTTTGTGCAGCTGCTTTCACCAGAAGCCTCTCCTGTGCTGCTGGACTGCAGTTGTGTTTCCATAGCCCTGCACCAGCAGCACTCTGCTCACACCTGGGCCAGTGTCCTGCTCCTGTGTCCCTCCTGGAGTGCACAGCTGCTGCTGGGCTCTTTGTGGCACTGCACACACGCCCTGAGGCCAGGGCTCATCTGGCTCAAGGGAGGAATTGCTTGTTTCAATTCTGCTGGGACAGGGTACCCTCCAAAGTGGTTGAGCTGGTTCAGAAGTATTTTTCAGGGAAAGAGTAACAGAAGTGTTTCACAAAGCCAAAACAGTTTCCCTGACTCACCATCCTCACTTTGGATCTGCATTGGCTTTTCTCTCTTTATCAGATATTTGGAACTACTTTGTCTACGTGGTGTTCTCATTTATTGTAAACTTATCCCTCACTTCATGATCTACTTCTGTCTTCCAAAGTAGCTTCCTTCAGCTATTTGATTATGGTTTGAATTTAGATCAAAGAAAAATGAGGCCACAAGACAGCCATGTGAGGTGCACAGACAGGGTACATTTTTGGATATGGCTTCATTTGGCAGCTCAGAGATAGAGGTGGCTCTACAGAGCAGCTGGATATGCTTCAGAGACCACCAGTCTGGGAAAGAGTTCAGGTGTACCTTTCCTGCTGGGTTTGCTGGGGTTGGTCTTATGCCAGGTTGAGTTCATACTGAATTGTGTCTTAAGAGAGCAAAACCAGGTATAATTTTCTATCATCCAATTTTTTTTCCCCAAGAGGTTACAAAATACTGCAAAAATTGCAAATGGCTTTTTTTTTTCATAGATTTTAATAATTTAGGAATCATACATTTTAATTTTATTTTTTCCTTTGGTCCCTTCAGGGGATTTTTTTTTTTTCCCCCCTCTGATTCCCATACCATGAGTCAGCTGGTTTTGGGATCATTTGTTGAGAAAATTATGTGTTACAGTGAGATTCTGAAGTCTGTGGTTGTTCATGCCAGGATGATATTCCAGAAATCAGCAGGTTTAATTAGTTTACCTGGGTATAACAGGCAACTGCTGAGGATTGATGAGTCCTTCACTCATTGTTTTTTGACTCAAAGCAAGGATTCAAGGTTTCTGGTGTTCAGAAAATGTGGTTTCCTTAGCAAGTACCCTCTTTTTAGTTTGAATGTTTAGTGTTTATTCTGTAATTTTGTTCCCATTAGCTGTAAATATGGGTGCACAATTCTTCAGGATGGCCTCAACAAACAAAGTTGTAAAATACTTGTCAAGATCCATAAAACTTTCAGCACAAAATCTAAATGTTTTGGAGGAATACATCTGATTAAAGGTGGTGCTCTCAAAGCATTGCAAATAATTACAGTGCAGTTGAAGTTAAACAGCTTTCTGCTTGGTTAAAATGAGGGGGCTAAACATGCCAGCAGCTGGCAAATGCCACCAGAACAGCTGCCAGCAGAGCTGAGTGGCTGCTCTCACAGCATCTTCCTGCTTTCCCTGGGCTTGTCTTATGGCCACAAGCCTTAAAGGCACTTTGTTCACTTTATACTCTCTGTCACTGTCTGTAACTTTCCAGCATTAAAATCATATTCAAGTGAAGTGCACAATAGCTTTTGTTTGCTTTTTTCCAAGTATTTGAACAGGATTTACTAGTGGTTTGTCTCTGTTTACGTACATCACTGTGATTTGTCTGTGCACCAAATGTTACCCAGACATTGAGACAGAAGAGGAGAGAGAGGCACGGGGGGAAATCCCAGTATCAGCAGCAGGGTGAGGCCAGGGCTGTACCCTCTCCAGAGGGCAAACTCAGCCTTGGTACTGTTGGCTGAGAAAAGGAGATGGGGAATGTCTCAGAGTTTTGGTGAGTGGATTGAAGTGGATTGAGTGGCTGTTGTTCAGCTCTGCTTTTCCACTAGGGCAATGAGACTGTGCAAGAATGGAGTTCCTTGATATTAGCTGTTTGCTTTGCTCTGTGTGCAGCCAGCCAGCACTCAGGCATTCTGCTGAAGGGAAGCACTTGAGGGTTTCCCTGGGAGGAACCAAGTCTTGTGTACTCAGTCAGGCAAGCACGGAATCACAGCTTTCTTGTGGCATCTGTGTCCAAGAAATGAGCTCTCAAATGTGGTAGAGTGAGTCTGGGCTCCCAGCTGATGAGCAGTCTGTTTCATTAGCTAAGGCTCACAGGAGGGAAAACTCCAAGGCTTTCCTCATCCTGTGTGTTTAAAGGAAGTGTTCATAGTAACCTGCCACTTTTCTCCTTGTTAATAGCAATCTTTGAAAGGAATAAAACCTCCAAAAGGAGACTCTGCTGTTAAGGTTCTGTTAAAAAAGAAAAACATCCTAAATGGCATAAAACTAAGTAAAAATGCCTTTCCCTTAACAAACACATAATTGATATTAGAGAAACTCAGCTGTGTTACTTTTGTTATATTATTTGTGAGCTTCAAAGAGCTGAGTGGGAAGATAATAATCTCCTAATAATCTTCTGTAAACTGTGGTTTCTTTTCTGTGTGTTTACTTTTATTTCGTGTACATACAACTTTTCTTATGGTGCTTAAATACACTTCATTGCTGTAAGTTTTGCTTCCTAAATGGAGTGAGTAGTGGGGCCTGAAATAAAGATACAGATTTTATATATTAATATGATTTATAAAGGTAAATTTAGGCTTCTTTCTTTGCTAGTGTGTATAAAATAAATTTTAGTATACTGGGAAATTTCTTTACTAAGCAATTTTCTGGCCTTACAAAGAAGTAGTTACCATGGAAAGTGGTCCCATAAAGTTCTGGGAGTCTTGCTGGACATCTGCCTGAAAGCCAGTCTGCCCATTTCATTTCCAGTGGTATACCTGACTTACAGTGTGCTCTATCAGTGCTTCATCTGTGCTTTCATCTCCTGATAGTGGCAGTGCAGCACGTCCTACACCACGTGTTTCAGAGAGGAGAGTTAGTGCTTGTGTGCCCAGAGGGAGCTGTGATGCAGGGCTGCCCAAGAGCAGTTCCCTGGCCACTCTGCATGTGTGCTGGAGTCCCTGGTGAGCCATTCCCATGCCTGAAAAGCCCTTTCAAGTCTATACAGAATTGTCAGTTGAAAACTCATTGGTTTTCCCTGTATGCTAAGAATTAAGATTGTGAGAGTATTGGGAGAGCACAAGAAGAAATAGAAGTGCAGAGTTTGAGGTGCATTTGGGTGTGTGATGTCCTGGTAGTATTGGTGAGAGAGGACAGTGTGTTTGTGTCTGTTCATGGCTCCCTCCAGGCTTTGGCAGGGAATGGTTTCTGTGGCACCACGAGCTGATGGAGCCCAGCAGTTCCAGAGTGCAGGGCATGGGGCTGGGTTGTACTGGACAGTGGTGACGTGGGGCTTGTGTTTTCAGAGCCTTGGTTGAAGAGAAGCTGTGTGAGGAGGGCGCCTGTGCCCTGGGAACAGAAGGATGTGTTTGTTTCAATGTGCCAGCACGTTCCTCTGGGCTCTGCTGGCATGGGGACAGCGTGTGCTGGGACAGCTCATGCAGTAGCTCAGTACAGGCACACCAGGAGATGGCAAAAGAGGATTCTTCTAAGGACTGGATGAGCTAAGGCCCCTGGGAGTGATCCAGATGAGAGGGGTATAAATTACAGATTGGGTACAAGGTGTTCTGGGAAAGCTCTCAATAAATATTTGGTCTTATGAGATTTGTGCAAAAGGCAAAAACTTAATTAACAGAGTTTCTGGAGCCTCTGTGACAGAGGTTGGAAGGGAGGGAGGCAGGAAAGAAGGACAGACATCCCTTCCAACCACCTCCATCCTGTCTCTCTCCTGCCCAAGCTGTGCCCCATCATGAAATGCAGAGCTGCTCTGCTCTCTCCTTTGCCTGGTGCTGCTGGGCCAAGGTCCCCCCTGCTGCTGCTGCTTTCACACCACAGAGGGATTGGGCACAGTGACTCACTGAGCAGTAAATTGTATATTAACTGTGCAAGCAGAAAAGTACTTAAAATTACTTAATGTACCGTGCAGTCAGCTGACAAATGCAGATTGTGGGATTTCACACAGCTGGCTCAGCAAAGGACTTGGCCAAGTTTCCCTACAAAATCAGAGAGAGAACCTGCAGCATCTAAACCTCACTGCAGACAGTTAATGTCCTGCAAACAATTGTGTGTCACCAGGAGACTTTGTCAGTTTTGAAATTGGATTTCTATCTATTTATGTAATAAATAACCTTTAGCAGAAGAAAAATGTGTTTCTGATATAACTAAAAAATATATATGTGTTAAGGACTTCCTAAGTAAAAGGTTTGCAGACAAAAAGCAGTAAAGCCTTATTTTCCAAGTACAAAAAAATCCAGTGTGACAGTGCTTTCTTTTAACAGGAAAGTGCTCACTCTGGTGCTTAATTTTTTTTTTTCAAATCTGTATTCAAAAATGCATAATGCCTGTGGTGTAATGCAAAACTGTGTGCATTTGTTACATGCCTGCACATCAGTAGGAAACAGCGGTTCTACTCCAGTTTTTCCCTTTTTCTTGTAGAATTTTGTACTTAAAAGTGCTAGAATTGTGACTAACATTGGTTTTGTCTGTGATGAATGTTTTGCAGTTGCAGTTCTCCTCTAATTCATATGCATCTTTCAATTTGGTCCTTGAAGAGTAGGTAGGAAGTTTCCTGGATTGTTAATTTCTATCTCTGTGTTTTTTCTGATTTGGCTACAGGTCCTTATTTTTAAAGTTCTGTACAGAGACAGTATACAATCAAATGCAATATGTGTGTATTTGTATGAAACATTTTTTGATTGCTTTGCAAAAAATACTAAAATGTTATATATAAGAAGTTCCAATGCTTTAATTTGCTGTCAAAGCATTTATTATACTGAGCAATCAAGGAGGTGCCCAGTACAGTCCAAATTTCTTTGGTTCCACCTTTTCTGGGTGAGAGCTGTGGCAGCAGCAGTGGATGTTCTCTCTGCCATGGACCTCAGAGGCAGAGTGGGGACAGCCAGGGCTGGTTTGGAGCTGTGCTGGCACAGGCTGGCCCAGGGGCACCTCGGTGGCCAAGCTGGGGTCACCAAGGGCAGACTGCCTTTCCTGGCCCTTCAGTGGTGATGGGTGTGTTAAGAGTGACAGTGCTGGTGCACAGCTTGGAGAGCTGTCATGCAGAATAAGTGTTTTCTAAGCTTACCCCCAGTTGTGTCCAGCTGGTTCTGAAGGGTGTACCTCAGTGCTGGGAGGAGCTGGCTTATCCCACCCTTGCACTCACCTTCCTGCAGTGTCTGCTTGAGCTGAGAGCCAAGCTGCTGGTCATCTGGGCATGTTGTGCTGGACACCAACACCCAATCCTGCATTAAATGTCTGCCAAGTAGACTTTCAGTCACTGCTGGCTTGTGCTGATTCACAGCACAGAGTGGCAATGAAGACATTTGTGTTAGCTTCCAGCCCTTGGAGCTGCACACACCCATTAATGTGGCAGTAGCACAGTCTGATTTAAATGCAGTCAGGAATTAAAAGGGCAGGAAGGAAAATACCTTTTTACATTCCCTCACCAGTCCAATGTTAAATCATATTTAGGCTTGTGAGGCAGTGTCTTGTATTCTTTGTGCAGATATGCCTCATTTCAGTGAAAATACCTTTGTGCACACCTGTCCAAAGGAAGGAAGATTTCACCCTCAGTTTCTGTAAAGTTGTTAGGTGCTGAGCCATCCTCTGTTAGTTGCTTATTGACCTGGCACTTCATAAATACTGCCCAAGCATAGCAGAGCCTGAGCTGTGCTCTCAACGGGGTGGCTGTAGGAGAGGTGATGCTTTACAGAAGGCTCTGCTTGTCCTCATGTGTTTCCCCATGGCTGCCTGCTGTGGAACCTGTGTGCACCCCAGGTAACTGATGCAGCTGAACTGACAGGCTCACAAGTCACTTGTACTTCAGCCTCTTGTGCAGCTTCTCAGTGGGGAGGGAAGGAGGTGCTGGCAGAGGAGCTGTGATGGTTTTCCTGGCAGAATTCAGCTCAGGAGCTGAGCTGTGGCTGCAGGAGTGCCTTGGCTGGTCAGCAGCACGTGTGCTTACACCTTGTGCCTGGGTCAGATCACTTTGTGCTGGCCAGTTTGGGGTCATTAAGGGACTTGAGCACCTGCTCTTGTGCATCTCTTCCTCCACATAATAAATAAACCTTGAGGTTTATTTATAGGTTGCTATGGAGAGAGCCATACTCCCATGCTGCATTTGTGAAGTGCTTTGGAAGTACAGTGGTTTTAGGAGTACAGACTGGCAGCATTGGTGGATCTTGCTGTCTCTGTAGAGTATCATCATTTTTTGTAAAGAGTATGCTGCATTTTGTCTTCTGGCTCATGCCTCCCTTTCTCAGCCAGCCTTGTCCTGTGCCTCTGCATACCCCGTTTCTGAGGTGTTGGCTGGAAAGTCTCCTGCTCCGTGGTGCTGTGGGGCTGGGCTCTGGAAGTACCACCTGCCCCACAGCAGGGTGAGTGCTGTTACCCAGGTTTGCAGAGCCAGGAGAATGGAGCACATTCACCCCAGGCCAGCTGGGCTCGTGGGGGTTGGCAGAACCACACACAAGGAGCACTACTGAACAGTTCAGTGTTCTTCTGCAATTAGGAACTGCTGGGATGATTGGCGTCAGTTCAGAGCTGCTTGGCATTTAAGGTTTGTGTTTGTGGTGAAGAGGAGATACGTGTGTTCATCAGAGTCACTTTTTTCTGCACAGTTCTAGGCATGGTCACCCCCTCACATGTAGGCCTGCTGAGCACTGAGGCATTAGCTGCTCTTCAATGGACAAAGTAGCATTTTGGTGGCCCTTGTAGGGCTCCCAGCTGCCAACTCCTCATGTCTCTCAAAATCTGACCTTCTTGTTGCTCTTGGCAGGAAACATCCCTACCAATTAGGCTTTTATGTGAGTTCAATATCAATTGCAAGTTGACTGATGGATTTTTTCTTCTATTGTGTCTTCTGAAAGCCAAATTAAAAATTAGGAAAGGTGCCATTGGATTTTTAATAGGAATTCACCATTGGTTCATTCTGTGTTTTTTCTTTATTCCTCTTAGCTGCTGAGGCTACTTATTGCTGTTTTGCTTCATAGAGAAGTATCACAGAGATATTTTTCTCCCTTATCCTGTGACATTCTGGGATCTTAAAATAAAGGAACTGCCTTCAACTGCAGTGAAGGGCATCTGCTCTTCAGGCTGATGAAATGTCAGTGCCTTTAGGCATCTTAGAAAATCAGTGAGCACTGGCATATCAAAGATAGCCAGAAAAGAGATTTTTTTCTCCCATTCTGACTGAGGGAGCCCCATGGTGGATCTTATATAGGCTTGGGTGGGAGGCTCGGGAGGGTTGGTGATCTAAATCACACAAATTTGAAAGCAAAATTTTAGGAAGATGGAAAGACTGATGAGCATTTGAACTTGGAATGTGTTTGTGGAGGTTTTGCTAAGTCAATATACTGGTTGGGAAGCAATATCTGCTTTTTAAATATAGAAGTTTAGCCATTTCTAGATTATTATTTAGAAGAAATGTATAGTGCTTAAATAAGACCAAAAAATTATTCCCTAAATAGGTAAAGGAGTAAATGTTTATCTAAGACTGCAATAACATTCATAATCTTTTTTCCCCCTAATCTGTTTTACTAGACAATTTTGAGGATTGTGGTCCTTGGCATATGGGATTACATTGAAAACAAAATAGAGGTAAGCTCCCTCTCTTGGTACTGTTTTCCAGGCAGCCCCAGTGAGACCATGAAGAACTGCTTTGGATGGCTTTGTTATTAACCTGGTGCAACACAATATCTTTTAAGGCAGATAAATACACACATTATTTTCATTATGTGAATTATCCATAGCTGAGTGTTGCAGTCCCTTTTTCTTTGAGAGCCTCAGAAGATTGCAATATTTGAAAATATTTTATGAAGGGAGGAATTTTGGTCTTCTTGCTCTTTGTGTGACTTTTGTTGTTAGAGCTGTGCTGGTCTAACTGATGATACTGGTACCCTGAGATGTAAAAATTGTCACCTGAGTTTTATATTGAGTTGAAATTAGTTGAGTTAGTTGAAAAATTGCATGTAGTTTCCTGGTAGTAAATACTAGTTTGGCAAAACCCCCATTTTTATTGTGAAATTGTTTTGATAAGCACTGTAATTAGTACCTCAAATTAAAAAATACATAGAATGTGTATACTCTTGTAGAGAAAGAAATACAAATTCATGTGTAATAAATAATATATAATCCCAATCTGAGCAGAAATCTGGAGATCAGGAAAATTAAAAGCTCTTTCTTGACACTGCCTCATAAACCACTACTGTGCAGGAAGAACCAGAAGAATCTGGATGTTCTTGGAGCATAATCAGTGTAGAGACTTGCATATTTTTGTAATGAAGTTGTAAACATTTTAACTTGTTTTGCTGAAAAAATAAATGAAACTTAAATAGTTGATTCAGGGTTTCTTACTATTAAGGCTAAATGCAGCAGTTTCTGAGAATTCATCTTGGTAATTTGGGATAGTGATATTTTTTACTGCCCATTGAGTGGCTGCAGTAAGAAGTATTTCTTTTCAATACATTGAATGGTTATACACAGTTCTGAATAAGTAGTTGTTACAAGAACCGTGCCCTGCCTCTTTATGCAAACAGTTAATCAGTGGGCCTTGGCAGCAGGGGAGGGTTCCAGCAGGAGTGAGAGCGTGGTGCTCTGTTCTCCTCTGCTGGGCCAGTGTGGGACAGACACAGCACTGCTGCCACTTTGCTCTGAAACACATTGACTGGCTCATTTCTGTCTAATGCTTTGCACAATTGCTTTTTCTGATCTAATCCCGATGCAGCCAGTGTCAGTAAGTCATTCAGAGCAGTGCCAATTACCAAACTCCTTGCAAGCCTCGCTGCCCCACGGGAGTGAGAGCAGGCAGTCCTCCTGTAGGTGCACAGCCATCCCCACATGTGAGTAGCCAGGACATGGCCAAGAGCCATTAAGTCTCTTGGTTCCATCTTTTTCTACTTGTTTTCTTGATCTCTTCATTTAGACAGTAAGATCTATGGGCAGGGACTGCGTGTTTTTTTTTTTTAGATGACACTATGCCAAGTAACAGGTAATAAATACCAGTGATGGTAAAACTCTCTGGCTGTAATAACATTTAGACTATCACTTCTCCTTGGGGATTTTGGCCAGTATTTCCAAATACCTTTCTCTCCCCCTTCCCTTCCACCACAGTTTATCTTTCTTCACCTCATAAAAAGCACTAAGGAATTCTGTTGTGCTACCTAAAAAGGATGCAGCCTTTCTGTGACTTGGCCACCTCTCATATCCCTTTCAAATAGGTACGTAATTGCATTTCTTTTGGACAAAGAGGTACTCCTTCAAGATTTCAAAGAGGAACTGCAGGGATATGACGTTAAGGAAAAGTTTGAAAAGACTGATTTCTCTCTAGGTGTTTGATGGTGCTATCATAATCCTGTCCTTGGCACCAATGGTGGCCTCAACAGTGGCTAACGGCCCCAGCAGCCCGTGGGATGCCATCAGCCTTATCATCACCCTGCGGATATGGAGGGTGAAGAGGATCATTGATGGTGAGTGGGGACTCAGCTTGGGACTGCAAGCATCACCTGGCAGCCTGGGGAAAAGAGGTTTTAAAAATACAGAAAGATTGCTTGCTACCACTGTTCCTGTCATTGTCCTTTCTCTTACATGTTGCTAGCACTGAACAGAAGAGAGTTATGACTCCCATGGAGGAGAGTGGGTCTGGAGATCATGGCTGTATCTCCTGCTCTCTAGGACCCTATATAATTTATTGGTTTGTTTTCCTGTTAGGCACCTTCCTATCCCCTGCCCTGTAAAGTAAATGTCCTGACCTGCTTTATGTCTCTTGCCACCAGTTGTCATTCTTGATTCTGCAAAATAATTGATTCTCTGCTTTGCTGATATTTGCTGCACCCTCCCCATAACCATACAGCCAGCTCTGTCTTGGGACTTTCTTTTCTAAGTTTTTGTCAGTAAATAAGTTTTATGTGGGATTCCAGGAAGATTTTCTTGCCCTGGGGATTCCCAGCAGGAGGTGCTCTGTGCAGTGCTATATATCCTGGAAATGAAGTGCATATTGGTGGTGTTCTGCACAGATCTCTGTGGGGATCTGCCAGGGGAGAGGAAAAGGCCCCAGCGAGTCAAGGTTGCAGAGAGCAGAGTCTGTGGCTGGGCCTGGAGGCAAGGACTTTAGTGTAGGTTACTGTGTGCTCAGCAGCTTCAGGCAGCTTAGGGAAAAGGAATGGCCATTTTGCTCATGTGTGAAAAATCAGATTTGGGATTTAATGCCCAAGAAACTTTGTGTTCAGAGTTTAAACAGATTTGGGTTTAAATGCCCAGGAAACTTTGTGTTCAGAGTTCAGGAGAGGTCATAGCCCTCTGATTGAAGCATAAAACAAAATGGCAGGATTTTGTGTAGCTTCAGAAAACATTAATTGCAGTATGTATTGACCAGCTTTTCTGGTCAGTGTGAGTTTGCCATAGTTAAGTCATGAGCAAAATTTCTAGAGCCATTCAGAAAACGCATTGAAAACTGGCCTGTAGCTTGAAAAGCCATATAAGATAAATGCCCTTTCTGTTTCTTCAAAATATCTTTCTTAGTCTGCTGTGTCCATTAAGGACTGATTTCTAACCACAACGTCTAGGAATTAAATGGTTAGGGCTGTGGAATAGTTCTTTTCCTGGGGGAGCTGTGCTGTTCAGATTTAGAGGGAATGGGACTGATTCTAAAGAGAAAATCCTCCTACCCAGTAGTTCAGGAAATCTGTGGTAAACACTGGGGAAGAGCTGTACTAGCATGGAATCTGGGAAGAGCAGGCAGCATGCATTTCAGTTCAGCTAGGCAGATGGAGGTCTGACCAAACAATATCTAGACCCTGCATTTCCTGTGTTAGAAATCCTTCCCTGAAAAATGTACTCTAGTGCTGCTTCTATTGGAAATACTCTGGTTCTCTGGATGCAAGGGAAAGGGATGATATCCTTTGGCCTGTAAAGGTTTTCTTCCTGATAAAAAAACAAATCACATCTGGGTTGTTTTAAGTGTTATTTGTGTTTTCCAGCATATGTCCTTCCAGTGAAAGTGGAGATGGAGATGATGATTCAGCAATATGAGAAGGCAAAAGTTATTCAAGATGAGCAGCTGGAAAGACTAACCCAGATCTGCCAAGAACAAGGGGTAAAGTTCAGTTATGTCTTTATTTACGCATATCTTGTCAAGGCAAGTCAAACAGTTCGTGTACTTCGCTGCAGGCTGAGCTTTGAGAAGTACCACTGGGACTTGTGCTGTGGGGTGACAGGTTTCAGTGCTGAAGAAGCATTAACTGGAGCCAGGATATTGTCAGCATGGTATTTGTCAAACAGCAGTCAGCTGCCTCTGCTGCTGGGCTTGTGTTTTCAGAGGTGAGGAAAACAAATGTGAGGAACAGAAAATAAATGGTTCCAGTTTGTCATTTATTAAATGAGAACAGCTAGTTTGACATAGTAGTAACGTACAAAAGCCATTGTTGGAGACTGCAGCTAGTGTTCCTAGGGAAAGGATGTGCAGTTTAAAAGAATTAATTTCCCTGCTTTAAATGCAAGAGGCGGCTTCCCTGTAGGTCAGTCAGAGACTCCTGGCAAGCTCAAAATCTTGCAGTAGAAGCCTCTAGTTCCTGGAAGCAAGTCAAGATTTAAGACTCTTCCCAGGCCCCCAAATGTTCAGTGATTCAGTCTAGAGGTAAGGGAAGGTGAAGTTTGAAATATCTCAAGTGAATATATTTTACATGAAAAAGGTGTAAAACCATTTTTGGGGCAACGAGCCAGGAGTTTTTGCCGTTTGTCTTATGCAAATGAGTTCTTGACTAACTTGCTTTAAAGTAGAAAGCGGGGATGGATATTGAGGCTTGGGATAAGTGAGTGTTGAGGTGACCATCAGACCACAAAGGGGAACTATGAGATATAGTCCAAATAAATCCTGGAGATTTCTAACTTCAACTACCACTCCTGGCTTGTGGCAGGTACTTTTGAAATAAAAAACATCAATATTTAGGTCCCCAACTGATTTTTAGGTTTCGGTCCAGATCTCGTGGATGTCAGCCTAGGATTCTGCAGTGAACTGTTGGTGGTAGTGAGTTGCTTTGTCTGTGTGATGCTTTAGGAAGAACTGTAGACAGTGTGTAATTTCATAATACTGGTTTTGAGTCACTCATATTAACCATAGCAAAGTTCTAAACCTAAGGCTTGGCTTCTGCAAAAAATTAGTAAATGCCACCTATATTGTCTTGGGTGGCAAAACTGCAGTCGTCTTCATAACGGCTTCGCACGATGATACTTGGTGATTTGGGTTCTGTCAAGGTTGTGAAATTGCCAGATAAATGGTATAGACCCATTTTACAAGGGAGAGAAATAGGTGATTTCTTGAGTTCCAGTGCAGTATTTTGTCTGTCAGACCATATTAAAGGTCTTGACAATCATAAATTGTAAAACAATTGTTTTTAGGAACTTTGCTGTACAGCCAGATAACACTCTCAATCTCTAAACAGTTTTTGATGTTGTAGTTTCATAGTCTGATCCCAGGTGGGGTTCAGGAGCAGCTCTTGGTGCTCTTCTTTCTGAGCCAGGTACTCCTGAATGTCTGACCAGAATCACCCTAAATCCAAGCTCTGATGGTCACAACCTGTACAGCAAAGAAAGAAACGCTTCGCTGGGAGAGGCGTAAATCTGAGAAAACAGAGCAGGTTCTCTTGCCTCTTGCCTTCAAGTGTCATCTGCTATGGAAAAATACAGTCTATAGAAAGATGACAGCATGCTAAATCCCTGTTACTGGCCTGACTTGCTGCCAAACAACTGTCTCAGCTGTATAATATCAGGTAAATGTAGTAATTTGCTGCAGTTAGTAACATAAGACATTGACAGGAGTAGGGCATCCTTTATTTGTAAATTATTAGCTTCATAATTCAGTCAAGAAAAAGTTGTCAGCATTATAATATTCACATTAACATTGTATACAGCATCTGATGGGGAAAATGGCTCCTAATGGTATTTAATGTCTGAATTTCTGCCAGGTGCTGCACCTTTGTGACCACACCGGCGATTTGCGTTTATTCCGTAGTTAGAGATGGGGCTGAGAACATTCTTGGTGGAAAGGTTTCCCAGTGCTTCCTTTTCTGAGATCCTGTGTTTGGTTTCTTACTGCTTTGCTGCTGCTCAGGCAATTGGAGTTGGAATTCTCAGGGTCTGGCATATTCTGCAGCTGAAATGATCTTGAAAGTTTCGAGCAAAGTATTAATTATTTCGTTAGAGGATTCGGAAAAAATAGTTAGCCTGTTTTGCTTGGGATTTAAAACAAAAATAATTGGTGGCTGGTTCTCTGAGAAGTCCCATGCTGATTTGAAGCTGGTGCTTAATGCTAGGCAGACAAAACCAGGATTTCTGTTTTAAAAATTAAAAGCAGGAAAGATACAACCTCCCTTCATCTTTTTGAATTCTCCTTCTTTTGTCAGTTGTGGGGTTTTTTTTGACCAGTGATGGGGTATTACAGCTATAAAGTACATTTCCATTCCTGACTGACATTGGAGATGTAGTTTTGCAAACATGGAAACTCTTTCCACATGTTGCTTTTTGGCTAACAGTACATCTGAAAAACAAAATATATTTATAATTTATACTTGCACAGACCACCACTTTGTTCTCTGTAGTACCCCACTGCAACTGTTTGAATAGTTTGCTTTTTATTTATTCTCCATTGGCCAAAAAAAGAGATTGTTAAGCAGGAATGGAACATGAGGGATTTCTAAAAATGGGTAAAGGTAGAAGGAAAAGAAGTCTAACTGCAGTCACTGTCAAGAATATGAAGAGTATATTGCTGATGGTTTTGTTTTATCAGAATAATTTAAATTGCAAAATGAAGTTCTGAAGTTTCGTTAGCTATGAATTCCAGTTAGGGAAGATTGGTTTTTTTCTCTGGAATCACCTGTAAAGGAATTTCCATTTGTGATAACAGATATACTTAGCTGATCTTTTCTGCTTAGCTTTCAGAAGAGTCATTCAGCTGAACACAGCCAGGAGTATGTGCTCAGCCTTATCACACCAGAGCTCCTTTTCTGTCAGTTCCTGTAGAACTGGGGTTTTCATATTCTTAACACTGCAACAACTATGGGAGCTGTATTTTTTTTTAATCTTGGAATATAATTTGTACAACAGCTGCCAGTTTAATGACAGGGCTATTTAGCTGGTAAAATTACCTATCGGAGAAATAACGCATGCTATCCTCTCGCAATAATTTCTATTTATTTCTCACTACCAGTCATTTTCTTGGTGGATGGAAGGCAGCCAAGGTCATCCCATGTTTTATTCCACCCATAAATCATTAGTTTGCAACTGTCTCCTGATTTTTATTGTTACCAACAATGGCTAAACTAATGGAAATAAACATTGAATTGTATCCAAGTGGTAGATGAGTTTTAGGGCAGGGCATTCTGTACAGACAGCACTAATAGAATGAGCAAAGTTATTGCTCCTGCATTAGACACAAGTAAGCTTCTGGCTAAAGTGTTCATTGATCTCTCAGGGACTGTGTTGGTCCTACTCTGTTGTGAGACCATTAGAGGGGAGTACTCTGTGACTCACTGCTAAGTCTTTTTTCGGGTCTTACATGTGTATTATAACATATCAGCTAGGATGGGTGGCCCGCTTAATAAAAGCAGGCATGTGAAAGGAGATGTTATCTAGAGCTCTGGGTAGGTCTGTCAATTTACCTGCTTAGAAATAATCACCTAATGCATTACTTGAGTGAGGAAGTGCTCAGGAGTGCCCCATAATTATTTTTAGTTTGTCTCCTGACAAAATATTGCCAGGTTTGTTCTGCAAGAGGACATGTAACAGATTTTGAAAATGGTAAGTTTAAATTTCCCACTGGTGAACTTTCTCTTCATGCCAGACAATCTAGTTATTCATTCTTCTCTAAAGCATTCTTTATCTGCCTTTTTCTTGGTAATGAGTGTATTTTCACATCAGCCACATGTATTAGACCTTTGTTGCTGTCTTCAGCTCCATGGTGGTGGGTTACCCAGACAGTTCTCAGAGGTGCACAGAGACAGTACACAAGCATGGAATGTGCAAACTTCCTGTGAAATACAAGAACAAACATTTTCATTGTGAGAATGGGCAAGCACTGGAGCATCTTGCCAGGGAGGTGGTGCTGTGTACACACAGCCTGGAGATAGTCAGAATTTGAGCTAAATGGAGCTGCTTTAAGCAAGATGTTGGATTAGATGGCACTCCCAGTTCCATTGCAGCTTAGATTATACTGGGATTCTATGAAGTTTTCAAAAATATTTTTTCTGTTACAGAGTATGTTGGAACTTATTAATAAATGCCCACCAGAAGCTACCAAAGTATGTGTAATTAAGGAACATGAATGTCATAGGTGTCAGGAGGGGATTTACCTTTGTCTCCTTTGTCACAAGTTATCTTCAACACAAGAGCATTTGTTTGCTCACTGGCTCTCTTTGAGATTTGCAAGGTTCTTCCACAGAGCTGATACCTATGAGTTAAAATAAACAAACCAAAGCATGTGTTTAAGTTTATATGCCTTTTTTTGTCATCTGATGATAAGTGCAGTGTGCCCCTGCCCTGCAGGCTGAGGGAGATTTGCAAGGTTCTTCCACAGAGCTGATACCTATGAGTTACAATAAACAAACCAAAGGATGGTGTACCTGAGGTACAGACCGTGCTTTCCTCAGCCCAGCTGTGCGGGTCCAGGTGTACGCTCAGGTCGCTACATCAGCTCCGACTGCAAATAGAAATTCAACATGTTCCCTTGGCCCAGAATTTTACCTTAAAAAAACTGTTATATATACCTTCTAATGATTTATTTTAGCTGCTCTGGACTGCCTGAATGAAGTCAGAGCAATCTCATTAGCTCTTGTACACATCAGAACTGCCTGAGGTCAGTGTGCAATACAGTCTTCAGTAGACAGAAGCACCTACAACCTAATTTGCTCATGCAGCCTCTCGCTGCATTTCACCTGTAAGGAACACGCCCTGAGACTCAACCTTTGGTTTAGGGGTTGCTTTGAGTGGCTGACACTGTGTTCCAGCGTCTGCAGGATCCCGGGATACTGCTTAGGAAACAATTCCTACCGAACAATCACCTCTGTAGATCCAGGCCTTTTGTGAACAAAAATTCTGTTTCTCCTCTGTGACAGGGGCTGTTGGTACCCGGGCTCGGTGTCTGTGACAGGGTGACACTGGCACCCAGACTGGTATCTGTGACAGGGTGACAGCAGTGCCCAGGTTCAGTGTCTGTGACAGGGTGACACTGGCACCCCGATTGGTATCTGTGACAGGGTGACAGCAGTGCCCCAGTCTGGTGGCTGTGACAGGGTGACACTGCAACCCAGTTCACTGTCTGTTATGGTGTTGTGGTGCCCGGTGTGTCCCGTGCCGAGTGTGTCCGTTCCCGGTGTGTTCCCATGCCCGGTGTGTCCCGTGCCGAGTGTGTCCGTTCCCGGTGTGTTCCCGTTCCCGGTGTGTCCCGCGGTTGGTGGCGCGGCTGCAGTTCCCGCTGTGCTCGGCAGGTGGCAGCAGCGCGGCGCTGCGGGCCCGTGTCCGCGCCGGGCCGGAGCCGAGCCGGCGGCGCGGGCACTCCCGGGCCGGGCCCGGACACTCCGGACACTCCCGACCTGTGCCCGGACACTCCCGGGCTGTGCCGGGCACGGACACTCCCGAGCTGTGCCGGACACTCCCGGGCTGTGCCCGGACACTCCCGGGCTGTACCGGACACTCCCGAGCTGTGCCCGGAGACTCCCGGGCTGTGCCCGGACACTCCCGGGCCGTGCCGAGACACTCCGGGCCGAGCGCGGACACTCCCGGGCTGGCGCGGACACTCCCGGGCCGTGCCGGACACTCCCGGGCTGTGCCGAACACTCCCGACCTGTGCCCGGACACTCCCGGGCCGGGCCCGGAGCAGCTGCCCGGCCGTGCGGGCTGGAAGGGCTGGCAGTGACCCGTGCTGGTTGGAAATGCTCACTTTGTCCCCGGGAGCTGTGAGTGCAGGAGGAGTCTGGGCTCTCCCCCGTTTCTGCTGTGACCTCCTCCTTCACACCTGTATCACGCAGTGAGGCCTTCAGGCTTCTGATTGTCACGATGCTCAGCAAATCTTTGTAACTGCTGAAGCTCCTTAAATTGGATCTGATGCAGACATAGTTATTGAGCTGACTTCTAGCTAGTTCTGTTTATTTGTTTTAAAAAATACCTGCCGATTTTTTGTCTTGCATGAAAAAAGGAAATCGTACCATAACTCTGGGCCAGAATTAAGCATTTCAATGACAGTTATTTCTTTTTCTGACACAGGTAAATGTTTTTGCAGGGTGAAATGTAGAAAAACAGAACTTATGTTTGAGCTAGACAACATGAAAAAAAAAATCTCCAAATTTCTTTTTTGCCCAATTTGTTTGAATGCATTTCTTCCATTAAACCAAAGGATATCTTTCTGTCTGTAAAGGTGGAATGTAAGGTATTCCTTGTGATTCCTTGTTTTTCTCAAGTCAAGGATAAAACCTGAAATTCCCTATGTTCATACTGGCACAAGCACCTTGAGCTTCAGGATGCTTCAGGCTGGCTGGGAACAGAGTTAGCAGTGCCAGTTCTTCCTAGCAATAGGTTAACACAATAACAAGAATCTGCCATGGAGGCTTCATTGCAGGAAATCAGGGGGCAGGGCAGAATTTTGACATTTGCTGATTCCACCTGACTCCTGACTGCCACTGCCAGAAGACCTTTGGTTAAAGCAGTGAGCACTTGCAGCCAGCTGTTTGCAGCTGCCAGCCCTCTGTGCATTGGATTGCAGATGGAGGAAAAGCTGTGTGCTTTGTTAGAGCCCTGGATTAGCTGCTTTAATGGGATCTGGAAAGCTTGAGCTGCCCTTTGGCTTTCTAGATTTGAGTCTTGCAATGGGCCTTCCAGTTACTGTAGTTCCTTCCCAGATGCTCTGAAAAGCAGATCGTCTCCAGGTGTGGCAAACTGGAATCCCTTTTCCTTTCCTGAATTTGTGGAAATTCTGTCTGCTTTCCCCTCCCCGGTGTTTGCACCATGTCTGACTGCAGTGGAATGAATGGGTTGCGGTGATGAGTCCCAAAATCTGCCAGTGAAGCAGATCTGAGTCACATTTGAGGGTGAGAGGCACAGCCAGGTGCACTCAGTCAGGGCTGTTCCACAGCAGTTTTCCAGCATGGAGGTGCCAATTCCGTGTGTGCCGTGGCTGTGGAGTGGCAGCTGCCGTGTCCTGTTACTCACCTCATTTGTGTTTCCCTCTCAAACTCTAGAATTAGACATGACTTGGTCACTGCTGTACTGCTGATTTTAAAGAGTTACTCTTTTAAAGAGAAACTTCCTTGCAGCCCCACAGCTGTGCTGTGTGGCACAGGGAGTTTTTTCCTGCTTATGTAAGGGTATAAAGAGTCTCTGCAGCCTCTCCAAAAAACACTGTTTTCCTTCCTGCATTGTGGAAGATACTGGCCATCAAAAACTAAATCTGCTGTATCCCTCAGTCAGATTGTACCTGGTAGCTTCTGTTTTTCAGGTGTCTGCTGTATAACACCAGTCATGAGCACATCTCCTTGTGGCTGCAGAAGTTCTTTAACATGTTTGAGAGAATGGCCAGAAAAGTGGTAATCTTCCCCAGGGTTTTCTGCACACTGCTGAGTACAGAAGATTTCAAGTCAGAAGAGGACAGTAGTATCCTCTCCTTGTCTCACTGGTGAGGGAGGACCCTTCTGGGTGCTGCTCAGAGAACCTCCTCTTCATTGGAAGCCTCATTACAAAGTCTGATTAGGGATATTTGTCATGAACCTAACTCCCTAAATGCCTGTTAAAAATGGTCTCCTGCTATAAAGGTTACATGAGGTTGGGCAGTAAGACTTGTTAAAACTGTCCAGAATCTTAGCATCAGGACTTAGCTGTCCAAAACAGAGGACCAGCATGAGGCAGTCACTGTCTTTAGCTGTGTGAGCAATGGTCCAGCTTACATAGGCTCTGGGAGAGCACCACCAGCTTGGACTCATGTCCTGGCTCAACCACACTATTTGTTTTACCAGACCTGTAGTGTTTAGTGATGAGTAATAGGTCCCCACTTGTAACATATAAACTTCTGGCTATGCTCACGTGACATCGGTTTGTGGTGTTGTTTTCTCCTCTAGTTTGAAATCAGGCAGCTGAGGGCCCACCTTGCTCAGCAGGATTTGGACCTAGCTGCAGAGAGAGAGGCTGCCCTGCAGGTCCCACACGTGCTGAACAAACAGAGCAGCAAGAGGTACAAGGTGGTGGCCACTGAAGACTCGGACGACGAAGCCACCGAGAGCATCTCTGAGCTGCGACCTGCACGAGGTGAGTGCACAGCTGATCCTCCACAGTGGGATCCCACTGGACACCTTCCCTCCTGCAGGGATTCATTGCTTCCCTGGAGGCTGCAGTTTCCCATTGCTGCAGAGAGGCTGCATGTGCTCTGAAGTTGCAGGAGCTGTTGTATTTGGGAGCAGGTTCTAAACAGAGCCAAAGAAATGACAGGGGAAGAAAATATGGCTATGATGTACTTTCCCAGTGTCCTCATGGTTACATCCACCAAACACTGGAGAAGCAGCAGCCAAATGAAAGTTGGCCAAAGATAATCACTCACAGGTAAAAGCAGGGAAATTGGGAAGAACATTGAAAAACAGTTTTGGTCTTTGGCCACTTGCATTTCTGTGGTTTGGAGAGGACTCCTGCATCAGCTGTGAGGCTTGCCTTGCCTGGAGGCTGTGCTCTCACCAGTTCCCTAAAGCTGCCAGTGTTGGGCAGGGCAGCACTGGTGCCAGAAAAGGAGGGAAAGGCAGTGTGGGCATCCTGCTTGCATGTCTGAGTGCCACGTGGCCGTGGTAAGGAGCACTGCTGCCCGGGGTGTCTGCTGGGCAGCTCTGTGCTGCAGGGACAGCAGCAGTTACATCTGCTTGGATCACATTTTATTGTGCAAGCACTGGACCTGATTTTTTTTCTGGAAAAGACAAAGCTCCTTTCCTGTGATCCACCAGCCCTTCCAGTGGAGTGCAGAATGTCTCCTGCTTTAATGTAATATTCCAGAGGAGACAACATTTTCTGCCTTAGTGGTATGTTAGTCTTCCTTGGGCATCTTAGCTTAATTATTGTGGATCTGTTGGAATTAGAAGTTTGCATGGTATCTTTATGTTGGTCAAACTTAGAATTCAAGGCACAGCTACTTCAAAAGCTGTTAGACATTTTCAAATTATAATCCTCTCCTTTCTCTACAGAGTAGTGAAAGCATGTAAAAATTGTTTTGGTTTTTTCCACTTTATAATATCTGAACACTAACTACAGTAAAGCCATTAGTTATTCCTGATATGAAATTGTATTTAAAAGCAGACAGTTGAGCAGACTGACCCCTAAAATGCATTTCCCTCTTTTTTTGTAGTATTTCAGAGGTTTCCCCAGTGGATATATTATAATTTATGCATGTGTTCCTTGTGGGTTACATTTAGAATTGAAGAGTGTTGCACACACTGTAAGGAGGCTTGCTGAAATTTTAGTGCTGTGGAGGTTGATCGAAAAATTCTTCTGTCCAAGGTATTCATTCCAACATCCAGGTTAACAGAATTACTCATTATTCATGTCTTCCTGTAAAATGCTGCCCACACTTACAACAAAGTAGACACCCAATCTTCAGGATTGATTTCTGCACTTAGGTTACATGACTAGAGGGATTTGTACTTTTCACTGAGAAAAAAAGAAAAAAAGACATTGAGCAAATAAGAAAGCATGGATTGCTTCACATATTGGGTCAGGTGCAGTTTTGTTGTATTTAAACATTTATACTGAATATGCAGAATAAATTTCCAATTTCTGGAGTTCATCTAAAAGTACCAGAGGAAATGTTTCTTGTGCACTGTATTTTATATTGCATACAAAGTCTTTGTATGACTTGAGTGCTTGTTGTCAGAACCTAAATTAGGGTAACAGTATTTGAGCAAGTAGTTTCTGTGGAATGAGGCAGGAGCTGGACAGGAGCAATTCCCTGTGTTCTTAGAACAGTCTGTGGTAGAGTGTGATCCCATGGGGCTGCCAGCACAGGGCCCAGCTCAGAGTGCCTGGGACACTCCACAGCAGCAGTGGTGTTCAGTGTGCACAGCCCAGGGCACAGGCACTCGAGGCAGAGGATTTCACATGGCATTTCTGGGCTTATTTTGCAGTGCTGGCTTAGGGATTGCTTCTGTGTAACCTGAAAATCTCAGCTCAGAGTGGAGAAGGCAGTAAAGATCCTGGGCCAGCCCTGCCTCATTGTTCTCCCTCCCCACCTCGACTGGGGCTTTCTTCTCCAGCTCTCTGGCACCAACTTTTATTCCCAGTGATAGGCTGGCAGTTGCTGCAACAGCTTTCACCATCCTCCCTTTGCCATGCTGGCAGCATCTCCTCATTCTGCATCCTCCTGAGCAGTGCAGGTGTCAGCCAGAGCTGCCTGTGCTGTGCCAGGTGGCAGCAGGGCATGGCTGAAGGTGCCTCCATGTCCTCTGTGTGGGAAGAGCAAAAGCAGTTGGTGTGGGATCTCCCATCTCCCCACCTGCTGGGGCATGTGAAATACTCAGAGATGTGGCTCTGCAGAGCACAAGCAAAGACAATTCCTGTAGTCCTGCAGTCACACTGCCTGTGCTGCCTTCAGGGCTTCCCACACCACTTGCTCTGCCTGGAACTTCAGATACCAATGTTTTAACCTTGGGGTCAAGGGTTGTATTTTGCAAGTTGCCCTGTGTGTCAGACCGTGTTAGGGATTGCTTTGCAACTGTTTTCTCTAAGCTGTGTTTTTCATCCTTAAAGATTCCAGGGTGAGGGCTGCAGCTAATCTTTCTGAGTGCCACTTGGCACTTGTGAGCTCTGGAACATACCTGCCATGGCCTATTGCACTGCTAGGGACAGGAGAAATGAGGGACCAGGGCACCTCCACTGTCCAGAGGAAGGCAGCAGTTCAAAGCCACAATTCAGCTGTTTGGCAGAACACACTCTGATGTGCTGTTCTTTTATGCTCTGGCAGAACATTAGCCCTATATACAACACCTGAGGCTGGGGGATGGAATGGAATGCATGTGTTTTTGCCAAATGAAACTTTGTCAGCCTTCAAAAAATCACTGACTTCAGAGAGCTCTGAATTCTGCCAAACCAGCAAGCTTGAGTTGGCTAGAGAACATACTGCATGAGAAAATGGGATATTCCATCTCAGGCTAATCTTATTTCCCCCATCTATATAGAACAATGGAAACATTCAGTGCAGAATTCTTCACCATGAAGGGCTGATGGAATAAGAAAGCATTGAGACTTTTTAATCATTTCCCTACCTGGAAGTTTTATGGGACAGTGCATAAGTTAAAGCTCCTCAGGGGCAGCTGTAGCTTGTCTCTGGTATTTACACAGGATTTTGTGCAACCATTTACTACAGCATTCAGCAAAGTAAGTCAGGTAACCCCAGTATCACATGGTACGTGCAGCACCTCAGTGAATTTGTGTAAGGATACACAGTGACCTGCACCAGGAGAGCTCTGTGTGTGCTGGCTGATCTGGGAGTTTTCAATTGCATGTTTTCACCCAGATTTTCCTTCAGCAGATCTCCTGCTCTTTGTATTTAAAGTGCCTTAATTGCAGGTACGAGACTGGGAGAAGCAAGAGCTCTGGTCAGATGGACACTGGGCTCTGAAAGAGTCCCATAACTCCCCAGCTTACATTTCATGCCTCTCCTGAAGGCCAGTCCTATGCTAATTCTGGGAACAATGAGCTGGTTGCTGCCTGCCACTTCTGTCTCCCCAGAGCAGTTCACCAAGAGACCTCCTGACACAGTAGGAATAACACTGTGGAAAATATATGGATATATGATATTTCCTAATTAATATGGTAAAGAAGCAGGAATTTTTTTCACCTTTAATTTGCTTTGAATTGAGGTTTTATTTCTCCTGCCAAGAGTTTTATCTCCAGAGCAGACAGATGTGAAGGCTGAAACAGTTTTCAGCCTGCAGGTCAAAGGGTACCAGTATCAACAGCAGGAAACAAACAGACCCCAGAGAAGGGCAGGGCTGGGGGAGCTGCAAACCCAGGGCAGAGCTCTGACATTTGCTGCACTCTCAGAGCACTTCAGCTCTGTTTGTGAAGAGCTTGGGCTGAAAGCTGCTGCCTGTGAGTGCACAGCAGCATCGCTAATGATGTTCAGGAGAATTGTGGTCAGCCTTTCTCTGAGAGCAGGGAAATACCCTGAGTGCTCCTTTCTTCTTCCCAGAGATGGTTGCCATTTCACATAATGGCAAATATCATCCTATCTATTAATCTCTAAATTATAAAGGAAGTTCTAAATTATAAAGGGAGTTCTTACCCCGTACAGTATGTAACTGGTCATGGTGAGAATAACAACTAATGTTTTCTTGTTCTGCACAAATCATTTTTAGTGTTTGGTATACAAAGTTCCAGACTTCAGGGAATGCCAGGTTCACAGTGCCCCCTCTAGCCATTAATACTTCCTTCCAAAATTTATTATTCTTTAATCTCTCCCATAACATATGAATTAGAGTCCCTAGTGGGAATTCCTCATTTTGCTGCATATATCATTTCAGTTTTTGAAATTCTACACTACTGCTATATTGTAAGATTAATATACCACCCTTCTATTCCTTTGAGCAAGAACCGGAACTGCACATCGCCAAGAACCTTTTTTTAACTGTTCTGAGTCAAATTTCCATTTTTAGGGGGTTAGCAGTAAGTCTTGTGCTTTGGGGGGCTGCTGCAATTTATGATCATGCTTTAAAGAAAAGTAGAGCTTGCCCTCCCTGTAGGTGCCCACTGTTTTGTAAGTGAAGAAAGTAGGATATTGGGAGGGGAGCATGAAAACTTCTGCAGCTTCAGAGGGCTTCCCTTAACATTATTCACAAGCTGTCTGAGAAGGCAAAGCAGGGCACTGGAAAGGGTTTTGTCAGTTGTTCCTTGCAAGGCAGTCTGAGCTGGTTGGATGCCTTTAAACTCTAAGCCAGTTCCTTTGGTGATCATCTGTTAGTGCTCTAAGAGAACCCTGTTAGTGCTGAACAATAGATTAAAAAATAGTTTATGGTTATTTTCAAATGCTGAAACGTATCTACTTTGAAATGTACTCCTGGAAGTGGAGTATCTAAGTGCACACCATTTCAGCTTGACTTCTCTCTAGGTGCCTCTTCCAGGCTTTGTGGTTCCCTGTGCCCTGACCAGCCAGGCAGGAATCAAAGGAATGAAACCTTAAGCAACACTTAGAGAAATGTGTGTGCAGTTAGTGGAGTCAGGCTCTTGTATTTCATAGTCCCCAAATGGGTGGGATAGGAACTGCTCACTCCCAGAAGGGGTGAGCCTGCAGTCACGGCTGTGAGGGTGAAGTTGTCTCTCATCATTAATGTGAAGAGGTGTAAAGACATTGCTGACAGGTAGAGGAGCACAGAACTGGAATGTTTTCCACTGTCCAAGCATGCAGCCTTTCATAAGGATCCCTTTCATGAGCAGATGGTGCTCCCCTGCCAGCAGTGATTGCTCTGCCCTCTGCTGCCCTGCCAGACGCCTGGCTTCTGATGTATTGTAAGTCTTTTCCTAATTCTCAGATTACATTTATTTGTTGTCAGTTTATAACAGTTTGTTCTTGAATCCTTTTGCTTAATTTTTTCTTATCTTGATGATTGTTTTGGTGGCAGCCATATTCTTCCTTAGCTTTGTATTTTAGATTCAGCAAATGTTGCTGTTTCACAGAGGCAAACCCAGGTTCTTCTGAGTTTGCTTCAGGCTGACTGATGCCTGCCAGCTCAGATGTGGATCTGCTGATCCATACTCAGGGAACAAGGTTGGGAAGAGCACTGAGAGTCCCCCAGGCCATCCTGTGCCCACAGCCCCCCTGACACAGAGCTGTGCTGCATCCCAGCCGTGCTCCAGTCAGCTCACAGTGCTCTTGCTGCATCATCTGCTCAAGTGAGGCCCAAAGCTCCCCCATCTGTTGTCAGGATTCTGGGTTTCTGTCCCAGCAGCATCTGCTGATAATGGAGCCAGTTGCATATCCCAGGTTTCCTTCTGCACAATGACTTTGACCACGGATTGATTTCTTACTTAGAACCAGGCTGAAGCTGTTGCTCTGTTTCCTCTGCAAGCTGACTTTACAGTTGCTCTCAAGATGGAATATCCATGTGCCCAGGCATCCATCCAGCCTCTGCAGGGACTGGATGTGTGTGTGAATTGAACAGTGGTGTGAGTACTGCAGCTTGCAGTAATGTAGCAATCTGTCTTCAAACCAAAGGCAGGGGAAGTCTCCTGGAAAGTGCCAGCTGGCTGCTCTTGGTTCCTGTTGAAACAGATGAAAGATCTGCTTCTTTAGGAACCTCCTAGTAAAGACTCTTTTCTGGAAGGAAGCTGGGGTAAGACATTACGCCGAGGACTCACTTCCTCAGTGGGAGGCTGCACAGCAGAAAAAAGAACCTTCCAGTTCAGAAAATTCAGCTTGGAGAGACAGAAGGCAGTACAACCAATGGCAATAAAAATATGAAATAAAATACTCTAATCATGAAATATTTCAAAATAAAACCCCCTTTTTAAGGCCTTTTCTTGTATGCGGGGGAGTTGCAGATCACTCATGAAGGCATTGATGAAACAATTAAAGATTACTGTTGAGGCATCATAGAACTGAAAGAGATCTGCCTTGGGTGGAATGTCATTTATATGTTTCACCAAATTTATTAGGTTTTTATGGGGCCAAGAGAGAGAGATTGCAATGTTGTCTCTTGGGTCAGATGAGATTATATGGCACTGTACTCTAAGTAAGAGTTTATTACTCCCTGAACCATTGCAGTGTGTGTTTGGAGCCCTGCAGGAAAAGAACAAGCAGATAACTTGGAAACCTTTGTCAGACAGAATCCAGTGGTTGTCAGACAGATCCTGACTGAGAACCACACGTTTTTTCAATAACTGGGATTTGGGCAGCAGGCAGAGCAGGGACTGCCGTGCAGTGAGCAGCCTTGCAGGGGTTGGTTCCAGTGCAGGGGAGGCTGTGTTTATGTGAGATGGGGCAGAGTCTGAGCAGCCTTCCCAGTCAGACATTCCCTCCTGCGGGGTGGGAGTTCTGACCATGCTGGAGTCAGCCCCACTGTCCCTCTGTGGTCTCTGCTGCCTCTCCCCTTGGGGCTGTCAGCCCACACTGCTTGAGCAAACTCTGCTATGGACCACAGAGAGCAGCCTGTTCTACTCCTTCCTTCCCCTGCTCAGCAGAACTCTCAGCTGAATCCCCCCACAGGCTCTCACTGCCTCCATGCTCCCCCTCTGCAGGCAAGATTGTTGATAAATCCTTGTTCACCACAGGTTTTCACGTGGGGAAGAGCTGCCACACTTCCTTCTCAGCTCACACCTTTTGGAACTTCATCACTAAATTTCCTGTCATCCACATTTCCTTGGGGCCATTTATTAAGGGTGGATGTGGCACAGAGGGACATGGCTTAGTGACAGTGTTAGGTTTACTGGTAGACTCAAAGGCCTTTTCCAACAGAAGAGTTTCTGTGATTCCTGCTGCTACATATAGCACGAGGATCCCAGTCACCATCCATTGACATTTTCCTAAGATTTAGGAAAATACGTATGCACATATTTTCCTAAGATTGCATTTTCATGGGTATTAGGAGGGAAATGCTTTTCCTTTCTGCTTACTGCCAGTTTTTTAGTTTGCTATAAATACCATTTGGGCATCTTTATAGCTAAAGATGCAAGATCTGTCTTCGGGAAAAGGAAGTGCAGATAACATTTCTTTGTATTGGAGGAGATGGATTTATTTCTAGGAAAGGAGAAAAATTAAATCTGGATCCTGAAAATTCCAAGGTGGTAGAAATAAAATAACAATTAAAAAAAAAAGTTTAAGAAAACCCCATGGAAATTGTGAATAATTAAGTACTTCTTAAGATAACTCCTTATCTGCAGCTGAAACTGGGCTAGATGGACAGCAGAAAACACGGTGTAGAATGTAAATAATACAAGTGCTCAGCCCCTTGTGTAAAAGCTCTCCTACAAACTCCCTGTGTGCCACCAGCTGATCCTGAGCCCATGGGAGCCCCACTCCAAGCAGGGACTTTATCTGGGAATCCCCACAATCCCTGCAGCAGTGTTCTGAGGTGCTGTGCACAACTGTGGCTTTGTGGGTACGTTTTATATACACAGATGGGTGCTTTCAGTTGGGTATTTTTGCATTATTTTGATCTCCTTTTTTCAGCAATGTAGAATATAATGGGAGGTAACTGGAATTGTTTATAACCTTCAGTGCCCAAAGCAGCTGAGACTCCCACATGACTCAGATGAGTTTGTTAATTGTCAGTTTGCTTTAATGTAATGATTCAGAAACTTAATCTGTTGTTGAAATATTTATTCTGCTGTTGTTATTCCATTATTCTTTATTGGTTTTTCTTTGTAAGAAACTACTTAAGGTTGAATATATGTATTTTCTATTTACATACACATGCACACATGGATATATTTATACATATATTTTTAATTTATAGCTAAATAGATCAGCAGTGGTGAGCAATGACATTAATAAAGCCATCACAGAATACCATTAAAGTAGGCAGCTGGGAGCTCCCCCAGTCTTGTGTGCCAGTGGTCACACACAGGGCCAGGCCAGAATTCTCCTGCCAGCTCGGAGGGAGCAGGGGCAGTGCAATTCTGGAGCTCCTCTGCAGGTGTTTGGCAGTGCCCACTGCTGCCATGCAGGGCAGCCTGGTTCTCTGCTAGCTTGCTTTGGACACAGCTGCTGTGTTTGGGAGCAGTGTCCTGGTACTTCCCATCAGCTGGCAGACAGGTGGCCAAGGCAATCAGTGGGGGCAGTCCTAAGGAAGCCTTGGTTTGAGCATTGTCTTTAAGACATGAAAAGCAGGTGAGTAACTTCTCCAAGCGTTTCCTCTCTTTGATGCAAAGTGTCTTGGCATTTGGAGAGACTGTACTGGGAGCAGCCAAGGCCCCTGTTGGTGGCTTTTGTGAGGTTGACAGGGGGATGACCCTCATCCAGCCAAAGTGCTGTGCTTTTTTCCTCGTTTGTCTGCCTAGAATTGGACTCCAGGATGCTGAAAGTGCCCTGCCAGAAGTACAGCTACAAAGGCATTCTCTGAACCAGAACCTGTGTCTGTACTGGCAGATTTGGTGGCACTGAGAGTATCAATTATGCATGACTGAAATGAAGTGTATTTTAGCAGCAGATAGCTGAAAAGCCTTGCAATGTACTCCTAATTCAGTGGCATTGCCCTGAGCTACTCTGAGGCCTCTTTTTTAAACTCAGACATTAGCACAAAGCACACCTCTGACTGCAGGCATTTAAAGATCGACAAGGGCTGAAAAAGCTTTTAAGATCCAATGAAACCAGGAAAACAGGGACATTTCCTTTCAGTGTCAGGTTAGATTGCCTTCTTATGAGTGCAGCTATTTCAGGTACAGAGTGCTTGGTGGTTTGGGTCTTGTTGTGTGAGGAGAGTGTTCCCCAGAAAACATCTGTTTCTTTCACCTGCAAACCGCAGTGTGCTGTGATGAGGCAGGACTGCAGCCACAGAGACCCAGGGGGACGAGGGAAATCTGGCTCCAAGGGATGAGCACGGCTTTCTGAAACATGGTATCAAAAAGAGCACTTAAAAGGAGAGAGTGCTTTTAGGGCACAGATACACCACAAGCTGGGCAGGTCAGGTTGCCTGGAAGCCTGAGTTCTCTGCGCCTCCCGTGCTGTTCCTTAGCAGCAGTGTTTGCTCTGAACAAGAGAAGTTGATGGTTTTTTCCACAATGGTAAAATGTTCTGCTTTTCCAGAAGATAACAGTAAATCCCCCTGTCATCTGTACCATCTAAAATCTGTACATGCAATAGAGCTGCTGCTTTTCCTTCTGTGGTCACGTCTTCATTTTTACCTTGCTGTTGAAGTTCAGGTGTAGCTCTCGTGCACGTACTACAGGTTTAGTACTACATCCTTGAATAGTAAAACTCTTTCTAGTAGGTTTTAAGCCAACAAATAGTGTAATGTTATGCTGTATACTTATATGCATGTATTATATACACCAAAATAACTCTTCATTCATTCAAAATGGAAAAGAAATTACGTTATCTTGAAGGTAGGAAATTTCACATTAAAATCATACACGGTGCCTCCCTTTCTCCTGTGGGAAGGAGGTGACTTGGGGATGTCAGTGTGCAGCAGCAATGGGTCTGTCTGTGCTGGTGCCCTTGGTTCAGCCTGTCAGGATAAATACCAGGTTCATCTGTGTGCCCTGGGTGGGAGGGGAGGCCCCTGCTGACCAGGGAAAGGCCAGTGTTGTGTTTGTCTCTACACAGCGAGGAGAAATGGCCAGCCCCGTGTCAGCCTCTGGGAAGATCACAGAGCACCTTTCCTTTGGAGCCCAGCGTGCCTCATTCCCAGGCTGGTGCTGCAGAGGACTGTGACAAAGGACAATGCAGTCCCTGCACTGGCTGCAGCCACAGCGGGGGTGCCGTGCAATGCATACAGGCCTTGTGGCCTAAAAATCCAGAGCAGGTGGCTCTGGGCATTCCATGGGGTGGGATTCAGCCATTTAATGAAATAAATGTTCTTCTAAGGGCTGCTTGTCTGTTTTTCAGAGGATGACATGAATAATTACATCAGTCGGTACTACAACGAGCCCAGCAGTGGTGAGTGTTGCCTGAAAACACAAACGTGAGTGGGGGTTTTGCATTGCATTGTGTGCTGTAAACCAGGTGAGACTGAGCAGTGATGTAGATCTGTCCTGGAAATGAAACCCAGCACAGAGTCTTCTGGTTTGGTCCATGGAAGTGTGTGCCAATAGTCATTCTCTGAAGGCTGAAAGGCCCCAAGTTTGCTCTTGCTGGTGGCACACAGGGTAATTTGGAGATCTAGGAGGGGTTAATTCCCTGTAGCTGGGCTGCCCAGCTCACAGAGCAGTTCAGATGGATCTGAGAATGAACAGTAGGGATAAAATAAATGAAGAGAAAAGAACTGGGGAGACAGCTTAGCCCAGCACCACGCTGGGAGCCTTTCAGAAAGGTTAAACTGAATGGTGGGAAACCTCAGTGGCTGGGCCTGACCCGAGGGCAGCCTTCAAATGGATGTTCCTGGCAGGTGTCCTCATGGCAGGGGGGTTCCTGCCCGTGCCGGGGGCTCTGCACAGCCCTGCTGGGCATCACGAGGGGCTCTGCCCGTGCCGGGGGCTCTGCACAGCCCTGCTGGGCATCAGGAGGGGCTCTGCCTGTGCTGGGGGCTCTGCCCGTGCCGGGGGCTCTGCCCAGCCCAGCCCAGCTGGGGCTGGCCATGCTCTGGCTGCTGGCACTGTGGGGTGGTGGGGCTGAGGAGGTGGGGGTGTGCACACCCCCCTTCTGAATATAACATCTTTTATATATATTAAAAACATGTGTGTGCTTAAATATAATGTGTTATAACTGTGTATCCCCACATACACATCCCCATACATATATACAGGGTTATAGGAAAAGAAAAATGTGTCTGTGCCTGCATATGCATGTACATAGAATATACACAAGGTATGTGTGTGTATATATACATACATATGCATTTATGTCTATATATATACATAAGTAGAATGTATTATATGCTTTATATCTAGTATGCATATATAGTGAAATACAGGTATATATAGACATATTGATCTCTATAAGGATATGCCTAGTGTATATGTAATGTATGTGTATGTATATAAATCTATACTGTATTCTATATATCAATATATATAGATATACATGTATATACACACAAACCCAGATACATATACATGGATAAAGATGTAAGTAAACATACACATGCTTGTACATGTATGTATATAGTGTATCATATATGTCTCTCCAAACATACACACATCCCCATATGGGTGTTATGTAAGCAGATTTATACACATGTAAAGCTATTTGTGAGTTTGTGTCTACATACACAGGTATATCTGTATCTAAATACAAAGACTTGGGAAAGGCTGTGTCTCTGTACATACGGAGATATTTTATTAGAATGCATATATTAAATGTATAAAGGAGTGTGAGAGGAGAGATGGTCAGAATATATGTGTATATATTATAGAAATACATGTGTATATATTACAGGAATGAAAATATATATCTCTGTATAATGTATTGTATATCTTTAATCCTGTATATACATGGAAATAGATTAATATGTAACTGAAGCTACTTAAATGCTGACCAGAAGGGAGTGTGAGTGTCTAGATTTAAACCCAGCTGGCATTCAGTGGGATCCAGGCAGGCTGGAGAGAGGGCTCCTGGATCCTCCCAGCACTCAGCAAGGCCAAGGGGAAGCTCCTGGCCCTGATCCCGGGCACTCCCCAGCACAAGCCCCAGCCGGGGATTGAGAGCAGCCCTGAGGACAGACCTGGACCTTGCCTGCCCTGCTCAGCCTGCAGAGCTGGCCCAGCTCTGGCCCAACAGGATCAGGATCAGCAGGACACGGAGCTGCTGCAGCGAGTCCAGAGGAGGCCCCGGAGCTGCCCTGGGCCAGGCTGGGAGCGCTGCGGGGGCGAGGCCCTGGCACAGCCTGCCCGTGGCTGCCCCAGCCCTGGCAGTGCCCGGGCTGAGCACCCTGGGATGGTGGAAGGTGTCCCTGCCATGGCAGGGGTGGCCCTGGGTGGGCTGGAAGGTCCCTCCCAACCCGGACGGGTCAGTGACTCTATGAGCACTTGGATATTGTATACCTGCACTGTGTCATGGTGTACGTGGGGAGATGGATGTGCTAGCAGCAGACAGCTTCTGTGTGTGTTCACAGATCAGCATGTGTGCATGTGAATATGGCTGCACTATGCTCCTGTGTATTTAAGGATCTTGTGTCTATAGATTTATATTTTATATGCATTACAACATATGTGTGTGCATACATAGCTGTAATGTGTTCTGTGTCTATAGCCACATGCATACATGGAGAGCCATGTACTTGGATATGACTGTGTATAGTCCATATGTACATATATGTAGTCCATACATAGTTCATATAAAGATACTTTAGGTGTGGCATATATGTGTGTGTATATATATATATGTCTATCCCATATATGTGGGGATAGACACATACTTTTAGATGTGTGAGAGAAACTGTATATTCATATTTTATATTTCTTAGGTAATATAAATCAAGGGGGTGTGAATGGCTATATACACATATTTTTAATATGTATCATATGTATGAAATATAACATGGATCTATCTCTGTGTATCATGTGTATATATTATATTATAAATTATATCCCTATACATAAATTCCCCACATAGACACAGAGGGGAAAAAGTGTGTGTCTATGGATTTTATTTTAAAACATAATTATATATATTTTAGAAGTGTGTGTAAGACTGCATATACATATCTTTTTAATCTGTTTTATGCATATTATTATGTATATAGCTTCCATATAAAAATATATATACTTGTTTTTCTGTAATTATATAGGTACATGGAATTTTATATATAGCCTTAGCCTATATCTATGTGTATAAATGAGGCTATTTATGCATATATATGCAGACAGATACAAAGACAGGTAAAGATCTGTGTACTACATTAGTATTTTGTATATGTATAAATATATGTAAAGATATATATAGATACAGGGAGAGATATATGTGGGTAGGTATGGGAGAGCCTGTTTAAATATGTATATGGTTTATATATTAGGACAGACATGAGTGTATATATAGAGACATATGTATTATATATAGAATATTTGTACATATGTAGACCTGTTACAAAGGGGAAACATGGATATATGCATAGAGACATTCCCTCTGTAAATATGGTTGTGTATATATAAAGCTATGTATATGGGTATATAAAATCTGTATATATGTATGTGTGAGAGAGAAAGACTATGAATCCATAGACACATGAATTATATAGAGTGCTATTTAAAAAATGTGCACACGTGCATATAGAGGTATAAAGTATTTGTTTTATTTGTGTCTATCCCTCTACACACATCCCCAAGCTCTACAGGACTATATATATAAAGATGTGTGAATCTATACATAGGTGTAGGGCATGTAAAAAGGGAAAGGTGTGAGGGACCATGTCTGTGCATATACATATATACACAATGTGTGTGTGCGTGCTCACATATAGCAATGATGTATTTCGTATTTGTATCCCTGTATATATACATTCCATAGCTATCTACAAAGATATGCATATGTATGTGTCTGTGTTGGTAAGCATTAGAGATATATACATTATATCATACATATGGGGCAGATAGACACACATATTCCCCCATCTCTATGGATAAATGTACACATAAAATTGGGGGACACCCTGTATATACTTACGTATTTTATTTTGTGTGTGTGTGTGGAGATAGAGAGATATATACACAGGTATATGGTACTGTTTATGGAGGTATATCCCCATAATATATACATTGAGAGACATTAAAAGGGGGAGGTAATATAATTTTATATGTATAATATGTATCATTGGTGATATGTATAATGTACTATATGTGTACATCCTTATAGCTGCAGTACCTGTGTACGTACACACAAATTTATAGATGTGTGTATATCTGTGTATGTATGTATGCTTACATATGTGGGGATGTGTTCAAGGAGAGCAAAGGGATCAAAAGTCCATACGTCTGTATGCTGTATTGTATAGGGGACTCTTCATCCATGTACACTGCCTGTATGTCTACAGAATGATTGTGTGCAAGAGACTGTGTGTGTATAGTGAGCAGGTATATACAGGCATATCCTATTTATTTACAGATGTGTGTATATATATACACAGGTCCCTTGATATTAACCCCCATTATACAAATAGCAATAAAGATATATCCAAGTTCTCAACTAAAGTTACAGTGTATTTGTAATATATATTTGTATATAAATACATGCATCTTATAAATAAATATACACACATAGAGAGGTGGGACCTTTTTATTTAGTAATAAATAATTGTATATATTTAAGGGGTGGGTTATGTATTAGAGTGTATATGTATGTGTATATACACGTGTGTCTGTATGTGTAAAAGATTCTGTATGGAGCTCATGTATGCACATATTGCCCATATCTGTATAGAGACATCTGACCATTATGTGTATAAAAAGGGAGAGGGGGAGAGAGACTGCATGTCTGTAGCAGTGTATGCTCCAGAACACGTGTGTGCCTGTATATACGGTGTACAGCAGTGGAATTCTCTCTGTACCCTGAATTCCTGTGTGGATCTCTGACAAGGTGTGTGTGTGTACACACATCTCACTGGCTGTGGGAACATCTGTTGCATGTCACATGTGTGTGTCTCTGGGTGTGCAGCTGCAGTGTATATCCTGATACAGACATTGTCCCTGAATGTACACACGGTGACAAGTCTGTTTCCACAGAAAGGTCAGGCTGTGCAGCTGCAAGTGACAATTGCATGGAGGGGACTACACAGTGCATCTCTAAAACAGCTGCACAGTCATGGCTGTAATGTGTTACTGTGGGGAGACGTGCACTAGTGTGTGTGCATGTGTATGCAGTCTGTTACATGGACACACACACGCTCCCCATATCTGCGTGGAGAAGTCTATGCAGGTATAGATTCTATGGATTTAAACTGGGGCAGGCACATCTTTGTAGGTGCATATTGTATTGCATACAGATGTATATCCCTGTGTGTACATCCCCCTGTTAAACTCTGCTGTCTATAAAAGGGTGTTTGTATAGAATTTAAAACATGTATGAAAGCTGGGGGTGTCAAGTAGAGCTATAGAGTTATATATGTATTATATGTATATCTTACATTATTTGGTACACATGTTAGATGTATAGTCCTGTATATACATTCCAGATTTATATATACACTCCATAAGACATAAATAGTCATACATAAAGGTAAGTATACATGTGTGTAATTGTATATTCTATTTAAAGAGTAACAATTACATTTTCAAAGGGGGAGAACAACTGACCTATAGCTAGTACATATATATGGTTTTATATATGCATAGATGTAAACACACACAGAGATATGTCTGTAGAAAATGTACATATGTATGTATAGGTCTAATGTGTTACATATGGGACTTGTATATAGACATGCACAGATACAGCTCTTCCCCATATCTGTATGCTTAAATCTGTAAGTAATAATTATGTATAAAATTAGGTGGGTGAGAGACTGTGTAGATACACCTATGTATTACATATGTGTGTGTCTGCACATATATAGAGAGGTGTGTGGTATTATATATTGATATGTATCTCTAGAGCCCCTTAATATACTTGGGAAGCTGTAAAAAGGTACATGTAAATATGTGTTTGTGTATATATATTTACATAGCTGTGTACATAAAATGATTAAAAGGGGGAGGTGGTGTTCATGTATAGGTAAAATGTATTCTGTATATCCCTATAACAGTATTCCCCAGCCATACACACAGTGAGAAATCTATGTATTTATATTTAAAGGTAAGTATACTTGTGAGTGAAAGCACAGGTGTGTTCTATTTATAGTTAATAATTCTATGTATTTAAAGGGAAGCCATGTATTATTAGTCTATATAATCTGTGTCTGTGTACTGTATCATATATGGAATCTCCATATAGTCTAAAGATGTGTATATAAATAAAAAAATATATAAATAAAATATGTCCATGGTGGTGGAGTCACCAGCCCTGGGTGTGTTTAACAAAGCCTGGATGTGGCACTGGCTGCCATGGTTTAGTTGAGGTGTTGGGGCTGGGTGGAGTTGATCTGAAGGTCTCTTCCAACCTGCTGTGATAAATAGCTATGATGTAACTACAGAGACAGGGTCACGTACAGCTGTCATCTCCTACATACATATCCAGCCAGTAAATATACATACACATACAGAGAGGTATGTACACATTTCTGTAGAAAGGTAGAGGGGTTGTGTATATTTTATTTAGTGGTAGACAGCTGTCTGCCATTCACGGGAGCACTGTATCTTGTGTGTGTATAACAGAAGGTCTGTGTACAATGTATTCTACATGGGGCTCATACAGACATAATTTCTCATCTCTGTATATAAAGACCATGTGTATATAAAGAGGTGGAGAGGGGGTGAGAGCCTGCATCTCTGCACCTGTGTATTGTATGTAATAAATGTGTGTGTGCTCGTGTATGTATATGCAGGTCTGTGGCATTAGGTACGGCTGTGTATCGCTGCCTACAGAGCCCCAGCATATATACAGCAGATACAGAAAGGGCGTGTGTGCATAATTTAAACACTGTCTCAAGACAGGGGGGCTGTCAATGTGTAGGTAAAAATGTGTGTGTATATCCCTCTGGGCACACCTGTGCACACCCACACACAGAAAAACAAGTACAGTTTGGAGGGGGTTTTGCCTGCTGTTGTAGCAGTAGTTGATTCCAGTTATTTGAGGGAGGGACTGTGGCCTGTAGGTACCTATTGCCTGTCCATGCACACATACACAGTAGCTGTATGACTGAACCTCTAGGTGCTGGTATATACACACACATGTATGGGCATACAGTGTATCCCTATAAACAGAGAGCTGGGGATAGAGAAAAGGGCTGTGTTACTGAAAAGATACATAATATACACACCTGTATGGATTGGAGGGGCCTGTGTGCTCTGTCGCAGATGGCTTTGTGGCCATCGCTGTAGGGACACAGCGCTCCACATGAACTCGCTGTAGCTCTGCACCGCTCCCCGCACGGGCTCTCAGCCGCCTCTGTGCTCTGTCCCTGCAGACAGCGGAGTCCCCGAGGCCGCCATCTGCGTGGTGACCACGGCCGCCATCGACGTGCACCGGCCCAACGCGTCCTCGGAGCTGTTCACGGTGGAGGTGCCGCTGCGCCTGGGCAGCACCGGGACCTCGGCCAGCCTGACGTCGGGCAGTGCCTCGCGCTCCACCGTCAGCTCGGGCACTCGGGGCTGCAGCGAGAGCAGCCAGACGCTGGGCTCGTCCCCGGACTGCAGCGCGGCCTGCGAGGAGCCGCGGCCCGAGGCGGTGCCCGGCCGGCAGCGCGCGGCCCGCGCCGCGGTGCAGGAGCTGCTCTCGTCCCTGTCGGAGGAGGCGTGCCTGGCGCAGAAGGGGCTGGATCCCGTCAACCTGAAGCTGCCCAGCCCGGCCGGCTCGGTGGGGGCCAGCCCCGACCTGGGCCACCGGCTCAGCGTCTACAACCGCAGGAACCAGGAGAGTCTTGATGTCTTCCAGCTCAAGCCGCTCCTCGACTGCCCCCAGGGCGCCCCCACGATTGAGGAGAAGTATGGGGCGCTGGGGCCCCCAGAGCCGCGGCTGGGCAGGGTTCCTGAGGCATAGGGCCCGCTGGGCAATGGGGACTCCTGTGGGGGACGTGCTCACCCCGCTGGCCCACGAAGCTGCCGCAGCTGAGGTGGCAGTGGTGAAGAGAACCTGTAGCATCTCCTGCAGCGGCCACCAGCCTAGGGTGAGGCCAGCATCGCCTCTGCTCCCCAGTGTCTGTGGCATGTGACCCACCTGCCCTGCCACCAGCTCCGGGCCAGCTGGACCTACAGCGGCCATCTGGGAACAAAGGACCTTCCAGCAGTCCTAGGGCGGTACGGACCCACAGGGCCTGGAGGGACAAACAGACTGTGCCGGGAACACCACGGAACTTCCACCAGTCCAGGGCCAGCACGAGCCCCAAAGTGCCGGGGCACGACAGAGCTGCTGGACAGCTTGGGCCCAGCCTGGCTCCCCGGTCGGACCCCCCAGCCTGACCCTGCCAGGGGCTGAGCGTGACTGGGAGGGGTGTGAGATGGGAATAAACCCTGACAAACACATACAGCCGCCTGCCTTGTATCGCTCCTGCCTTCTTCTCTTACCTGCTTTCCCTGTCTTGCTTTCTTCCACCCCACCGCTCCATGTGCCATGCAGCTGACCACCAAAAAAACCCCAACACAAAAAACAACCATCCCAACACCACAGTGACCGACCCCACCTCTTTCCAGTAAAATCCTTTATTTGCCCTTACTCCACAGTGCCGGGTCCCGTCACCAGCACTCACTTCTTCTTCAGGAGCTTCGTCATCTCTGGCACCGCCTGCAAACACCAGTGCCAGGGTAGTGCACGTTCCCCTCTGACCCCCACAAACTCGCCCTGTGCAGTTCCCAGCCCTGCAATTACACTGCCCACCCTCCCAGCACAGCACTCCGGGCTCACAGCACTCCCCACTTCTCTCCTGCTGAATAAAGCCTCTTAATTATTTAAGAGAGCTACATTTCCATTAGGTGGAAATAATGCATTCGTACAAAATTTATTAAGGAAATTGTCTACATGGTGTTTCTTCAGAATGTGACTTTGGCTCACAAAGAGGCCCGTGCTCACCACAGAGCCAGCGGGCATTATTTCAGGAATGGCATTAAGTGCTGGCAGAGTTTCTGCCCGTGCCTCCACAGAGCCCGACACTCCCGCCTGTCACACGTGTGGCCACACACAGGCCTGGGACAGGGCTGGCTCAGAGCTCCAGTGGGAACTGCAAGCTCCTCCTGGCCATCAGGCAGTGAGGCAGCAAGCCCAGGCAGAAACAGTCACACCTCCTGCCAACTCTCTACTTCCAAACTTTATGAAGCTTAAAAATGCACACAAGCACCTATGTGTGGTTATTTCCAAAGTGGTTCAACTTCAGGAAGCTGGAACTGATGCAGGCTGGCTGTGACACCCCCCCAACACAACCTACTTGCAGGGATTTGATTTTAAGCATGCAAATCATGACATCAGAAAGCAAATTTTTAAACAACAACCCAAACACCCTCACACAGACATTGTTAACTCTCAATAGATTATATTATGCAACTCCTGTCAGCTCTCCCGAAGTTACCCTGCACATCAAGTTTAGCCTCACCTGAAATAAGTCTGCTACCAGTCCATAGTCTGCCACTTGGAAAATTGGAGCTTCTGGATCCTTGTTAATGGCAACAATGGTCTGCAAGCAAAGGTAAAGCACCATATGAATCTAGATATTGATCATCCTCAGGGGCTGGATTACAGGGCCAGGTCTTAGCCAGGAAATGGGCTGTATTCTCTCCAAGCCCCCAGATGCAGAAGATTTATCTGGGCATTTAATATTTTTCCATCTCAAAAACAAGCACCTCCATCCCTGCTCATCATACACATCTCTGCCATCCTTCCCTGTTGAAAAGCGTAGAAAAAAAAATTACTACAAAGGATTATCTGCACATTCTAAGCTGCACCACTGCAGAACTAACCAGCAGTTACAACAAGCACAATAAAGCCATGCCCAAAGGCCTCTGCACTTACAGTGGGACAGCTTTTAGTTTGTCACACAGTAGAAAACAGCACAACAAATCCCAACACGATGATCCAGAAAGCGTCTTGGTTTAAACCCTGCCCTACACTGAATCATCCTTAACTGCTTGTGACAGCAAGATAAGCATGGGGGGGTGTCCTCATCAGAATCTGCAGCAGGATGGGGAGCACTGCATGGAGGAGGCAGGAGATTCCTGAAGCAGAGGCAGCAGCTGCAGGAGAGCCTGCACACAGCACTGGGGCAGTGCCTGCCCTGCACACCGCAGTGCCTTGGGGCAGCTCGGGCACTGCCCCACCAGGGACCCCCGCGGGCCATCCCACTCCAAGTCCAACACAATCAATGGCTCCGTAAGCAGGGCCTGGTGGCAGCAACTCAGAGAGAAACCTTTACAAATCCTGTGGTTTTAGGCCCCCAGAAATGTTATTTCTTGGCCATGTGTCCCCTGAGAGTCCCTGTAAAGGACCCCACCACTCGTGCAAGCAGGCGGTTCCCAGAGCCCTGCCGCAGCTCACAGCCAAGGACGTGCGAGTGCTGCAGCAATGCTGCCCTTGAAACATTCTCCCCACAGCTCTCCTCTTTTGCAGAGTTTTACTTCAGTTACCCCTCTCTGCAAATGCAAGCCTCCCCAGACAAGCTGCAGGGCAGGAAGCAAATCCAGGCTGTGATCCCTGAGGGTAGTGGCCCAGTAAAGACTTTTCTGACCCTTCTGAGGCCCTGCCATTCCCTGCAGAACCATCCACAGGGGCTGCCAGCTCTGTCCTTAGCACAAAAATAATGAACAAATTGCTTGCAAAACTGTCTGAAGCTTTGGTTTGGCAGCTTAGTCCTTCCTCTGCCTCCTTTACCTGAAGTAACTTCACTAGGATTTGGTTCCCTACCTCATTGCTAACTCAGGGGAGCAGCAAAAGCACCACCCTGCTCACAACAGAACTTTGTGAGTTAAATCTCGGAGTAAGAAAAGATAGGGGAACTCTCATGAGGGAATTAGAAATAAGGAAAGAAAGCAACAACAACTCTTCAGGTCTCCTCAAAAGCTGCATTTTCTACCTTGCTGTAAAAGAACAAATAAATTATACATTTCACTTGGTAGAAAGCATCTGACTGCTTTGGAAAACATATCCTGAAGTGTGCAGGTTCACAATGCCAGATAATTCAGAGTGCTAAGGGAGGACAGGGGACGCTCCAGAGAGCTCCCATGGCTGCAGAATTCTTTGTTTGGGAAAACTGGATCTTCTTCATTACTACCCCACCTAAATGCTTTGGCTAAAAGGAAGGCAGAACACATTCCAAATACCAATAACTAAATCTGAATTTTACAACAGACACATTAGCTTACACTAAAAAACTCAGATATGGGAGAAATTGAAGGGTTAAATAAGCATCTCATATGAACAGATTTCATCTGTCATTATTTCTCCCAGCAGAATACCTCAAAATATCAAACATGCCTTTGGAAAAGCCATGAAAGTAGAGGCTTTGCTGTTACAGGATAATATCACTGCTCAGTGTTTTTGTAACAAGAGACATTCTGGATCAAGTCAGGAGTTCCCAGTGCTGCTGGCAGTGTTAACTGAGAGAAGGTAGCAGATAAACACAGAGGGTCACAGCCTGCAGGATGCAGTTCTCAGGCAGTGGCTGCTGCTCACCACCCCTGCCCATCTCCTCGCCCAGCCAAGGCACAGCTGGAGACCGAGCTGCTCCAAACCCAGCCACCCAGCAGTGCCACAGGAGCCCAGGTGGCCCTGGCAGCAGTGCTGTGCCTGGACTTTCCCTCTGCTGCACTGCAGGCAGGCAGGTGGCAGAACTGTGGCAGTGCTGCTCACCGAAGCCCTTGGGAATACACTGCCACAATTCCCACCTCTCAAGAGACACCTTCACCCCTGCCCATCACACACCCTCAACATCTTGAATTTTGGTTGGTTTTTTTCCAGTGCATCAACTAATGCTAACACCACTCAGGTCCCTGCTTTTAGAAAGCTTAGCATTTCCCCCCAAAATATTTATATAATACATGAGAAAGCAGAGATCATCCTACCACACAGGCTGGTTTGTGAGGACAATTACAGTCACAAACTCACTGGTCTGTCACTGGTTAAACACAAGAAACTACCTGACAAGTCTTGCAACCCTTTTCCTCAGCTTTGTAAGCTATTAAAAATTGTGGTTTGGTTAAGTTCATTCTCTGAAAATAGAAAAAAAAATACATAGCCTTTTGAAAAAATTACTGTGGGAGGCAAGACCTCCAGTTTTTGATGTCTGCCATTTGATAGTATCAATCAGCAGGTAACTCTGCTCCTCTTTTCAAACACTGCACTGTGGGCCAAACTGGCAATTCCAATTTAGGATTATTTGCTTTGGCAGCCAATGAGTTAAACCTTTTAAAGTTTTACTGCCGTTTTATTGCAGGTTTCCATTTGAATGGCTAAATGCAGGAATGTCAGAGACATCTTTTACTTTATGGAATAGTAAGTTCATAATTCAAATTGTGCATTGTTATGCATGAATTAATATGTCATAGTCTGGAATAAAGGCAAATGGAACTATGGTATAGAATTCAGGCATATGTGCTTTGGGTTGGGCTTTTTTAAGCAAAGTCAATTAGCTGCTTCCACTGATCACTTTGGGTTGTAGTGCAAAGGTTTTTCTACTCCATGAGATGTTTTGCCACAGTATCTTTTTTTGTCAGAGTGTTTTAAAGCAGCAGGAAATACGAAACCCATCTAAAGCACTGATGCAAAAGCAAGAGAGTCAGCTCACTTCCTTTCTCAAAAATCTCTTCTGGTGCATCAACTTCACATACCTTGCTGTCTTTCATTCCAGCCAAGTGTTGAATTGCTCCAGATATTCCCACAGCAATGTAAAGTTCCTAGAAAAAACAAGAGAGAGACATTTTTGGTCCCCACACCACAGTCTCACTAAGCTCTCACAAACCTTAAACCAAATCAATTACATGCAGCAGTTTTTACATTACAGTAGTTTCCAATGCTAAAGGCAGCTGATGTTTGTTCCCTTCCCCACCTGGGGATGCAATGTGACTGCAAAAGGAGAATCCCAAAGGAGCATCTAGCAAAGACAGATTAGGGGAAAAAAAATAAACAAAGTCTGCATCAAACACATATGACACTGCTCAGCTAAAGGCCAGAGCAATCCATGTTCTCCAGACCCTGGAGATTCCCAGTGCAAATATTAAGGAAGATAACCTAGAGATGGAAAATGCAGCTGCCTGAAGAGCAGACCAGGGCTCTTCTTCAAAGCCCCCCAGAGCCTTTCCCTAAGACAGAATGCTCAAACTGAAATTCAGGTGTTAGACCTTTGAAAGGCTCCCCAAAGAGCAGGAGGAACCTCTGAGGGCTGGTGCCTGCACACCTGCACTTTGTGCTCCTCACCCCAGCCCTCCCCAGGCCTCCCTTCCCCACTCCCACTCAGGAGTACAGAAGGCACACCAGCCACACCAACACTCTGCACTTTGGGGCTTCCAGTTTCACATCTCCAAAGAGCCTTACAGTCAAAAGAGGTTGCAATTTATAGGTAAATAGATCTGTGTCAGCTGTTTTATGCACAGCTCAAAACTATTACTTCTCCTTGGGCTGACAGTCATCCATTCTATCATCTACCCAAAACCAAGGTTCAGGGCCCTGACAGTTCCTCCAGACAGAGCTGAACTCTTTAGCTAACCAATGCCACAGAAGAAAACTAAAGAATGTACTTTTCACCAACTTGTTCAATAACAGAAAATGAACACATAAATTTAGTTAGGGGCTCATCTACCAAAATCAGTCAAAATGTGGTACTTCACACGTGCTTAGAAAAGACAAAGCCCCAAACACTAACATGATTTCTCTTTTAAAAATACCATGGGTATTCTATATCTAAGAAAATATAAATCTAATTAAACTCAATAAATAATACTGGGGGGCCACAGGGAGGGTAAGAGGGTCAAAACCAATCTGACCACTGTGCAGCTGAACCTGCATTACAGTTAAGCAGCTTTTAGCATGGCAGAGCCAAGCCCAGCTGTGGGACATGCACAGAGCCACACAGCAGAGTGACAAAGGTGCTCAAACACAGACCCACAGAGGCCTCTGCCACACAGGCCTCAGATTAATTTCATTACATCATCAATGTCATTACATCAATTAAAACAAAAAATGCTTTCTGATGTTTCTCCAACAACAGATTCTGCCCACTATGGGTTTTTTAAACAGGAATAGAGAAATGAAATTTATGAAGTTTTTCTGTATTTTTGTAAAAAAAACCTCTCTAGTGTAAAAACTGAAGGGGAGGGGAAATAAAGCAGAAACAAAGTATTTCCTATCAAAAAGGCTTCCTTTGAAACATGGAATCTAGTCCATGTACTTCCACAAAACCACGCAGCTGGTGAACACACTCAGAAACTCCTTGGCCTCAGCAGGCTTTTACCAAGTGGATTACTATTGGAGGTCAATCTATTTTAACCACAGCTGCAATGTAACCTAATATGTCCACATCAGAACTCATGGCAAGAATGCAATATTTTAATTATACCAAATAAAAGAACAGATGTTACAGGAGAAATTATTCTAACATCATGCTGTCTTTAATACGAGCTCTTTTTAAAGACACATTACTGTAATTTGATTTTTTTTGAGAGCAATTCATTAAGTGCCAGTCATCCAGACTACCAGATACTCTTATCAGTCTGCTTAACATTGTGAAGTTCAATCTTTGGAAAGAATCCAGCTAACCAGGAGCCAGATGCCTATGAATATATTCTATTAAAATATCTAGGAAAGACAAGGATGTTTCATTAAAAGGACATTTGTAAATCACCAGGCTTGTCTAAAAGCACTTATTATGCATCTAGGCCATGGCCTTCTAGGCTATGTGCTTTTGGCTCCTTGGCTCAGACAAGTGGTCCTGCCAGTCAGCTCTAACCCTGACAGGAGATCACCTCAGCAATGTTTCCACAGAGAGAGCACAGGACAGCAGGGCTCTTAGCAACACTTTTGTGCTGTCAAAGGGACAGGACTGCTTAAATCTTAGTTTTAATCTATTCTGCAGTTCAGTAGGAGGGACCCAAAGGACCCACTATGTCTAAATGATAAAGCTTCAGGACAGTTCACTGCTGTCCTGAGGAGAATTCAACTGGTCATCCAGAGACGACATAAAGCACTGAGAAATTCAAATCCTTATTTATTTTCAGAGTAATAGCCTTGTTTTGATGTTTTCCCTGAAATCACTAACTTCTGTCAGGCCTTCTGCTGAGTCCTGTGATTGCTGTGTCCAAGTGCCAGGTCAGGACTGCAGCCCCTGGAAGCAGGAGAGGGAGCAGAAAGGAGCTGGGCAGCCCAGGGCAGAGCCCCTTGCAGAGGGTGCTGTGCCTCGGCAGCGCAGGGCAGCAGCTCTGCAGGGAGCTCTGGCAAGGCACAGAGCACAGGCACCCCGGTCTGCCTCACACCTCCCAGGGGCCAGACATGGCTTCACACCCACGTCAAGTCCAGCTTTTTGGAACCCTGGAAGTTGCTCTGATTACTGCTGCCAGGCAGCTGATGCACAGCCCCCAGTTACAGGCACTTACAGCGAAGTCCAGGACGTGGAGCAGCATTTGCCAACTCCCTAGAGCTGGGCACAGGCAGATTTCCACTGAAGGGCTGCTGCCAGCACTGGGCCACACGAGAACAGGCAACAAAACAGAGCACACACATCCCAGAGCAAAGGGTTCACAGCACTGTGAACAAATGGAGTGCCAAAAGCAACTGAAGTCAAGGAAGTAAACGTTTTGGTGGTGTATGGACATGACACCAGCTTAGAAAATTGTCTTGGCTCTCAGTAACTCCATTTCACACAGGAAATACTGTACAAACATCACAGCCATGCCACAAATATTTTTATGAAGTTGCTGGCAGACATCAGTACAGGGAAAGGACACCAGAGAAGAGAGTTGATGGCAAGGAGGAGCAGGATGGAGGGAACACATGGCACAGGACATGGAATGCACCAAACAGGCAAGACTCTGCAAAGCAGAGCACAAGGTGGCACCAGCGCTCCAGATGTGCTGCTGGGAGGGCTCAGGGCATCAGCAGTGGGCAGATGTGTGTGGAGGGGGTCACCAGCACCCACGAGGTTTCTCCCAAGGGCCACAGCAGCAAGCCAAGGTGACTCTGCCAGCAAACTGGCACAGAGGCCAAGGGGCTTCCATTTGTCCTGCCACACGTCCTGCACAACACTGTGGCAGGCAGGACTCTGACACAGACCTCCAAGCTCATAAGCACAAAAATGTTGCATCACAACCACCCCAAAAAACCCCCAGAACTCCAACTCCGAAACTGATCCTATTCAAAGTCAGGATTCCAAATCAAAAATCCGCTTTCTCGGTTGCTGGTTCTCCCAAACTGATCCTATTCAAAGTCAGGATTCCAAATCAAAAAAAAATCCATCTAGACTTGTATTTTTCCAACACAAATGACCACGGTATGTCTTGGACTCATTACATGCTAATCATTAAAATGAAAAAAAAAATCCTCCTTGGCCATTCCCTAAACTCTATTTCTGCTTCAGACATACCCAGCTTATTCAGTGGCAGACTTCATGTGCACGAATCTGCACATCTGGCCCCAGAATCCACACAGCCAGTTTTACCTGCTGTTTGGACAAATGCACAGGAGTGCTGCACGTGGATGACTGCAATTACCAACATACCAATGCAGTTATTTTCCTGTGCATACAGACTCTTGCAATTATTTATAGAATAATTTGTGGCATGTGATATTACTTCATTTATACTTACGAGAATATTTAAATATGCCTTAGGCTGCCTTGGGGCAGTTAAGGGACATTTGCTTGAGAGAACTACCAGAACAGTTTTTATTTCAACTCCAGAGCCTTTGACTGGTGCTGTGACACCCCACAGGGCAGCCACAGGTGCCCCACAAGCTGAGGCAGCTACTTTGCAAGCATGTTGTCAGCTGCTATTGATTTTTATGACAATTTTTGAATTATGCTGAAAACCTCAACACACATCAATTTATCATCCTACCAATGGCACGCTTTTAAACAGGCCAGTTTAATAAACCCCTCTGACATACACACTATTTTTAAAAGCAGCTCAGATATTTTTTTTTTTTTTGCAAGAGTGAAAGGACAATGAAATTAGAAAGAAATCTTTGTGATCAAAATTGCTTTGTACAAGAGATTCCTTCCACTTACAAGCTATTAGGCCAATAAAATATTTTCTGGCTTGACAGTAGTTCATGCCTATTGCACTGTACATCACATACTTCTCCAGCATGTACAGCTTTGGTGCAGCTGACCCACTCCATTCAGGAAGCACACATCACTACACTAGAGCCCAACTGCAGTTTCTTTTTCACTTTAAGAACCTTTGATCAGCCAAGCTGTGTAATTACTCCTAAGCGTGGCTAGGGTGTCTGCTGGAGTGCAGGGCCATACAGCAATTTTTTTCCCCCTCTCTCCAGGGAAAAGCACATCAATTGCTTTCAGCTAAATGCACTCACATATGAATATTTTAGTACAATTTAATGTTTCTGCACCAACCCCAAAGGAGCAGAGCATCAATTTGTGAACATAGTTTTCTTGGAGTTAAAAGCTACACTGGATAATGCAGGATGAAAGGGGTTGTCAATCCTTAGCTTTTTAGCAAGTCAGAGAAAGACAGTCTGTAAATTCAGTCCCAGCTGCATACAAACAGCTCTCTAAAGTTTGCCACCATAAAGCTACTTTTCAACAATAGTGAATTATCAGAGGAGATATTCCAAAAACATTTACCCAAGCACAGTTGGTTTTCCCAATGCTATTCCCATCTGCCACCTACCTAACAGCCCCAACCATTTATACCATGCAAAGTGCACCTGCTGTCTGTTAATAACACCCACAAACCTGAGGTACAAATAACACATTCCTACAAAGCACTGAGCTGAGCAGAGCAAAAATTATGTACCATGCTTTTTGAAGAAGAAACTTTGTTATCTCAATGTTCCCTTGTATGTGCAACAAATGAGGAAGTAATTAAGATCTCACCACTGACAGCAAAGAATAGAACATTTTTTTTAAGAAAGTACAATCCAGACAAGAGGAGTGACAATTCTCATGATGCCAAGGGAACTAATTGGTTCTGTTGTCAGTAATTTTAGGTAAGGGCCAGACAACAAAAGAGAAGAAAAATACTAGAATAAAATATGCCTTGTTTCACTTTCCTTATGCTTCCTCACAGGAGAGTGAAGTGAAACAGCAGATAAGCCAATCTGAACAAGGAAAGGATCCCTAAGAAAGTGATGGGAAGTAACACTCAAGGACAGTTAGTATTCACTTATTACAAAGAAACAGAAAATACAGGAATTATGTAAATGATGTTATACTGTGCCTCTCCCTCCTGCTACTCCCAAAGCAAGATGACAACTACCAAGTGCTAAAAAGCAACAGAAAATACAGGAATTATGTAAATGATGTTATACTGTGCCTCTCCCCTCCTGTTACTCCCAAAGCAAGATGACAACAACTAAAAAGTCACTCACTGCGGTGAAAGGGATGCTCAGTAAAATACTGAGGGCACAGAGAGGATCCCATCCTCTTCTGGAAGAGGGGGAGCACAAGAATTCCAGCATTCTTACCCAGCTTTGGTGCCTTTCAAGTGAACCAACATCTCACTCCTCAGTGTCTCAGCTGAAGCTGCACCTCTAACATGCCTCTTTTCCTCTCGTTATTACTGTCAATTCCTGACAGTTCTAAATTGCCTCCCTTGTCAAGTTCCTTCAGTCTCTTACAGCCAGAGATCCTCTAGCATGAAGCTGAAGCAGTGAAGCCAAGCAGTTTCCTCCTGGCCATCACATCAGACCTGCACTGAGTTCCCCTCTACCTGGCCCAGATGAGGTTTCTCAGTGCATGCTCCTGCCTTCTGTGCAATCATGACACCTTCTAGCACAATCATTTAATCCAGTATCAATTATTGCTACATCACACATTTCCTAACTTCTGCCTTCCTCAGTTTTCCACCTCAGTTTCCACTCATCTATTAGTGTTTCTTACCCAATGTTGAAAGTAACAAGAGAGCAGCAACTGAACACCTTAAAATAAAAAAAAATAAATTAAAAAAATATTCTTACCCAATGTTGAAAGTAACAAGAGAGCAGCAACTGAACACCTTAAAATAAAAAAATTACATTAAAAAAATTAAGTTGTTTTGCCAGCTAGGAAATCCTACAGCAGAAACTAAGGCAGCTCTAGTGTTAGACCCTGAAAGAGGACCAATTTTAGAAGAGTGAAGATTTAAACTCTGAAGAGATTAAATTAGCAGAACACCTTCCAGGCAGCAGCTGATCCTTCACAAGGTCAGAGGATAACAATATACACACACACTTGCCAAAAAGCACCTCTCAGTGTCACTGAGGTTCTGCCTGTTTTCTGGGGACAAGAAGCTGAGTGTGGGTTAATCCCAGTACAAGCCCACCTTCCCTCAAAACCAAGTTCCTGAGACAGATTATTGTTTTGCATGTAAGAAATGTTGCTAATTATGCCTTGGGTAAGGAAAGCTAATACATTCATGTTCCATTTACAAGTTTTAAATAACTGAAAAAAACACTTTTTACTTTCTTTCTTTCTTTCTTCTCCACACCTGTTTTGTTCTTGTTTCTTTCTTTGTGAACATGAGAAAAAGAACTGGGAAGATTTTGACTGTGGAAAGTAACACCCCTGACTATTTGAAATTTCTTATGTAAAAATAGAGTTACTCTGGGGTAATGGTGGTAGGCTTGAATTAAGTATATCAGGTTAGTATTTTCTAATTGGATATACTTAATTCATATTTAGTAGTAAGCACTCATAGGAAGGATATTTTTATCCAAACTCAGCTAATTTTAACATTCTTACAAGTGCTTTTTCCTTAAACAGAAACTACATACAGTACTTAACCTGAGAATCAAATTTATTTTTTCTGCAGAACACCTGCATATAAGAAATAGAGGGAAAAACTGGTTTCTAATTGTAAAAAATATGCTAAAATGGCTGTCACTGATTAAGCACTGAATATACTAAACTGGGTTTTTTTTAATTAGGAAGAAAACATTTTATATTTTAATATATCCACTTATGTCTAAAAATTTCCTTCCATCTCATCAAATAATATAAATCAGCCTTCTCTTTCATAAGACACAATGTTCAAATAGGAGCTGCAATCCCTTGAAAGCAAGAGGTTAAAAAATGTACTAACAGAAATAAAAATAATACACTGAATATTTTAATAACTGGACTAAAACTGTACAAAAGAAAAATTGCCAAAGATCCAGTCAAAACCCAACAATATGCATAAACACCAACATGAACAACACCTCGAAGTTTAACAGACCAAGGCTACTTTGGAAAAGCAGATGTGCTGTGTAGAACTAGGGCTCAAACAGACAAAAGGGGAAATCTGTGCTCTTTAATTAACTGCATTCCTCCATCACTTCAGTGAAACGATCTCCAGTTGCTCCTTGAGTGGCACTGTGTTTGTGTATTAGTACCTAGCATTTTGGAAAGCTGCTGTGCCTGTGAGGTTTGGGGCTCAGTGATGCACTGTCTCGGCTGCACTCCCAAAAACTGAAGGCAGTGACAGAATTATGAAGGACCAGTGACCAAGACCACCCTTCCTTCCCCAAATGCACAGCTGAAGGCCTGGGAAGGAACAAGCAGCCCTTGCTATCACCCAGGGATGAGCACAAACACACCCCAGCAGTCACACAGAACAAGCAGCACAAGCACCTCCCCTCTTCCTGAGCTTGGAACTAACCCCTGTCCGTCTGCAGTCTCAAGCTGACCCAATTCCAGAGTCCTGGAAAACAATGCATTCCACTCCTCCACTGAGACTGAGACTATTAATAGAAGTGTAAGAGCACACACCAAGTTCCTTTCCCATCAGAAGCCAACAGCTGCACAGGAGAAAAAGCGTGGCTCAGACTCCAGAGTTTCTTGTGTCTGAGACCCTTCCCCTGCTTAGAACCCACACACCCAGAGGGCACACACCATGTCAGCTCAAAACTGAACACAAAACTCAAGTCTCAGCTACTTCACCTGCCCAGTGTTCAAACTGGCTTTGCAATTCCCCAGACAGAACATCACAAGCTCTCCCTGAACCGATACCGAGCACGTCTCACACAGGGAGAAAGTTCTTCTGAGAACTGCTAAAATAGCCAGTGTCATCTTGACCTGACAAAAAGAGCTCAGTTCTTCTTCAAGTCAACTCTATTTTCCACTGCAGAGAATCATTTTCTAGCTGAAGTATCAAAAAGACAGTGAAGTAGAATTAGGAATGTTAAATTAAGAATTTGCAGTTTTCAACTGCTTCACATTTAAGATGCCTACCCAACATACAGAACAATTAAAACCTCTAGTCAGCAACTCTGTGGGCTTAGTATCAATTAAACTTGTACTTCCATTACAATTAACATTCCATGTTTTCTATATTTCTAAGGCACTGAATTCTATCCTTGCATGTATTTTAAGATCCAGACTAAATATCTGACATTTGAAAGAAGAGGAATATAATTTCCAGTACTCTGCACAACTCACTACTTGATAAACACTTGTTAAGAAGTGAGAAGAGAGAAAAATGCATCAGCCTGCAGACAAATAGAGCACCACACAAGTGCCAGTTCAGATCATTTATGACACCAGAGTTTAACATTCATTCATTACTCCTGACTAAAGGCTATTTTGTTAAATATTTTGTCCTCTAGAAGAGGACAATGACAACACTGATGTGATCCTATGATGTGGCTTTATGTTCTTACTACTCTCACATGTTGCTATGGGCCATCTGTGGCAAAATACAGCATTGTATCATCATCAAAAACCAGCCTTTTTTGTTTCAACATAATTGTTTATATGCCCTTGACTCTGGAAAGAATGTTCATTGTTGAGCCTTAATACACAAACCAGAGCTGAGCTGTCTTCAAATTAATATTCTCCACCTCATTAATGGATATTTAGGTAGAGAAGAACTAAGGATGGTTAGTCCCATTTCATGCCCTTTGAAAATACACATTTAAATGACACTTAGCTTATATCCTAAGCAGAAAGAGTTGGGGTGGCATTTATAATCCACAGAACCTCCCAATTTCCTTACACAGCAGAGGTTAATATCACTGCTGTCAAGATTTTGGAATTACCTTAGTCTTATCAACAGGTCTACTTCTCAGAAGGAGTGTTTTGTAGCAGTTGGTTATCATACAGATTTACAGCTTCAAACACTAGCCTGTCTAGAAATAGCTCCACTCAGGCCCACAGGGTCATCATCAGATGGCCTCTGATGAGGACTTCAAAAAAAGTAGCAAACATCCCTATCCACAACTCAAGACAGAAGAAATCAGAACCACAGAACATCTTGTTCAAGAAAATCCAGCAGACAGAGCTGACAACAGAATCACAAGTTCCTGTTTTTGACATCCAAGTATTACTCTATCCTGCTTGATATATTACTAGAAAAATAATGGTCATGGTTTGAATTTCTTAAATTTGCAGCAATGGCAAAGGCAAAACATTTCAGGACCTATCAAGGCTTTGAACATGCACAGCTTTTTAGTGTTATTTAAATTATTACCACTTGGTAAATGCAGCAATTGAAATACCATGAGTTTTTCTACTAAGTTTCAGCTCTTCCCTTCTGGTTTCATTAAGCCACTAAGAAGTAAAAAGCTGCTCCTGGGTGCCTTCTGTTGCCATACACAAAGAGCTGCTTACTGAGGGGCAAAACCTTTACTCCACGGTGGAGCTCAGTGTACCCCTGAGAGATCATCAGTTCTCAGAGTGGGCTCTGCCCCACGCTGGGCTGAGCTGCATTTGGACCTCCCTATTTACAAACACCCAAATGTGCTTCATCTGGTACAGCTTTCTGCATGTCCTCGGGTCATCAAGGACAGTGAAAGAAGTCTCAGTCTTCTGCAGGACAGAAAGCCCCACAGACACACAAAAGACACAGAAATCAGTTCCCTGTGATACAGGGATGCAGAAATAGCAGCAAAATACATGCAGCATGTTATTGCCCAATACTGAGCCATTCAGAGTGCATCCTTCTTGGTATTCTGCTCTACAGCAGCCAGTCTGCAGATTATTCCTCTCTTACATTTCTTGCACTTTCATTTCTTACAAAAATTTTGCTTTGACTGTACTGCAATAATTCAGTAACAGCTACTAAAAGTTTTTTAACAATCATCACCTGAAAAAACCCAGAACACACAATTGCAAGAGATCAAGCTACGGATTGATGTAATTTCGAGTTTATGTCACTAATGATATATCTTAGCATAGCAATGCCAGCTGCTAGGAAGCTAAAAAAGGTTCAAGCAGCTATGAAAAAAAAAATGCAGCATGAATATCCCTAACAAAGCTGTGTCAGAACACATCCCATTCACCCAAAGCAGAGATCTCCATCGCAGCTTGCTTCTGTCATTTTGTAAACACTTCGTCAAGTGACAGCATCACGGTGGGCACACTGATGTTCCTGTTAGGCCTGGAATTAAGACTCAGCTCATCTCTAGGTGCTTGCTCTGAAGGAAAATGCATGCTAGAAACATCCCAGCTCTATGATGAGAGATATTTCCATACTTACTGGTGCTACTATTTTGCCCGTCTGTCCGACCTGCATGTCATTAGGAACAAAGCCAGCATCAACAGCTGCACGGGAAGCTCCAACTAGTTGAAAGAAAATATTTTCAATGTTTTCTTTTAAAATATTTGTGAGCCAAATTTATATCACCATAAAAGCCCGTGTATTTTACTGAAGAGTCCCACACTCTAAGGGCACATATTTAAAAGCTTCCCTCTTAAAAGCTCTTATGGTAATCCCTCTCTATACCACTAGCTAAAAACTTCCAAATACTAAGTGCTAATGCACTTCATAAGCAACAGGAAATCCCTACTCCCAGCACCAAAGGGCCATATATTTAAACCAAGGATTTCAATCTGGCGTATGTCCATGATTTTTTCTTGTTGCTTTGTCAAAAAAAGATTTTCCCATAAATGCCTTCCCAAAATGTTCCTTCAGGTCTGAATGTAATGTATGTGCTATCTTGTATTGCTGTGAATCTCAAAAGTCAGGCATGGTAAAGAAAAGTACCAAAGTAAACTCGAAAATGCCATATGGACATTTAGTTAGCAAAAACACCACTTTAAAAACTAAGCAAATCATGTGAATGCTAAAATTAATGGAATTAAAACATTAGAGCAAACAATTTCTCCTTCTTTCCCAACCTTTATAGAAAATACTTCACTGAAACATTGTAAATGGTTGATTTTCTCCCGTTAATACAAAGGCACAGCAAAAGGACAGAGCCACTGTACAACAACGTGAGGAGGATTTGGTTAAGAAGCACTAGAAAAGGATGTATGCAGAAAGTATCAGCTCTTCAACACGAGCTGTGACTGCTTCACTTTTTGTTTGCTAGCTTCTGTTCTGGAGATTTGAGAAGCACAGGGAATATTACAGGTTAGTATTTTGCTTCATACACAGGCATTTAGGTATAGTTGACAAAACTTTATCTATAACTAAACTAAGAGCATTTTAACCATTTCATACAGATATGAAAATAAAAGACCTAAGATGAATTCTGGTTTTAATGTGACCTGTTTAAATTTAATAAACAGGGTTAAAAAAAAAAAGGAGGAAATCAAGTTTACCTGCAGCGTGCAATTGATCCGCAAGTTCATACAACAACTTAAAATTTTCACCACTCTTCAAGCCTCTCCCTTAAAAGTTAAGAACAAAAGAAGATCAAGAAAGAAGAACATGTGTTTTAAGATCTTTTTTTGCCTATGTAAACTTTCTGTATGAGTATGAGCATTTGCAAAGACTCAAAGACATGGCTGCACAGGGTATTTTTGGATACATTACTAACCAGTATTTAATAATTGGAGATTTAGCTTTTGTCCTTGCCATTAATATTTCATATGTATAAACCAACACCACTCTGTCTTGTTTACTTCCTGCACAGAGCACCATCAAGGTCATTCTCCAAAACCAGGGAAACAGAGTTTTTTTTAACTAATTTGTGCTCCCTCTGCTGGCTTCAGGAACAAAACACTGTAGTGGAATTAGTAAGAAATCATTTTAGCTGTAGGCATACAGTAAAAATCACAGTCCATCACTTGATACCTAAGGAGCAGAATACAATCAATACAGGTTTTAAAATCATTAAGGTCATTACATAATAATGTTCAGACTAACTGAAATGATCAGCAGTAATTTTGATATATGAAAAAACATGTTACATTTCCATCTAAAAAACAATATTGCTAAAATTTTAAAGAGGCTCATCAAATATGAAAACATTCTTACACAGCCTCCCAGCATATGCTGAACTCGTGTATTACCTCTTTACAAAACACACATGTTGAGTGCTTCCCCACTAGCCCCCATGGAATATTTCAGAATTACACCAGAATTTCTTTTTTTTCCCTGATGTATCACATTACAGACACGATTCACCAAGAGGTGCCGTTACTGCAACGCAACATCAGTCAGGTTCCCTGTGATCACTCACCCCCTGACACAACCACTTTGGCACTGGTGAGCTCGGGCCGGTCGCTCTTCGTCAGCTTCTGCTCAATCCACTCCGAGATCCCGACAGGCGGCGGGGGGGTCACTGCAGTCACCACACGGGCCAGACACCCAAGGAAAAGGACAAAGCACGTGTGTTCAAGCTGCAACCTGAGCTCAAGCTGTTCCGAGTTCATTCATAAGCGATTGTGCCGCGAGCTTTTGCCGAGTCCCAGCAGCTGCTCCTGGCACTGAGGAACAAGCCTCGTTCAGCAGCTGCGTTCAGGGAACCCGCAGTACAGACTGCTCCACAAGGAATTCTGCTCTGCAGGTGCCACACACCGGTACCAGCCCAGCACAAGTGTGAGCCTTACTATCACAGGCAGACAAGTCAGTCAGGCAGTGCACCAGCAGTGCAGCACACCATTCAGTGATGTCTGACTCCTGCCACCCACGGACGTTAGGAAATACAGGATGGTCAGAGGCAGGGACTGAGCCACAAAACAGAAAGGCCACAGTGAGAAACAGGAGAGGTCACCAAAATGGAACAGGTTACCCAAAGCAGTTGTGAAGTCTCCACCTGTGGACATTCTCAAAGCCTGACTGGACACAGTTCTGGGCAACCTGCTCCATGGGGCTGGACTAGATGATCTCTAGAGATCCCTTCCAACCTCAACTACTTTGTCATTCTGTGACTGGATTTCTCAATTATCAGAGCTACACTGGCTTCATTAAATTGTAAATTGAACTGATATAGTTAAAACTGATCTAAAATTCTGTATTCTCAAATCAATTTAAACTGCCACTAATTTAGCTTGATGATGTAATGACCTTTCTCAACTGCAATGTGATTAAACCAAAACTGCAGAGAGCCAAACACTTCTATTTTTGCTCGGTCTTGTTTTGAAAACCAATCTGGTTATTCAAACAGCTGTAACTTGTCCTTCCTTAAAGTTTCAAGACTGCAGTGGCAGACGTTTAGGCAGTGAGTGGAACAAGCACGGATTTCAGCACAGATAATCTCCATTTCTGGTCAAAGAAAAGGAAGTAACTGTGCAGATAATCTCTATCTTCTCTTACCAGACATCACTAAAAAGTGCAAGAACCTGTAATTAAAAACATAAAGCTAACATTACGACAATCAGTTTGCTTTGACAAATACTTCTACAAAACACCACCAGGCAGTGAGCAAAACTAACTCTATTAAACAAAAGAAGATCATCCCAGAACAAATACTCACACTTTTCTACACTGGCACTACCGCCGCTCGCTGGTGCAGCCTCAAATGAAGTTCCCCGCACAGTAAACACTTTGATTGCTTCATCACACTGCACAGTGCAAATAATATTTCCTAAAAAAAAAGACATAAAAAATAATAAAGATTATCAGACATGCCGTGCTTTAAAAAAAAAAAAAATAATATCAAAATCACATTAGCAGTTGTACCAGAATATGCGACATCCGCCAAGGTACTTCCCAAAATTGCAGTTTTAGATGACTAAAACTTAGCACTTAATAACTAGAGATTACTAATACTTTCATTTATGTTTTAGCCCTGTGTTTCTAAAGTATGAATACAAATCTTCTATTTTCAAACAATACAAAGCATTCAAATAATCTCTTATTAATAAGATTATAAATTTCAGAAGGAATGAAAAAAACAACTTTGAAAATGCCATTCTTAGATATAAAGAATGTCTATAATTCAAAGTAGATCTTTAATCCTGTTGCATGAATTTGCCAGAACTGAAGACAACGAGGCCTCCCCCAAGTATCTGTGGGACTGTGTTTCTCTCTATAATATAATACAATACTTCTGAAGGCTGCAGGGAATTTTCTAAAAGAAAAAATGCTGCAACATTCATAAACATTCAACTATTCACAAATGAAGTCACCTTGTAACTGTGAGTTACTGGGAAGGAACTTGAAGTGCAGCATAAACCACATTCCAGTCCCGTAACTCAAAATGTAATATCCTGCTGCTACGTGTGGTACAATCTTTACAGTAAAATTAAGAAACACAAGCTAATGAGCTAATATCTAAAATAAAACACAGTGTCAGGCAAACATTAGAGAAACAAGACTGAAAAAAATAATCACAAATTAAGGTAATTAAATATTAGAAATAATTCATTCAATGTCTTCGTAATTAGAAAAAATAACCTTGTGGTATCTTAAATCAGAACTAATGCTAGTCCTATTAAATAAAGCTGGACAATTAACCTGATGTCTTGTGCTTTCCAGAACCTGATCAGAAGGGCATTAACAGAGTACATGGAAAGGATGGAACCAAATTCTGTTCCTTAAGGTGACAGACATGGGTCTGACATGCTTCTACCAAAGCCCTTGGAATTACTTGCTTTCTCACACAGGGAGCATTGTGTCCATCCCCAGCTTAATTTTTTATGAACCACAGCAATTGAGATTGTAAAGAGAAAATTCCTATCATATTCCAAGGTTTTAACATTAGGATCATGTAGAAAAATTAGCACTACTGGATTCTTCATTGGACAAATACACACAGATTTTGAGATTACCCACCTGCATAGATAGTTCTCACAAAAGTATCTGGGGACTTAATTTCAATAATGTCAGAAACAGGGGCAACATCAAGCTTGCCAGCCACTCTGGGAATAAGATTCTAGAAATCAGAGATAAAAAAGTTAGCAAAGTAAGCTAACTAAAATGTACATGGTCAGTAAAAGAACACTGCTGACCCGATTTCATATAATGCTGTCTCCAAGACATACAGAACTAAGATTTTTGAAGGGCTACTCATGTAGCTTTAGCAAATAAAACCCCATTACTGTAATAACATTAGACATTTTATGAGACTTACTGTAAGTAAACCCGTAATTCAATATCTTAAATTAGGAGACTTATTTGCTTCAAATATTCTAAAACTGAATATAGATGCCATTTACTCAGAAAATTGACAGTTATGGATTGTTGAGCTCTTGGCACTTCAAGGGGAAAAAAAATGGTGCTTTCGGAAGTTAGATTGCAGAAATTATAGGAAAAATACCCTGCACTCTTCCCTCCAAAGCAAAAAAAAAAAAAAAATTAAATTTCATATTAAAGTACATATTCTCTTGCTCCAAAATTTACTTTAGAAAATTACTTAGCACCTTTAGGAGTGGCAAGAAGGATAAAAAGAGCAGCAGAAATTATGAAGAAATCAATGATAAGATAATTATTTGCTTTTTTTGTCTGCCTCCTAATCTGGTGCAAGAAAAAAAGGCCCAGGTCTGAAATCTTCACTCACATGAAGCACTCAAAAATGGCAGCGTAAGCTTTAAAGCAAAAGCCATTAACTCCTACTACGACACTGCAGTTAAAAAAAAAAATTAAAAAATGTAAAACCTAAGGCTTAATTTCTCTTAGCAAAAACACAAGCATGTGGATTGCTATTGAGTGGAAGTGAAAGCAGGCAGATGGAAGGCCGATGTCATCTCTCGTCCTGCATCGGCAAGATTTCTCAAGGATCCTTTTTCTCTCATTTTCTGCACCAGATTCTTAGTACTGAGGCTCTCCATGTACTTATAAACACATTAAAATAAAAAGGTTTTGAAAAATTGTATTTTCATTAAAAACCATGCTGGCTGGAACTCAGATTTGTTATTTATATATGTTTACAGACATTTCAATGTAAATGACTTATATCACAGACGCAAATCCCACTCCAAAAAAAAGTTTGCTTCAAATAGGTTTGCACACTCTCATTTCAAGATGCAAATAACAGATTTTTCATCCCAATTTGCTGTGCTTTTCCTTACAATTTTCATGCTTTCAGATCACTTAATCTGCTTTGCCTTATTGCACATTTTGCCTTGTGTCCATAGCATTGGCTGGTTACCACAGAATATTTCTTTTATTTTTTTCACATCAGCTCATAAAAGAACTCAGACATAAATCATGAAATCTAACTAATGACCTCTTAAGCAAACTACTGTAAAATAGTTTGCAAATGCAGAACTGTCCATGGCTGATCTCTCTCAGGCCTTTGATTCACATTTTTACACACAGCAGCGTCCGTCTCTTTTCTACAAGAACTTTTTGATGCTCTTTCATCCACTCACCTTCCCAAACGCAGATGCTCCGGCACAAATGTGAGTGTAATTAAATTTTTTATGAGTTTCCACAATCAAGGGTGTCAGCTCCTCTGAGAGTAAAAATACATTGCTTAGAATTGACAACCATTTTATTTTCAATCACAAACACAAATACATTTCTTTTGTCAACAGGTAAGAACAACTCTCACCTGCTAGAAATCCCTTGTACACATCATGCTGAGCCACGAGAACTTTTGCAACACCCTGCACTTTGCTGAGTTCTGATGCTACCTGTGATTACAATGAATTATTATTAGTTTGTGTTTAACAGGCACCACAAACATATAACAAGGGAGTCCCCACTGCAAATAGCTCACAGCCTATAGATTCATAAAACCAGAACCAAATGTACATGAATTTCAAAAACAGAACAGACCTGAACAGAATAAAATGTAGGTCTTCTGATTCACAGCATAGCTCCTTATGGGATAATGAAAATGAATTTGTGAATAAGAGAACTACGGAGCAAATCAACCTCAGGAAAACTTGCCTCCTGCATGCAGGGCTCCACAGCAATCCCAGCATTTCTTACAGCAGCCAACAACAGCCACACTTGAGGATTATTGCTCAGTATTCCAAATAGAATCAACAAGAAACAATTCCTACTTTAAGTTCAGTCAGTATCTACCACACAAACAAACACAAATGTACAATGCTGTTAAAACAATTCCTACTTTAAGTTCAGTCAGTATCTACCACACAAACAAACACAAATGTACAATGCTGTTACGACTTTTGTCCAAATTCTAGGAGCGACCCTTTGTTTGCATCTGACTTTTTGCCCACTGAAGCAATGTGTATTTTCAATTGATATTTATGCATTTTTTTTCGTTTGAATTGGCACAAGTGAAGTTTAAATGATAAAAGGGTTACTACAGATCAGAGAGAAGAGGACTGACAGCGAAGTCTGGAGACCACATGCATCGTCCAGAAACACTGTAGTTTTACTGAGTTTGATGAGTATCAGTTTACCCTCAAAAATTAACAAAAGGAAATAAAGAAAAAATCCCTAGTAGCTGCTGCAGAATATCTGTTTGAGTCACTGGGTCTTAAATAAAAATCTCTAAACCTTCATTTTTTATAAAATACTTTTTCCCACCATAACATACAGACTCCATATATTTAGCATTAAAAGAAACAAACAAAACATTCACAGTCATTTTTCTCCTATGAAAGTGCACACAATAAGGAAAATTAAAGGCACACATCAGGCGATTATTTCTTTTTTTCTTTTTCATTTTCTTGATTTAGAGAAATATTGGCTTCATCTCCACCTTGAACACCTGAACAGCTATATCCACCTATTTGTTAATAAGCTGCTCTAAGTATGCCTTCTTCATGAGATACTACATGTTGCTTTCAAAATAACAGTGCATAAACAGTATGTAAATATTAGGCATAGTTTTTTTGTACTTCTACTGCTCACATAATACCAAGTCATGCTGGAATAAAAGTGCCACTACTGTGCTACATTGTCTCTAGAACTGGCACATCAAAATTACACTAGAAATGCACAGCTAACGTACAAGGAACTTTTTACATACATGAGCAGTGTGATAAAGTAAAGAAGCACTAATTTCAGAATTTCAGGTTGCAAACACTCCCTACACAACTAGTGATTGCTTAGTAACAGCAACTTGCTCAAAAGCCCAATTTATCACTGTTGTTTCACTTCTGCTGGTTTCCATTTAAACAAGCAAAAGCTTCTTTCCAAATTCTTAGCACTGCAATATTTGTCATTTAAACTTTACATAGATATATCTTGTTTAAAAGTTAATTGTCCTTTAGTCCTATAAAAATTTGCTTGCTCAAGAATGTAACAACCATTATTGATACCATTCCCTGTGAAATGAAATCTATATCTGCATTTTCTCTTTAGAAGAGAAGCGGTTCCAAGTGCAGGACTTTTCTGGCAGATCAGCAACTCCTGGCACAGTTTCTCCTGACTACAGATTATTTTTCAGGCTGCCCGAGACGCTGCCAAGCGTTGTTTCACTGCATTCTTTATTTCACTGGTATGAAAACAGCGTTTCCTACCTTGTCACAGCTGGTACCAGCCACCAGACAGGAGACCTCTCCTCCCAGGCGCTTTGCTGCAGTGATGGTGTTGAGGGTGATGGGGGTGAGGGATTCATTGTTGTGTTCTGCCACCACCAACGTGCTCTGGGACCTCCGAAGCACCGACGCCTGCAAAGCAAGGGGGAAACTTAGCATGGGAACAAAAACCTTTTCCTCTGGCCATCCAAGGCTTTACAGAAATTCGTACTTGTACAGGTCGTAAAACACCGCTAGGCTCATTCTAGATCATTTTTATTAAGTAAAGAAAATACACAGGGTGATACAAAAAGAAAATACAAACCCGCTTGCCTTCACCATGTCTGTAACGTGCTGTGCTTAAACTGAAACTCCACAGGAAAATACTGAACAAAAGTAAGAAAAACATTTTAACACATTATATTCCAGCTCAGTTGATCAACTTAACCAAGTACCTTAAAGACTGAGGATTGGACAAGGAAATCAACAGTTGCAAATAAATATTTACTTGGTTTTCTAGGGCGGTTCTCAGGCAGTGTTTTAGTATAAGTTTTAAACAAAATCTAGCTACAGAACCCACTTTTTTATTTAGAGGCAGAATTTTATGCAGTGGCTGGATGAAAATTAAGCAGCAGCAGCCGACAGCCTGAAAACATACTAGGAGAAACCTTTACAGGCATCAGGTTCACTTTTCCCTCTTTTCCTTCAAAACATTTGAGCACTTAGTCTATCACCACAATTTAATGGTCCTTAAATAACAATTTTGACCACTTCACCATCCATACACAAACTTGAGCTTCTAAAGCAAAAATGAACGAAACAAAAAAAAGGCAAAAAACTGCTATAAAACCACAGCAAAATATTATAAATTCTGAGACCTTCCTCTCCAATATTCAGGTGTATGTGTGAAAAGCATTATTCCTCCAAGACTAATACTGGGGTAGAGAAAACATTTTGGATGGGAACAGGAATAATGTCCCTCAAGCGTTTGTTTACCCTACATAAAGCCCAACTGAAAACTTGAGCAATGATCAGTGTAGGATGGAACACATGGAAAACCAAATTAATTAATATATAACTAAGGAACAAATACTAACACAACGCTGAAGACGCACAGCCAAACACTACTTTTTTAAATTTACACACCAACCCCATCTCCCCTCGTGCCAAACACGTACTTGCCTACAACTTCAAATAAAAAAAGCTTCAGAAAATATGAGAGGCTAAAATATGCATCTGGACTTCAACCCCACAAAGCCTACCAGCATACTGAATTTCAAACACAGAAAGCAAATCCCAAGGACTTCCCTGAAGCTAATCACAGTGCGCTAAGAAAAATACAAAGATAAGTTTTTGCAGAATCTGAATCATAATTTGTCCTTTTGATTAAAACAATAAGCATTTTGTAGAAGTGCTCTGCATTTAATCTCTTATGCTTAAGGTTAAACATAATGCTTATGCTTGCTGTGATTAAATATTCTAAGCTCCTTTGAAACCAATTGCCAGTAACCAAATATTTACTGTCACTATAGATCAGATGCTGTATTTTTGATTATGTTTCATATATCATCTGCAATAAAAGTTACGAAATTTTAGTCGCCATTTGAAGACTAAATCCATGCCTTTGTGGCAAAAAGCCCACTCTCCAATGATTTACAGTTGTGCCATGGGGTAAAATGGACCATACTCCTGGAATATCCTCAAGTTTTCAGATTTCCAAAGGGAGACACATGCATTTTAAACACACACTTATTTCTGCCTGTATTATCATTTTTTCCCTAAATAAGCACTGCACCAGCATTCTGTCAAACCATTCTAGAATAAACTGAGAAATAACTGGTTTTTAACCAAAAATAATACGAGCAATAGAAGTTGCTTGAGCAGACTGGCTATTACAGTATTGATCAGGTATTATTCCTAAACCAATAATCCCACATTTTATATTTGTGGGAATATACACAATATGCACACCAAAAGATCACTTCATGGATGACATTTCTGAACATAAAGACAAGACCAGATTCAAAATAAATTTAAAGTCACATTATATATTATGAGTAAAAATCTAGATGGCAAACGAGATTTCTATGTAGGTCTGAATTTTATATACTAGGACACATTAAATAATTTTCTCAATAAACAAAACCAAACCAAACCGACTTTTGTTTGTTATAATGAAGACTCTGCAGTAAAACCAGAGGGTAATTCATCCAGTCATACGGTCCTGAAAGCAAAGAAGCTGCAATGAGTCAGTGACAGGCCAGGCAGTCATGTTGATGAAGTTACTGTCCAGCTGCACGTGTGGGAGAACAGCCCATCACTTCACTGACATCATTTCTGCTCTTGGGCAGGATGTCTGCTCAGGAAGCCTCAGTAAAATAGGGAGGTAGAGAATAAACCTAACCAGCTGGCAGCAAGGAAAGAAAGCACAAGAAATAAGACCCACAGATCAATCAAACTGTTGAAAACAATGCTTTAAGAAAGAACAGCACTCAGTGCTTGTGCCGTGGAAGGTTCCTGGTGAAAACCAAGCTCTGGAAAATAAGACTACCCACAGAAATCCCCTCCAGATAAACATCCCACCAACTTGGGCACCTGAGTTGCTTCTGCAGCATGACAGCAGGTAATGACATCCCAGCAACACGGAGGTAGAACTGGGAAGTTTGTTTTCCTCAGGTTTAGGTACAAATCACAGCTACACACCTGTGTTTCCTCTACAGCAGAAACATCTGCACTTCCTCTCCGGTGGAAACTCTGGACAGTGACTCAGTTTATACCAAAACTAATATTTGTGAATGAAAAACACCTAAATTTCCAACTTCCCCTTCCCTCCCCAGTATTAACTGTAGAGCAAACTTGGCCTCTAACTTTCAGGTGTTTAAAAGTTGCTAAGATTAACTCAGATGTGCAGTATTGATCAATTAAGCCACTTGCAAAATAGACACAGATTCACTGCACTGATGGTCTCAAGTTTCCCCAAAGCACTGTTTTGCTCCCCACCAAGGAGCCCATCAATATTTTCCAACCAGAGCACAAAAAATGTAAGTACAATATCTGGATTTCTAGACTCCAGACAAAATAGCAGACACTGGTCACAGTGTAACATCAGCACTCTGGGCACATCCAGCACATGTCACCGCACACATCCAGGCACCCACTGAACGTGCACAGGTGATCTGCCCATCACACACTGAAACTGAGCATCTGTGGGTCTTTCAGCACACACAGGCCACCTGCACAGCACACATGGCCAGCACTGCTCACAAACAGATCTGCTGCTTGTATGCTAAAAAACAGTAGCATCAAGAGCTGGAAAAACCCAGAGGGAAGTGTGGTAAGTCTTTGCTTGCTGCTTGTTGAGTTTGGTGTGCAGCACCCGTGGCCTCTGCTGGCAACAGTGGTGGCTAACTGCCTGCAGCCTGCTCCAAGGACACTCATTAATAACCCCGGAATTAGGAAACCAGCTCCAACTAAAACATGTGGCAGGCACAGCAACACAAGATGAGTCAGCCAAAAAGTTGTTCCAAGAAATGCCAGAGATGCAGCAGGTGAATTCTACATAGGCCCATGCTCCAAACATGCATCAATGAGAAACAGGGTGCTAGAAACTTCGCCTGGAAAATAAAGTTTGTCTCTATTTAGAAGAGGCACTGGAAGTTACAGGAACAAAACCAAAAGAGACGGTCACAAGGCAGCACACTGAACAACAGGACCTACAAAGGTATCTCTAGAGCTGACTTTCTTAGCTATAAAAGCAAACTGGCCAGAACCTAAAATTTTAAAAGTGCTTATTAGGAATTCTGGATCTCATGGAGAACCATTAACACAGGGCAAAGTTCCCAAGAAAGAACTCCAGAAACTAGGAATTGGAGTGTTACTAAAGACAAAGGCTACATTCCTAAACAACAAAGCAATTCTAGTAAGACACAGTCTTGTAGCTGTAGAACTTTAACTAAATAAATCTGGTAAACTCGGAGAGAGAGAGAAGAGAACTCAAGCATGTACTTCTAGAACCTCTCTAAAGACCTGGCTACAAAAGAGGTCTAAGAGACAGCTCTATAACTCCAGGAAACACTAATTAGAAAAACAGCACTAAGGGCACCTGAATGAAAAAAAGAGCTATAACTGCAAAAACAACAATAAAAAAATAAAACCACTTTTTAAAAAGGATTTGGCAATCACAATAAAGACTTAATATTACAAAGGGACTGAAGCAGCAAGAGAAAGACGAAATATACAATAAACTTTTCCAAATACACCCCTTTCAAACCAATAATAAAAATCAACAAAGCTATTCTGAAATACAGCACTGAGTGTATTTCAACACAGGGAAGCCCCTAAATCACTTATTCCCACCTCTGCACCCAGTTTTTGTGCACTCATACCTCCTCAGTACACCTCCATCTTTAAGCTGTACAAAAGTTCAGCTTTCCTTCCTGCTCATACTTCACAGGTTTCTCTCATCATCTTTTTCTCTAGACTCCACTCACTCTTGAGCTGTGTCAGCAGGGCTAAACTTTGCACTTTTCAAAGTGAAACAAAAACAAACTGTGAGTTTGTTTCACCTCTGTCACAGACTACATTGTTACACCTACACTGAAGACGCACACAATGTTTTACTGGCTTTATTTTATAATGTTACTAATTTAAATGTGTATGGTTGAAAACCAAGCAGCCGAACTCTCATGTCCAGGCCATAGAACAGAATTGTGCAGCGAGCATGTGAGTAAAGTACTATTTACATAGCAGTAAGATTCAGAGATCATCAAGACCTTTGCTCTACAAAGCCTGCAGCCCGACGACAACTGAGACATGCCCATGATTATAACAGAAAGAATTTTCTGATTAACTCAGTCATGTCTGACCTGGTCTACCTTTGCTCATGTTTTAAGAGATTTTTATCACCTGAAACCATTTAATATATTCATAACTACTATTTTAGAGCTTTAGTTTAGTATTGAATCGTAGTACGTGTAAAAGCCTTGGAGAGCTCAAAAAGAGACTTGCAAGACTTAAAGTTGTTTACAAGGGCTATTTATACCCAGTTCTAGTGGAGGGGGTATCTCCCAGTGCATAGTAAGAAACTGAACAGATATTCGGGGACATCTCATCAACCATCTACTCCAATTAACCTTGAGTTCACCTAGACCTTGGTACCACAGCCACCACGACACACGAGCAGCAAACGGCCTCCAAAAGCTGAGCAATATGAAGGTCACACTCCTGTCAGCTGAGCAGTACGAAGGTCGCACAGGAGAAGCACCGGGTGTTTTGCAAGAGCTTCATCCACAAGCTGTGATGATTAAGGCAATCACATTTCTGCACAGGTGGGACTAAGAAACGGCGGATTTAACCTGCAATAACGCAGAAAGCCTCTCCTTGAGCCACTAATATTCTTCTAGTATTCTTAAGAGTTTACAGTACCGAACTTTAGAAGGTTTCTCCACCTGTTACTCAGCTCGTCCTGCTCAAGGGTAGATGCGAGCGAGCACTCCCAGAAGTTCAGGACTTCCCTGACACCTACGTTAGCTTTCCCTCAACTCCTGCCTGCCGGGACCGCTGGAAAGGCCTTCGGAACACCCTGTGTCCACTCGGGAACTTTATTTTTAACAGACGGAGTGGGAGGGGAGTCCAGCGGAGAAGTCCGAGCCCGGCGGCGCGGGGCGCTCGCCTCTCAGAGACCCCCTCGACCGCCGCTGCCGGACGGGAGGAGCTCGGCCTGCGCCCCGCCCCGCGCCCCCTTCGCCCCACGGGGCAGGGCCCGGCCGGCCGGGGCGGCGGCAGGCCCCGCTCGGCCGGCTGAGCCCCGCACGGCCGGCGGTCCTCTGAGCCCCGCACGGCCCGCAGTGCCCCGCACGGCCGGCGGTCCTGCCCCGCACGGCCGGCGGTCCTCTCCCTCACAGCCGGCTGAGCCCCGCACGGCCGGCGATCCTCCCGCGCTCCGCTCGGCTGTCTCTCCGAGCCGCCCGCTGCCACCCGCACTGCCGACTGCGTTCCCCCGCACCGCTGGCTGTCCCCCCGCACAGCCGGCTGGCCCCTGCACCGCTCCCCCGGTACAGCTGGCTCTGTCCCGCGGCCCGGCTGGCTGTGTCTGCCGCTCCCGCACGGTCCGGGCCGTACCGGAGGGCAAGAGCGAAGCTGCCGCTGCCGTAGGGGCCGGTCCAGCCCCCGCGTAGCGCCTCGAGGGGAGCGGGCCCCTCCCGGCCCAAACTGACCTGGTACCAGCGCCGGCCTCCTCCAGCGCGCCGCTCCCCCGCGCTGCTTCCGCAAAGGGTTACAGCCTTTAAAGAGAAGGAAACGCCAGAGAGCGGAGTTATGCCTGCAAATGCCGGTGCTCCTTGCCAGATCCTATCCTAAGCCAATGAAATGTGCCTTGCGAAGAGAAAGGAGAAGTCTTAATTTACGGCTGCGGAGCCAGCAGCACTGGGAGCCTCCGGCCGCCCGCGCGCTGCCAGCCCCCCGCTCCCGCAGCACCGGGCGCGGCAGGAGCAGGAGAGCTGATGTGGGGACGGAGTGCGTGCTCGCTGGCAAGGCCAGATGTCACCGTGCTTGCCAAATGTCGCGCCCCACCAGCTGTCCAAACCACACCTAAACTTCGAAGACCAGTCAGGTTCCGCGAGCCCTGGATGGCATCCTCTTCCCCACGACAGATTTCTGGCTCCCTCACCCGCACCCCTGTGCTTGGCCCCAAGCAACATTAGGCAATAGCTCATGAGCTCTGAATAATTTATAGATCTATTTTATTATTATTCTGATTTCCCAGAACCAAGGCAAGACATCTTGTGCCTGCCCCTTACATGGCACCAGGGTGATCCAGGGACCAGACTGAGACTTGCTGTTTTTCCATACGTCTGTATTTGTTTCTGGGTGGCAAGGAGAGGTATATAAAAATCAATGAAGCAAGATGCTTCAGGCCAAATTCTCTGTGCTCTGTGCTATGGCTCTCTGAACACCTGATGTCCTGGAGAAGCTGGCAGGAGCTGCCACACTGGAGCAACTGGTCCTGCCAGGCCAGAAGCCCCAAGCACACATGGATTTGGGACGTTCCAGAATGGAATTCCCATCCCAGAGATCACAAGATAGTCACGAATGCAGTTTCTTCCTTCCCATCCTGAAGTGGTTGAGAGTGTAAATAAACCCCAAACATTCCCCCCTGTCCTCAGCAATTATGGCCTTTGGGTTGTTCCTCCAAGAATCAGCGGTGATCTCCAGCACTTCAGTGATTTGTTCTGCATTGCTGGGTCGCTGCATAAGAAGGCAAAAAGCAGATTGATCAAAAAGGCTCTTCGACTTTACCACGGTCTTGGCACAGGATCACCTTTTAAATTTATTCTGCCATGTGATTTTCACATCAGATGCCAAAAAGGGCTGCTTTACAGCAAAAGCTAACCAGGTCCAGCAACTCAAGCATCTAAATGGACAATTTACTTTGTCTCAAATCTCAAATGTCTCTAGAATAGAAGAAAAGCAGCTGTCCTGCATATTACAGCTCCCTGGCCCCAGAGCAGAACCTTAACTCCTCAAGCCCCAAAGGAGGGCTGCAAAGGGAAGAGCTAAAGGAGGTGGCAAACCTCCTTCAGGGCCTGTGCCTGATTATATGGATTAAAGTAGTTCGAGGGCTGCTCTGACTTCTGCCTGGTCTGCCTCTACCCTTCAGTCCCCAAAAAAGGAAGAAAACAAAATGAGTGTTTGGAGCTGCCTGTGCATCATCTGGTCTGTGCAAATGGCCAAGTGAAAAAAAAACAACTGTTTATATGGGGATGAGGGGGAAAACCGTTTTGCAGAAGCCACAGTACCCTGAGAGGGGTTTAAAAAGAGGATTAATGTTTGCTGTGGCTCTTTATCACCAGTTTGAATGATGGTTAAGGTGCAGTGTAACTCTTCAGAGATGTGGAGTTCTGTACAGTATAGAAATCCCTACCTGCACCCTAGGTAATCCAACAAATGCAACAGCAAAGGCAAAATAACAGCTTAGGCATCCTTAATTTGCCCATTATGTATTTTTAATTGGGGTGTTTTACTCATTAAAAGCACGGCATGTAATTTCATAATCCTATTTTAGGCTCCAAAACTAAGCTTCCAACCTGCACATCTCATGCAGATGAAATCTTTACAACAAATGTACACCTAAAAACCCCAAACCACAAGAATAATCAAAGTGATCTCATTCAAGTTGGGGCTTTACTGCCTTGCACTAAAACAAAAGTCAGCTACTATCAAAATTAACTAAATGCATCATAGCCAATAATAAATTGATCCATTCACTGTGTGTCTGGCTTCATAGCACACACATCATATTTTCATGAGCAGAGTGACATTGCTACTCTTTAGGTCAGATTTTAAGGTGTAGCATCACCAATTCAGAGACATGACAGGCTTTTTGTTATATTTTCTGTTTATAATTTTGATTCAAATCCTCAGCAACACTTCAGATGCACAAATCCTTATTGAAACTGGCTTGATGCGGATTACAGCCTGAAGCACAAAGGAAGTCTTTATCACTTATGGCCAGTGTTTTAGGAGCTTATAACTGTAATCAGGTAGGGATTATATCAGCATGATCCATACAAGCTGAACCATGGCACAAAGCTTTATTCTATTTGACCTTCCCAAAACAATAATAGAAATGGAAAACGTGCAACAAACAAACGCCGCTGAAGTAGAATCACTGTCTACTGCAGGTAGAAGTTACTACTTTGTATTTTGAAAGAAAAATTAATCATTAATTAGTGGAAGCAGATCCTTGTATGGTGCATTGTTATCCAGGATTATTTCATTAGGATCTGCTGACCCAATTTCTGCATTGGAAAGAGAATTACATTTTTTCACACTATTGGGATTGGGGGAAAGAAAAAATAATAACATAGATTATTCAAACTTTAAAAAATATGGTTGCAAACAAGGACAGATACCTGTACTGGTATCTCTACAGAAGCCAAATGAAACAAGGACCATTACAAATATGTAATGATGTCTTCCCTAGAATCGGATTTTGGTTTTCTTAAAATACATAATTCCTAATTAAAACATATGGAATCCAGCTAATACAGCCTCATGACTAAGGGATTTACTGAAGAGCAGGAATTTTTTTTTATTACTGCTATGATGGTCCCCTCTGTCACAGGTCATCCTTAGCTTACTCCTCCTGCAATCACCCTGGGGATAGCTGACTCAGATAAATTAAAAGAGCTTCATTTGGGAAGCTTCCCCAGCACACGAAAGGATTCGCCTCCTAATCTGTCAAAATCCAATAACGTTAAAGCAACTGCAACCTGCTGACAGCTCAGCAGGACCCCCAAACCCATGGGCAGGACCCACAGCCCTGCACCGGGCAGGACTAAAACCCACCTTGGGAGCAGCAGCAGGAGAGGTTTCTGCTGCTGAAATATTTTGTGCCCAAGTGCTGGGAGCTCACAGGGTCCGAGTGGTTCAGCCACCCCAGGATGTTGGTGGTCCTCCTGCACTCACCCCTTGGCCAAGTCACGAGCTGCGCACAAGGAGGGACACGTGTCCCCAGAGCCCTGCTCTCTGCCCCTCATCATCACTGGCACAAAGACTCATCTCCACATGTCTGACATTAAAGTCCTGCTGTGCTTAGCTCTCTGCTCAGTTCACCTTACTGCCACTCACCTGCATGGCTCAGAGCAGCAGCTGCTCTTTCATGAGGCCTTATGGAAGCCTTTGGACAGGGACAACGCCACCAGCCCTGCTTACGAAGTGCAGGACAGAGGAAAGAGCTCCCCAAAGCTACCCCACAGCAGGGACAACCCTTCTAATACTGAGCCTACAAAACCACCACAGACAGGTATTTTCTTTTTTATAAACTACTCTCCTTTGCTAATAATTTCCATGTGCCAGTCAGGTAACAAGGGAGCCTGGGAGTAACATCAGGCTGCATATTCCTAAATAACAAGATCACCTGAGGGGTTCAATAAACCCTTTCTACCAAGCTTGCAGGCAAAATGGGACCCTCATAACCTCCTGAAAGCAAAGGCTCAGGTTACCTTGGAAGGCAACTTGTCCTGCCTAGGAGTGATGATGGTTTGTGGAGGACAAGGGAAACAATGCTGGTGAGAAGAGCTCTGCTGCCCTCCCAGTGCAGACACCTGGATGGGGTTTTACGACCTTCCAACCTCTTTCTGCATGCAGCTCGCCTTGTTGTTAGTGGCAGATATGTGTAAAATTCTGACAGGTTGTACCAGCATTATTTTTTAAAGGGGTAGCTGCACTTTTTTGCCCATTACACTGCTGGAAAGGAATCCAGATACCACTGTATTCCCACTCACACCAGCCCGAGCCATTCCTGCAGCAGCAGCAGCAACAGTCAGCTCCAGGGGAAAAACTCTTTCCCTGCCTCTAAGGACTTTTCAAGGAAAGTTGCTTTTTCCTTTTTTCTTTCTGTTTCAGCTCAGTCAATAGCACTTTTGTGTAAGCACAGCAGCTGCAGTAGGCCTTGTTTTAAGTGTTTTGGAATCTGCTTGATTTTTGATATTTTTTGTTGATACTTTTATTGCAGAACCCATTAGGGAGGAGAACCTTCTGGCCACTTATAGCACCTGGTGACAAAGGCTAATGTACCTCCTGCTTGCCCTGTCACAAAGTCTAAGATAAAGTCTACAAAGTCTGCAATTTACCAATTGCCTTTAATCCTGCAGATAACAGCATAATGAGATCCAGTGTCTGGGGGCTGAACCTAACCTATACACTTAGGTGTCCATTCCAGTGAAAGTAGTCAACAGGCAGGATGAGAGAGCAAGGCAGCCTCTCCTGCACTGGCAGGTGACACCAAGACCAGATGCATTTCTGGGAGAGATGACTGAGGTCAACCATAAATTAACAGGATCATTGTGAGGGAAAAAATAATAATTCTGTGTCCAACTGCATGGTCTCGTATGAAGGAGACCAGAGGAGATGGGCCAATAAGTCTTTTCTGCGCTCATGAACTTTCTGAATCTTTCTTATCCGGAGGGGGAAAATGGCAAGGGCTCCCTTTGCCATGTTACCATGGCTGACTCTTAATCACTAGCAGGGCTGGCAGTAGCTGTTGTGCAACACCACTTTCCCCAGCGCTGGGCCCTGTTCCCCTGCAATGCTCCCAACCCCTGCTGGTCTCAGAAGAATTGAGCCCAAAGCTCCACATAGCAATTCAAATGCATCACCAGACATTAGGCCACCGGGTTAACCACTGTTTAATTTCGTCACATTTGTTTGTGAGTTATGTACGTGCCTTTCTTTTGTCAACATCTCCTTTTAGAAAGGATATTGATTTTGTTTTCAAAGGCTCTCAAAAATAAAATGAATGACTACATTCTAAGGAAGAGTCATTTTCTCAACAGCTGTAAATAATTTATTGTTCGCAACCCACCCAGATCAAAAGATACTTCATCAACTGATGTGGCAAAATCTGGTGCAAGCTGCATTTCTATTATCTCAGATCCAATTAACCATTTGGAGCAGACTAAAACATAACTAGATCAATCCAGAATCAGATTAATATCCAATCCATAATCACATTAATCACAATCTGTCCATAATTAGCCATCAGATAATCCCATTGGACAGGAGGTGACATGCAGTATCCCATTATCTCATTAATTATCTATTTTCAGTATCAGACATTGTGCCCAAACACAAGGAAATGTTTTTTAGAGGAAAATGCATAGGGAATTTTCATTTTGCTACATCTTTCCCAGTGTCTCAGTCTTGGGAGTTTTACAACATTCTTTGTTTTGCCATATTCTGCTAGGACCAAGGGAGGTTTTTTGAGAGACATCATCTTCTTAATAAAATATGACTATCTTAGGAAGATGGATAAATAAAACATTTGTTTCATGTGAACAAGTTTGTGAAAGAAAGAAAACTCTTCATCAAAGGTTTTAATGGTAACATGATAACAATAGCTTTGCAATGCTAAATCTTATTGCAGATGGTTCCTGTCCTTTTTTGTAATGTAAGTGAAATTGCGTTCCATCTGTTTTAATTTTATAATGGACTTAATCCATGGTTGGCTCTGAAAGAATCAGCATTTACTGCCTTTGCAATCTGCTGCAAACAAAAAAAATAGTTACCATTTCCCCCTTCTAGAGGGAACTTGTGTATCTATTTGGGAGCAAACCTCAGAGCTGCTCTGTGGAGAGCGGGGAGCACCATTAGGCAGCCTCAGCCCGTGGCCAGCAGCTCCTGCCAGCTCTCACACCAAACCCAGAACTGCTGCAAAAGAGACTGGGATCTCTGGACACTGGGTGGAGGAGAGACACAGTGTGGCAGGAGAGATTGCACTTGGCTTTGACTAGAAAATGCTTCCAGCAGCTCCAAATTACCAGAAAGAAGTGGTCCAGAGGTGCCCCCTGGACTGAATTATTCCATGACTTTATGATGTCCTTTCCCTTACCTTCCCTCAGATGAATCAACAATTAACCTGTTTGTAAAACATGTGGTATCAAGCTGGTTCAATGCCTCATGGCATTACCTGTAGTAATTTTATAGCTTTTTGTATATCACATAGAGGAGATGCAGGGCTTTCAACACTTCCCTGGCAAGTAATTTTTTTGGCTTTTTTACTAAACTGCCTGTGCAGTACTGCTCCCCTGTTCCTACCTGCCTAGTGTGAAGTGAGTCCAGTCCAACCATACCTGCCTGGTGTGAGCACATTGCTCTCTTTGGATACAGGTGTGACTGGAGCACAGCTTTGCATAGGTTTGGTAGCCAACCAAAAGTTTGGTTGGCTCAGCTGTAACTTTACTAATTCCTAAACTGGTGGGAGGTTTGGGAGAGCAGACAGGATCCTGCCCTCGAGTGGGAAAAGGGTGATGCAACACAGAGCATCCCTGCCAAGCTGCTGTATTCTTAGACATGTCTCATTCTCCTGTCACTGACATTTTTGCATTTTATTGTTAACACATGCAGATACTGACTCACTCAGGACTCTGAATTCTGGCTCAGGCTGAAGTCACCCTTCTGTACCTCTTTTCTGCCAGGTGCCCAGGCATGGACCTCTGGTGCCCCACAGTGCTGTAGAGGTTCCCATCACCCATCCCTCGGGGTGACCCCAGTTTGAAGAACCAGCCAAACTTTTCCAATTGCCTTCATACCTCTCACCCCCCCCCCACAGCTCTGCCACTGGCCAGCAAGCCACGCTAGTGGCAGGCAGCAGTCAGACCATAACCCCCAGCAGGGTACACATGGTACACAGGCAGGGAACACATGGGCTCACCCTGCCCTGAGGATGTCACTGCTGCACCGCACCTCTGCAGCTTCGCACACGCAAGGGCAGGCAGGGATACCAAACTCCCTCGGTGACATGCGTCCCTGCTGAAGTGGGTACTTCAAATGCCATCCACCTCTTTTCCCCCGCAGCTCTCGTACAAATTTAAGAGCTTGCTTTCAACATTTGGGGCCCTTAAAGGGGTAGCAGGGGCTGTGACCAGGCTGGGAGAGCGGGTCAAATAGTGAAGCACTTTATCCAAAGAGTCCTTTCCCCCTCCCCAGCTTCTGGGGTTTCATACCTGCAGGGTGCCTGACTCGAACAAGGGACAAGTGCTTCACATGGAAAAACCATCCCATCTCCCTCCTGTGAGGAAAATGAGCGCAGCCTGCCCTTCCTGAGCCGACATCTGAAGTCACCATGTCCTTCCCAAGCCATACAGGTTGGCAAATGCCTGTCAAATTCCACGTGTAAAATTAAAAAGGTAATTGCATGGAGATGAAGGAAAGGACCAAAGCCCCAAGACAGCAGGAACCTCAATTCCAGCATTTTTAAGCTTTCCTGGACCTTATGAGGCACTTTTGTTGCTGTGCAGTCTTTGGGAATTTAACAGTGAGTCAAAGGCCACGGAACTGCTTTCCCTATTTTTCTGCTAATGCACGGGAAGCCCGTGGCGACTGGGGGAAAAAGAAGGAAGAAAAAAGAACAGAAGGTATAAAAAAGCAACAGGAGAGGTTCAGCTGCGGGAGCAGCATGGAATCAGGTGCATGAAAATGCGGTAAAATACTGTTTTTCTCCGCTAATTTCTACTCGTCAGAGGGCTGCTGCCCGGGACGGCCGCCCCGACGTTGCGGTCCGTTCTGTTCGGGTCCGCTGGGGCGGCTCTCCCGCACACGGGCCTCAGCAGGGAGCTGCTCCGCGGGTGCGCAGCGTCGAGCCGGCGCCCACCGCGCAGCCCCTTCCCGTCTGGCGCGGAGATGCTCGTCTGCGCAGCGCCGGAACCGTCCCGCCGAGCCCGCCCGCGGGCACCTGCCAGCGGCACGCCGGAACGCCGTGAAAAGAACGCGGTGAAAAGAACAACGAAATAAAATGCAAAAGAGACGAGAAAGAGAAGGAAGGGGGAAATAAAAGGAGAAAAAATTAGGCGAATTAAAAGTCAAGAAGAATAACAGGGAAAAGAGAGGAGGGAAAAAAGCTACAATGCATCTCCTTCTCCTCGGGCTGCCGATGCCGCCGTTGCCTGCGCGCAGAGGGCCGAGGCGCACCACGGCGGGCGGGGCAGAGGGTCCCGCGGCGGCCCGGGGCGCAGGGCGCGGAGGGGCTTCTCCCGCAGGGCACGGGGCCGCGCGCCCCGTCAGTGCCGGCGTCGTGCGGCTCCGGCCGGGTCCCGCGGGGCGTGGGCCCCGCTCCGCCCCNGGGGCGGGCCCGGGGGGGCGGGCGCGGCCCCCGCCCCGCGCCGCGCGGGTAGTGGTGAAGCGGCGGCTCCGCATCCCGCATCGCTGCCGGTGCGCAGGGGGCCGCCCGCATGGTGGACATCCTCCTCCCGCGGCCGCTCCCGGGCGCCATGGGGGAGCCCTCCAAGAGTAAGTGCGCGCAGCGCAGCGAAACGCGGGGCCAGGGCTGGCGGGCGGGCGCGGGACCCTGCGGGTCGAGCTCCGCGCCGCCGCTGCCGTCGGGCGGACTGACGGACCGCGGGCGCGCTGACAGCGCCGGGAAGGGCTGCGGCCCCATGGCGGGCGCGGGCGGCTGCGGGCTCGGCCCGCGGCAACTCCGGTGCCGCTATTCCCGTTCGTGCCCAGCGCTTCCCGGCCCCGCTGTCCTTTCTGCTGTCCGCGCCGCTGAGCTCATTTCTTTCGGCTGTTTCCATTTCTTTCTCTGCTGCCCTCTGCTCTTCCTTTATTTTTTTCTTTCTTTGGTCGTGTTACCGTTTTCCTTTCTTTATCTCTTTCGTGTTTCAGTTTGTCTTCTTTAAAATTTCTCTTTCCGTTTTTTTTTTTAAATTTTCTTTCTGTTCTTGTTTAGTTTTATTTCTCTTTCTATCTCTTTGATTCCATGTCTCCTACTGTTTTCATTTGTCCATGTTTCCATTTTAACCGTCTCTGGGTTTTCGATGCTTTTGTATCTCCTTCCGTCATTCCGTTTTAATATCTTTTTCCTAATTTCTTTCGTTCATTCTTTCTTTGTTTCTTTCCTTATTTCTTTCAAGTTTTCCTCAGCCCTTGTTTTATTGGTTTTGTATCTCTGCTCTGCTTTTATTTTCCTTTTCCAAAATTCTACTTTTACGTCTCTGTCTTTCTGCATTTATTTGCCTTGATCAAGCTTCTGTCTTTTTTTTTCTTTTTTTTTTTCCTTTTTTTTTTTTCTGTCCTGGCCAGATTAATTCGTCTCCTTTCATGTTTCCATCCTTTCTGTCCGCGTGTCTCTTTATTTCTCTTTCTACCTATTTTGGAAAAAAACCAAAACAAATCAGAATCAGAAAAAAAGGATGAAGTGTAAAAAAGATGATGTGCTTTTCCCTGATTGCTGACCTCTGCTCTGGCACACTGCTGACTCTGACCGTACCCCGCTCGCTCCCGGCAGGGCGGCCGGGGCTGGCCCTGTGCGCGGGCTGCGGGGGCCGCATCCAGGACCCCTTCCTGCTGCGGGTGTCGCCGGACCTGGAGTGGCACGTCGCCTGCCTCAAGTGCGCCGAGTGCGGGCAGCCCCTGGACGAGACCTGCACATGCTTCCTGCGCGACGGCAAGGCCTACTGCAAACGGGATTATAGCAGGTGACCCGAATGCGCCGGCGCTCGTTAGAAAAAATAAATAACCCAGACCCGAAAAAGCACAAAAGCCCCTTAAACTCCCCGAATTTCCCCCCAACGAAAACCCGACTCTCGGCCGCTGCCCCCACCCGCGGCACCGCCTGGAGCCGCCCCGACGGCGCGGCCGCGGGTCCTGACGGCGCGTCGCGTCCCCGCAGGCTCTTCGGCATCAAGTGCGCCCAGTGCCGGGCGGCGTTCAGCAGCAGCGACCTGGTGATGCGCGCCCGCGACCACGTCTACCACCTGGAGTGCTTCCGCTGCGCCGCCTGCGGCCGCCAGCTCCTGCCCGGCGACCAGTTTTGTTTGCGGGAGCGCGACCTGCTCTGCCGCGCCGACCACGGGCCGCCCCCCGACGGCGCCGTCGCCCGCGGACCGCGGAGTCCCGCGCTGCCGCCGGCCGCAGCCGCGCACCTCGCAGGTACCGGCTCCCCGTCGGGGCGGGCGGCTGGGCGGGGAGGGTGTCGGGAGGGCTGCGGCGGGCTAACGAGCGGCGGCGCTGACGGTGCGCGCCCTCCCCGCCCGTCGCAGAGCCGGTGCCCGGGCGACCGCCCGCCCCGCGGCCGCCGGCGCACAAGGCGGCGGAGAAGACCACCCGCGTGCGGACGGTGCTGAACGAGAAGCAGCTGCACACGCTGCGGACCTGCTACGCCGCCAACCCGCGCCCCGACGCCCTCATGAAGGAGCAGCTTGTGGAAATGACGGGGCTCAGTCCCCGCGTCATCCGCGTCTGGTTCCAGAACAAGCGCTGCAAGGACAAGAAAAAGTCCATTCTCATGAAGCAGCTCCAGCAGCAGCAACACAACGACAAGACGGTGAGCGCCCGCCCTCCCCAGCGGGGAGGGAGATGTGGGTGGGGGGTTCGGGCCGCAGTCGTGCTGAATCCCCGTGTGCCCGCAGAGCCTGCAGGGCCTCACCGGGACGCCGCTGGTGGCCGGCAGCCCCATCCGCCACGAGAGCGCCGTGCAGGGCAGCGCCGTGGAGGTTCAGACCTACCAGCCGCCCTGGAAGGCGCTCAGCGAGTTCGCCCTGCAGAGCGACCTGGAGCAGCCCGCCGCCTTCCAGCAGCTGGTGAGCCGCGCCGGGCCGTCCGTGGGGCCGCAGGGGACGGGCAGATGCCGGCCCGCCGGGCCCGGTGCTGAGGGAGGGGGACGGGGCAGGGGGCGACCGCGCCAGGCCCTCACCACCGCTGCTCCCCCAGGTCTCCTTCTCCGAGTCCGGCTCCTTGGGCACCTCCTCCGGCAGCGACGTGACCTCGCTGTCCTCCCAGCTCCCCGACACCCCCAACAGCATGGTACCCAGCCCGGCCGAGACGTGAAGCGGCCCGTCCGCCCCGCCGCGGGATCTCCGCATGCCTGCGCTCCCTGCATGAGACACCCGGCCCCGGGCCGCTCCCAGAGCGCCGGACAAACGCCTTTGTTTTTTAATTATTCTTATTTAAAATCAAACAAAAAAATATGTTACTGTCGGCCAAAAAAGCACCGGGATCCTCGCTGCCTTCACCAGACCGGAGAAAGAGCCCCCAACCCGGTTTTTTCGTGGTTTTGGTTTTGTTTTGTTTTTTTTTTTTTTTTTTTCCCTGCGGATTTCGATGTTTCTTTTCCCCAAAGAAACTCGGATTTCCCCGCCGAAGCCCGGCACTGTGACAGGCTTCCTCGCCCGCCGTTTGTGCTGCGGACGGTTTTTCTTTTCTTTTTGAAAGGGAAAAATAAATCATAAAAAATTCTACAAAATGGGGAGAGAATCCTCCGGCGTGCGGCCGTGGAGCTGGCCTGGAACTTCCTCCACGGAGCCGCACCGTCCAGCCTCATCTCACACCGATGCCTCTCCCGGGCCACAATGCCCGGCCCCGCACGATCGCTGGAAAAAAGGGACACGGAAACGAGACTTTTTAACGGGAAAACCAGTACTAATAATGTTAAGTTATCAATGGACGAAGGACAGATTGTTTGCGCCTTTAACGATCAAAAGTAAGTTATTGTTATTTATTGTCAGAGTCAGCGGTTGAATAGTGGGATTAAATATTTTGGACTTAATAAAAAAAAAAAAAGAAAAGAAAAATGGATTTAAACGAAAAAAAACTAAAAACCAACTAAAAAAAGTGGCGAAAGGGCAGCGAAGGGGCACCCCAGGCGCGGAGCGGCGCGGCCGTACGGATCGGGAGAGGAGCAGAGAGTCGGGACGGGCACAGCCCCGGCTTCTCCCGCACGGCCTCACCGCACCCCGCTAATCGGCTTTCAGAACCGGGGCCGCTTATTTATAGCCGGGGAGGCGGAGCGCAGGTTTCCCTTTCGGAGTAGCCCCCAGGCTCGTCCGGCCGTGTCCGCACCTGCCGCGGTGCGGGGCCGCCTCGCCTCCTCCCTGGGGGTGGCGGGGCTGGGCGGAGGGGGCTCCCCCTGGGCGGCGAGGCGAGGCGAGGCGAGCCCTACCTTCCCGCGTCTCCATCCCCCCGTCCAGACCTAGGCGGCGACTCCTTATCTGCCTCTGGCATCACCTGGGAGCGCGACAGGGCCGCTCCAGCTCCCGCGCCCTCCCCCTTACCCCGCTGCTCAGGACCAGCTCCCCGCGGGATCGCGGGCCCGCCCGAGCTCAAGCCACGGCGAGCCGCCCCCTGACCGCATCCCCGGGCAGCGGGGGAGAGCCGGGCCCTGCCGGAGCCCTCCGGGCTGCAGGGGATGGGCAGCGCGGTGCCGCGGTGGCTCCGTACCCCAACAGACTGCGCAGCGGGTGTGCAGGGACCGGGCCCCCAGGGCGAGCTGCCGTCGGGGCGCACGGAGAGGCCCGGGCTGCTCAGCCCGGGGCTGCTCTGCACCGCCGGGACGAGCAATGTCCCGGCTGGGGACAGGTGGGGATGGGGATCCTGCCGCCCTCCTAGCCCCGCCGCGGGGTCCCCGCCGTTACCTGGCTCCGTCCGGGTCGGGCTGGAGCTCCGCGCGGTCTCCCAGGGCTGGGCTGGAGCGAGGCGCGTGGCTCGCCTCAGGCCCGCGCCGGGCCGGGCCGGGCCGGGCAGCTACGGGCGGCGCTGGGGCCGCGGCCCGGGGCCGCCAAGAAGGGACTGTTCTGCTGCCGGCCATGATCACGGCACTGGTCTACGCTCCGGCACCGGTCGCGGTTCCCGTCCTGCCCGGGTCGCGGTCCCGGTGCCCGCGGGCCGGGATCGGCGGCGGCCCTGCCGCAGCCAGGGCCGGGGCGTCGCGCGCCCCCTCAGCGCCGCCGCGCTGGAAGCGGCTCCGGCCGGAGCGGGCGCGCGGAGCCTCCGCCGCGCTCGGAGCAACGCGAGGGCTCCGCGAGCCCCGCTCGGGCCACGCCGAGGCGTTAAAAATGCATGAGGTCTAAAAAATCTGCCTTAGGTGACGTATCCTCAATCCTCAAACCCAAAAAATTATAAGCAAACTTTCTCCGGGGCCAGATCTGACGAATTATTTTGATATTATTCTGACTGACTCTTGATTACCGAGAAAAACAGCTTATGAGTGGGTTTTTTTTCTCTCTTTCTGTGTTGCTTATGGTGATTCAAACACACCGATGATTTTAACACAGGAATCACACAAGACAGAATAAGTTATTTTATTACAAGATATATAGAACATATTTTCTCTATTTGCAACCTTATTTCAGCAGTTCTGCAGTGCAAGTCCCACCACAGGGCAGAAAACACCAAAATCATGACATTGGATACAAGAACGAAATAAACTCAAATTATCAAAATTACAAAACAGAACTTGGAAGTATCTACAGTACTTATATAAATAGTGCAAATTATATATCTATAGGACAAGTATTTAGAGTATCAAAACCATTTTGGAACAGCGTTTTAAAGAAGGAAGTCAGCAGGAACTGGTCAGTGTGACTATGTTAGGGATTTAAAAGCTAAATACAACTCTTATTTTTTCAAGAAGAACTGTCGAGCTTCTTCCCAGGATTGCCGGGGGAATCTGTTGGAGAGCTCAAGATAATCTTGAGAACTGAAAAATTTTTCTGTTGAAGACAGAACACAAAATTACCAAGTTATTCCCTCTTAAGATAAGATGGCAGTAAAACAAGAATAATGAATGCGCAGCCAGTTTGAGATATTTAAATTACTTTAAGTAATTTACTCCCCTCTCCCTACCCAAATCTCTTCAGACCATGGGGTGACACTTCATGGAGCTCACGGCATCTACGCTTGGCTTTAAGAACGGCAGCAGAGGCTCTGCTGAGCAAAGGCTTCCATTTGCTAGCTGGTCAGGCTCTGCCTAAGGAACACCTTACATCTTTGCACACTCCATGTTCCTGGACACACCACTCAGCCTCGTTATACTTTGGGAAGCTTCAGTGGTGTTTTCTGCTCAGCAGTTGCAGAGGAGTTGTGCTCCCGACTCCCCAGAGCACGAGCACAAATGCAGCTTTCACTCCTGAGAGCGTGCAGGGACGTGGACAGGACTTCACTGCGCACAGGTTTGAGGGTCTGACCCTCCACCCAGCACCCAGTTTGTGCTTTCACGTTTTATTCCCGTCAGTGTGATTATTCCCATTTTTTTGGGAATACACACCATCCTTCACATTCAAGTGATATACGAGATAAAAATAATCCCGCCTACGAATTACTAACTTTTTTGCAACTGGATACTGTTTAGAAATCACACTCGTGTTACCACATTTTTGTTTAAAAGTTCCTCCAGTTTGAATAGTGAAAATAAAAAGCAAGTTTTCCACTTGGATTTTAGATGTTTCTTGAGAAGAATCTCATGGAAATACAATCCTGGAAAGCTGGTGCTGCAGACACTGCATGAGTCTGTTTCAGACTGAGATGTCTGATGTTGACAGTAAAAATGTCCATAAAGTTACTTTCATTTTATAATTTATTTTTAAACAAAAATTTGATGCTTTAGACCTAGAACCACTCACCTCCTAGCAAATGCTGAGGAAATGGTGGTGGATTTCTACTTATGAGGGAGAAACGACTGTCTGAGTGTCACATTTTATGCACAATTCCCAAGACCAGATGCCCATCAACACTTGAATTTCAGATGTCTTTAGCAAGTAACAGCCATCTCAGCTGAGCATCTTTCAAATGTTTAGCCTAAAAAGGTTGACTGTATTTAAAATAATATTTATAATAATTGAGGGGAAAAAAAACCTCACGACTCTTCTGCAAACTGACAAAATTTAAAGGACAATTACAGGACAGTATTTTAGAGATGTTTGGCTCCCTGAGTGCATTGGCATGGCAACATAGCTTCTGCAACCTAAAACTTTTGAAGGCAGCCTTTGTGTCAGCTAATTAAATATGTGCAGGTACAGTATCACATTTTAAGACACGCTACCACATAGCATTGAATAAAGATTAACAGTCTGAATCCCTGACAGACGAGCAGCAGACTGGAAGACATGTATGTATAGGTCAGGATGTAAGCCAGGGAGCCCACCCCCAAACTGTAAATTTACTGTATTCCTTTTCAGCCATGCAGATTCAAAGGACTTAAATCACAGTATCTACACATTTTGCTACCCAGCTGTTACTCTGTGACACTGCAGGGAACGTACCCCTCTGCTGAGATAACTGATTTTCCATTTGGCCTGAGCTCTGTGCAAAATCCTATAGGGGAAAACAAACAAAAAAAAGGCATCAGGTTTTCAGATCTTATATCTGAGAAATTAAAACAACATTTAAAAGTCTTCATAATCATTCAAAAATACCAATACTTCATGTAAACTGTAAATTAACAAACTCTGGCTTGTTTGCTACGTTTCATAATACAGTACTGCCAGCACTTAAATCCTGTAATTTACAGTGGATTTTAATACATTTATTTATATCTGTTTCAAAAAATATATTTTTAGTTAATGTCTTCTTAGGAAATAGTTATTACTGTGATTTTTATTAAGCCATTTAACCATAGCAATGTTTCTGTAAAACAAATGGTGTTTCAGATTTTTGCTCCCATCTCCAAATACACTCTTACAAAACTGATGACTGATCCCAATTTCAACGGCTGTGCTTCCCAGCAATCCAGGAGCCTGAGGTGTTGATCTCCTGGGAGAAGGTGGAGTTGCTGCCCAGCGCTGCTGGCCCTGGCAGCCAGCTGTGCCCCCAGCTGTGCCCCCAGCTGTGCCCCAGCGCAGAGCACCGCGCAATCCCGCTGCTGTCGGGTGCTGGGGTGCAGCAGCCTCAGGACACCGACCTCGCCCAGAACAGCTCCCCACTACAGATCCTGTCCTGTGCTGGAGTCTCCACCCAGCAGAGTACTGAGCAAGGGATCACCGAGATAAGACGCAGCACAGCAAATCATGGATACTGCTGGATGTTTCTACTTATTCCCGCACATCTCCAAAAAGAAGTAACAAAAATAAACAGGCTGATGCAAACTTCAGCTGATGGAAATAAATCTATCGGTAGGGAGAGCACTGTAAAATGCAGAAATGCTCTTCCTTTGATTTTGGCTGCACATTTAACACACTGTATTTAAGTGTTATATTCGTACACACCACCAAACTTTTACGCAAATGGGACTTCTTTTGGCGTTCCCTGGCAAAGGAAGAATCTCATTTTCTAGTCACAGGGCAACATTTTAGAGTCTTTCCCAAACCTTCTACTGAAGCAAATGAGAGATTTGTTTGACAAACAGCAGCGAGTTGAAACAGAAGTGGAGCGCAGGTCCCTTCTGCGTGTGCGGGATCTCAGCATTCCTTGGATCCTGCCAGCACCGCGCTCCGTGTGTGCGTGTGCAACACTCGGGATTAGACTTTAAAATGGGCAAAATACTGAAGGACCACTGAAGTCAGCAGTGACAGGACACTTCACAGCACACACGGCTCTTCCACATTTTAATAGAACACCTTTCTTTAAAAGCCTGCAGGCACAGTACATGAACTTGTGATACAACTAACTGGAAATGAAATTAGTAACGTTGACCCTTATGAATATACTTACGCTTTACCACAGCTACTGGGGATTTTAGTGCCATTTCATCTCTTATAGAACAGAAATCAACATAAACAACCTTAATTATTCATATAGGGAACATTGTCCTCCACGCTCCTGTTTTTTAGCTGAAAAAAATCCCAAACTAAACTTGCCGCACTTACTAATAATGCATAAATTATATTTTTCAGTTTCACTATAAGAAAGCCAAAGAAGATGAATTATAGCTGTGTATTTAACCAGAAGTTCATTACTGTATGGCAAATGTTTTTAATACTAAGTTCCAAACTTCTTTTAAAAAAACTGCTCTGCAATTATTTTAGTATTAAAAGGATAAAAAGTAGCTGCACTCCTAAGTTTGATGTTATGCAAAGACTTTTAGTAAATATTTAGTTCTTGTGCTTTCTCTCTGAAATGCATGTAGCCTATTATTGGACTAGCTGTAAAGCATTAGGGAAAGGATTTTGATTAACATTTCTTTGTCAACAACAGTAACTTTCAGGTGACTGATACAGGGTTACAGACTCCCAAAAGCTATTATTTTTAACAGTATGGTGTTTACGAAAACTGCATTTATTCACTGGAAACAGTCAATAAAATGCTTGAAAACCATGAGGCAGGCAAAAAATCTGGTAGATAAAATAGCATATAAATTTAGACAAAGGGAAGAAAAATAATGCAAATCTTTATTCGAAACAGTATTTGTAATGACCTCGGTGGCTTACTGTCAAAAATAAAGATTGCAAGATTAGACTGGTAACATATGTTTTGTGTATTTTCTGCAAAAAAATACATACACTTACCCAGCTCTCTGTAAATCTATGGCACACAGTATACAACTATACATTTATATGTAAACACATTAATATACTGATTTCAGATATGCTATATGGGCAGGAATTTTTAAAAAAAATAAATATTTTAAGATCTACATCAAATCTTCCCAGTACATCCAGGAACTTTAACAGAAACCGGATTCTGCACGAACAGTGAGAACCTGAACTCCTCAGTAACCTTTCAGGGTGATAAGATGCCTCAAGTACAGGCGTAATCTGTGGTTTAGAAGAGCTGCCGTGAGTCTGGAAGCACTTCAGCGCTGTTTGCTTGTTCTGCTGAAGTGAAGATCCCCACCCTGAGAGCAAAGGCGAGCACAGCTCCGCAGCCATACCTGGATGAAGGTGGCCAGTAAAACACAGCTCATCTCCTGCTCCAGGATGATCTTGTTCTGAGGGTTATTGTAACACGCAGCTATGAGCGAAGGGAAGAGCACTTTGATTAAACGAGGATCACTGAAATACTGGAAAGGCAACTGGCAGAGTTTCTGCAGCACCGTGGGGTGACGGCCAGACTGTACAATGATCTGAAAATACAAACAGAACAAGATTAAACCACGTGATCTATCTGTTCTTCTCTTCCTCTTAACCAGAATGGGTGCTGAAGTCATGCTAAAAAAATGAGCATGGATGAGGAGTAAGTACTAAAAATAAAGCCTACAACATTTAGTTCAAATAACTTCTGTTTCAGTGTGCAAGTACTATTTTTATTGCAGAGTAATATAAAAAATACAAAGCCCTAAAAGTTTTTTTTTTCTGTATCACCCAAGAAGACAGCAAATAAGTAACGGATTAATTCACAGATTACAGTAAAATAGATAATTTAATACCTTAATTCAAAAGACAAAGAATTACAGCTCAGGGACTATTCTAAGGTAGAGGCATGAAAGACAAAACGCCGATGCCTGCCATTTGAACGCACTAAGCACGGGGAAAGAAAATCCAGGAAGAAATGACCAGGATTTTAAAAACCCTCCTGAAGCTTGACCATCCCTTCCTGGAGCTGGCAATTCGAGAGGACTGTGTTTCAGGGGAGACGTCTGCCACGCATTCTCAGGCACCAAAAAGAAAAGGGGATTGTGAGCTGCCCAGCGAGGAGTTTCTGTAAGGAGAGACTCAGAGAGATCCTCCCATCTGTGCTCCTTATCTCGGTTTCTATCGGTGCCATTGGCTCTAAAAGGAGAATTGTTTAGATAAATGGGACTGTTGTCATGAAGAAGGCTAAGTTTACAACTGTATACATCTGAAGAAATAAGGCAATGCTATCACTGGTCTCCTACAAAGGAACCTTTCCATTTCACTTGATATTCTTATAAAATCTTTGCCATAAACTAGAAAATGCCCAAATCGGATCGGTTCCAAGTAACCTTGATTAGACAATTACAATATGAAAGAGCTGTTTGACCCAAAGTTGGCTTTTCAGCATAGGAGGAAGCTCCTATAAGGCTGGAACACTGTAAAACTGAGGGTCACGACTGTAAATTGTACTTGGAAAAACACAATTTTACAGGTACACACCCAGACAAGACTGCATTCAAATTAAAACCAGAAGGACAGAAAGAAGCAGTTGAGACTACAGGAACATAAATTACAGGGATTTACAAGTTTTCAAAGTACTTTTAACAATACCTTCAGAGCACACACTAAGTTGATAATGCAGTTCAGTTTAAAAACACGATGAAAAAAAAAATAGTTTGCTTTTTTTTTTTTTCAGTTCACCAGTCAAAAAAGACATTGAAAAACCTTTCAAAATACTGGCAACAATGTCCTAATGCCCTTAAAGACAGAAGCATTTTTTAAAAAACAGCCAAAAAAGTGACAATTAAGCATACATTCAGACATTGTTTTGAGGAAAATATCATTGAAGCATTTGGATTATTCTAAACTCTCAGCTCCCACCCTGTAAGCAAGAGGTGCCCCCAAGTTTGGGAGTACTGTTGAAGTTTTAAATGAACCAGAGTGGCTATTATACTGTTCTATTTTTCTGTGGTAAATTCTATAATCAGAGAAGTATTTAAAGTCAATCAGAATTGGTACTAAAATAACTACAATTGGCATTTCTGATCCAGGACAGAACAAGAGAACTCCTGATTTATTTTTAATGGCCACCATACCCTTGATGAACAGGCAGAGGAAAAGAAGTTTTTGGGACTTTTTATTTTTCATTTCACAGTTCACTTCCTTTACGTGTCCTAAAAATGCCATGGATAGTTAGTGAAGTCCTGCCAAACTCACAGTGCAGATACCCAAATAGCTTCCACGGAATTATTATTTCATTATCTTTTTATTTTCAACAGCTTTACTACTATGATGTTATCAACATTAAAGATAGGAAGGGATATCGAGGGGTTGCTGACTGTTTTAATCTGGTATTTATCACATGTGGAATCAATTTAATGATTTCAGCTCATTGTACTAATGCAGCTACTAAACCTGATACACTATATTATGTACTCTGAAGAAAAAAAACATGAGTCACCCCTTACTGGAAAAAAACCCAATCAAATAAACCTGCAGCAGAGCACATATTCTTTGTTTCACTGTCAATAGGTGGAGAAAGTGAAGGCCAGCACTTGACTTAGCAGATGAACATCAAAGAAAAATGAAAACCTTGCACTTCTCTTGCTTGATTTTTTTTTCTTTCTTTTTGAATAGTCACTTGGCTTAATAATCCCAGGGACTTTTGCAGGCCTGGAATATGGAATGCTCATCTTACAAACTGCTCTCATACAAGAGATACAAGCTCCTTACTGAAATGCAGCTTGCCTCTCCTGCTGCCACAGACTGGGATCCAGACACATTTACCTAGAATTAGCTTTTCTTGTTGCTCTCTCTCTAGCCTGCAAATCAGATATGCCTGTCAAATGTAACAAGATCCTAATTAAATCACTGCATTTCTGTACAGCCAAGCATTTAAGCACCTGCTTAACTTCAGCTATGTGCCTATGTTCCATTAATACTTGCTTGTGGTTTTCTTTTTCTGAACTGAGACCTATCAAATTAGTCCAAGCAACTACAATTATTTTTTTAAAACCAGAGCAGGAAACTCACATTGATGTTTTCTGTATTTCCTTTTAAAACATTGCTTATTCTCAAAACTGACAGATATTCATACAACTTTATTGGTTTTGCCTGTGCTTAGCTGGAATAATTTCCAGCTTAATTTATCTTATTTATGGCCCAACATGTACTAAATGCTGGAACAATCCTGTGAAAAAACAGCACACAGGTAGGAGACACAGCAAACAGGTTTATGAAATGCTCTTTCATGATGAATGAAGGAAGTTTTCATTTGTGCCACCAGCCAACTCCAGGCCCTGATCCATCCTGGAGGTGGAGCCCCTGTTACAGAGTGGGTGAGAATTCAGGTTTAGCACAGCAGAAAGCACTGGCCAACACTGCTCTCAGTGTAAAAGCCTGCTGAGGAGAGACTGGAGCAACTCAAATTCTCACTTTCAGGAGTCCAGTCTTGCCTGGTGGTGTCTGTCTGCACGTCCAGGTCTCCCACACCACGCGTGCTGCACCACAGCCAACTGTCCAGCACCGTGAGTGATGTGGTGACCTGTGGCAACTTTCCACTGAGCAACACCTTGCAGGGCTGCCTATCACTTATCTTCTGTCACTCCCACCACTTTATAGCCTTCTGCAGGTCCTGCTAATTGGCTTCATCTCCAATAGCCAGCGGGTCAGGCTCTCTCCCCTGCCCTACCAGCAATCCCTGCTCCCGTGTGACTCTCTGGGAAGTGCACTCTGCTCTCCCAAGTGCAATCATCATCCCCATCCACTGTACTGGTATTTCTGAAGTTTATCACTTAGGAAAGCATGATTCATGGTTTCTGAAGTCTCTAGATGGAATCCATGTTTTTCCTCACGTTTACTCGGGCCAATATTCACTATAAAGTGTATTGCTTGGCCATTTGCTGCACTTCTCACTGTGAAAGCCTGAAGCAGTATAAAAGTCAGTCTTTCAAAACAGACTCCAATGACAAAAGCCAGCAATATGCCACACAGCACTTGAGCAATAAAATAGGACAATCAATCAAAAAAATTAAAAGCTCCATGTGGTATGAAACAGCAATAAAGTAGTGAGGGGAACTCATCATTCTGCTGGGAGATAAGGCCTCCCCTGTCACTCAGGTAGGGTGTCTGGCTCCAGACCTGATGTGACTGCTGGAAGGATATTCCAGAAGGATATTCCATCCTGGATACTCAGTCCTTCCCTGCATGTCCCCCAGGACAGCAGCCTTACTCTCCTGACACTGCTTCCTGGCACCTTGCAAAGGACAACTTCCCAGGACTGAATGCCTTTGCTAAGGAACTAGCAGACCGTATGAATCCAGAACACTTGGGCACGATTTTCTTCTGGGTAGCAAAGGGAAACACTGCAGCTCATTTCATTTTTCAGTGGGTCCCAGAATTAAAGTTCTGATGCTGCTGCAGGAATGAGAACCATAAGAGTGCAGCTCCTTTCCTTCCTTGCAGGGAGATAATGAGTAGCACACACAGGGGCAACCTTCGCCCAAGAATTAGCAAAGGAAAGATGTTTGGCTGAACACCTCCTAATTCCATTTTTATACTGCATACATATATATATATATTTTTTTTTCTTCACATAATCTTTCTCTGTATTCCTTTCATCAGTGAAAACTACCATTATTTTAAAATGCATATGTATGTATTTTTGTCAAAGGAAGGTAATAAAATCCTCATACCTAACAGGATCCAGAACTTTGGAATGGTACAGCAACGACACAGAATGTCTCAGCAGTTACATGTCAAATCAGATGTAAAACCTTACCAATTCAACAGTTAATTTTACAGAAAACTAAAAAAAGAATCCTCTTGCCTTTGAAACTGTATTTTCATAATCAGACAACTGAGTGTACAAACAGGATTTTCATCAACAAAACTAAAATGCCATTGAGAAAGTTGAAGAATGTCTGTATGTAAAATACTGAACAAATATTAGTTACACTGAAGTGAATTGATAATTCATAGATTCATATCATTCATATATTCATATGTTCTGAACAGACATGTAATGGAGATGCATGCTAGTAATTTGTCAAGAACTAGCAGTTCAATTAAACTGCCCTGTGAAGATTTATTATGGAGTAGCATTTTTGGTGACAATCTGAGTTTCTTTTTCCAAGTTTAACTGCATTCAAAAAAGGGGAACTAACTGAATTTAAAACTCTGCTTGCAATCTTCCAGATATTTAAGGAAGATTATGATCCTAGATCAGTTTCCAGTGGTTCTATGCACGCATGCTAAATACTGTCAGATACTGTATTACAAAGAACAAAATAAACGGTTCAGTGTCAGACCAAGAACTTCTTCATGGCTTGTGCACTACACAAGGTTAGCCCAGGATTACTGCAGACTGGAAGTGCTGATTTTTAGAGCAATATTTAGTCTAGTTCTACTGGTGGATTTAGGTTTTCTTGCTTCACTTGGACATTTGCAGCTCTGTAAAAACATCATTCATGTGAGTTATTTCTGTCAATATATACAATAAACCCACCAGAATGATCTTTTAAATAAGCTAATTAATTTTGTAGTCAGGTAGAAGAGTAAGCCAGCAGCAAACTATTTTGTCTGAGGAAGGACAAAACAAAGAACTGAAGCGATTCACTTTGGGAAGAAACTTTGGGAGCAAAGGCACAGCTGGCACCAGTGGCACTGCTGGGACACATGGCAGCCACAGGGGCACAGCCAAGGCAAAAGGAGACAACACCCAGCAGCTGCACTGCCATCTGAGCCCTGGCAGTGCCTCCACCAGCACTCCCAGCCAGGCCATGGGAGCTGTGCCTGCTTTCTGCAGCCCATCAGCTCCTTTCATCCACACAAGAAGGGGAAAACGGGCAGCAGAGAAAGGAAAAAGATTGCCAAGGAGAGAACTGAAATCTGTAGGCACAAACCCAAATGTGGAGTTTTGAACAAAACCTTACAAGCCATCCAAGTGCACTGCTCTTGTGTGACTGACTCTGCAGGAAAATGTTGTGGTCTTCGTAGTCTATAGTCAGGCTGATGGGTTTTGTTAGTTTTAACTAAATATTAGGAGTTGTAGCTCTTTTCTCAAGTGAAAACTGAGACAAAGTTATCCTAATGTGGATACAGGAACAAGCAGTTGGAAAGTTCAGAACTTCCTGAAGCAAAACCTTCTTTGGCTCTTGGAGAAAAACCTGGCAGCGACACGGGGTGTTCCACAGGTACTTAGAAACAAATACAGTGCTTCTTACCAGCAGCTGAATTCACTTTCTAGAAAAACATCCTTCCCAACAGAATTTCCTTTCATTTTTATGAAACGAAGCATTAAAATGTGCCCTTTACTTGTCTGTGCTCTTCTGCTATAATGTAGCTCACGTTCAGATGCAATTTTCTTAGAGCAGCTCAGTTTAAAAAGTGAATGGTTCTCAGAGGGGCACTCCCTGCCTTCTCTGCTATCTCAGGTGACCTGTGCTTCCAAACTACAACATGGCCATTGTAAACATTAGCATTTTAAAATGGTACTCAGTATGGGAACCACTAATGTTTCTTATCCATGTATTTATCATTTATTTAAATGCCAATTCTAATTTGTACTAACAAGTAATAATTTCATTGAACAGGAACTGTGCATCTAATTCCTGTAACAGTATTCCATCAAACAGTTAAATCCCTTTTATTTGATGTCAGGTTATTTACAACTTTGTAAAAGAAATAAGTCTTTATATTAGTAGTCCAGAGTTTCTCTTCAAAGTTAGATCTGCATTATTTCTTTGCTTCTATATAAACAGATCTCATACTGCCAGCATTTAATCAGCAGAATATGTCACCACTTAGGCTCTTCTTCTGTTTTAAGGTCAAGCTCTTTTCTTTCCATTTTGCAAACTCCACTATTGGCAAAGCTCTGAGCAAAGAATGTTCTAAATTCCTCCTGGCATTTCTCAGGAATCAGAGCACCATTTCCAAGCAAAAAGAAAGTTCCAGAATGCTACACTGAAATTTAAAAATAAGAATTTTGTCTATTTGAAAAATTCCAGTGTTTATTTTCTTAGTGTCACGTGTAAGCTTTCAGAGAGAAGATAAGGGTGGTTCAGGAATAACACGAGTCTTCCTATAAACCACATTCTAAGCATTGTCCTTTCAGGGCTCTATGGCTTAAGCACATTCAAGGGTACTCTGTGTATGTGTCACAGAAAAAAAATCATTGCATCAGTTTTTGTGTAACCATCCTAAGACATATGAACATTTAAGATAGGACAAGGGCCAACCACCAGGACAGTGATGCACTGAAAATGTAAAAATGTTTATCAAAAGTGATGCTAGTGGAAAATCTAGCAAAAGTTTGTTATACAAAACTTTTGAAAAAGATGCAGAAAATGCAGCCCAAAATGACGATGAACAAGTCACCTTAGTTATAAGAAAACAAATGAAGTATACATAAGATTAAATTCAACAAGAAATAAATAATGTTAAACAAATATTGTAAAATATAAACTTCATTACAATGTGATGAAAGAAAATGGAAGCAATTCTAATATGCATTGAGGTTACTTGTGAATGTAATACTTGTGCAAGCTGCAGGAGAAAATAATAATCTAATATCTGACCTGGAGAAGGTATTAAGGAAAAGCCTAACTTCTGGAGTGATAACATTTTAGCATTTATTAACATAAAAATAAATATTTAAATGTGAGGTTGTTCTCACACTTCATGTTAATCTTATACTTAAGGACCCTGTTAAACCAAAGGGCATCAGTGCTTTCTTGAAAATTCTAAGCTTCGTTGTTCCCACAATAATGTAACAGAAGATTCATATGTTTAAGTGCTGGCCTAATAATTTTTAATCAGAAAGTATTTTTATAGATCCAGTGTATGAGAAATACATATCTTCTGTCAGGTAAAATAAAAACCCCATCACAACACATCTCAAATCCTCAGGTGTTACTCTGAGCCCTGAAGTGATCAGAATTAGCATTTGTAGCCCTGCACAGTTTTTGAAGAATCATCTTCACGCTCAGATAACATCCCCAGCTTCGATGATGAACCCCTTTAAACTCAGGCTGCTGCTGTGGGCACAACTCTCCAGTCAATTCCTCTGAATGATCATCTGAATGAAGATGATTTAAAGGGCAGAGAAGAAACAGGACCAGTCTACAGAAGTTCAGGCAAACTGGTAGCTGAGGTTTCTGCCAGCATCCTTGGAAACAGCTAGTTTGGGTCAAAATCCCCAGAAGGTGTGAATAATGCAAACATTGCAGCCTAAAACACATAAAATCTTTTTGTGTGTCTCAGAGCATTTTCTCCCTCCAAAAGCAAATATTTTCTGTCACACTTTGGAACTCTAGTTACAAGTAAGCTATATAGTCTTGAAATTATTATTCCTAGCACGTTTTGTCTTATGGCTTCCACAAGAAATGTAAAGGGTTTGTCAAAGCATCCAATCATCAACTAAAAAGCTTGTGAAACACTGAGCCACTGGACATATTACAGAGCTGTCTGAGACAAAGCTTCAAAGAGAGACAAAGAAAATGTGTTTTACTGCCACAAAAAATGAGCTACAATTTACCCTTTACTACGGGGAGAGGAAGACCAGCAACATTTTCCATAGTACTCCACTAATGCATTTTGTTCTTTATATTTCAGTATCGCTTCAAACAAGTGTGACTTGAGCTGAACATGACACAGGGGGCTGGGGAGACTTCTCCGGGCCTCTCGCAGGCTGCCACCCCCGGAGCAGCATCCAAGGAGGAGCTGTCAGCTCCGGGAACACAGAGCAGCCGACGCTGCCGCTGCGTGGGGCCGGGGCACAGCCGCGGCGGCTCTGCGGGGCCGGGAGAGCCGAGAGTTTATGAGAGAGGCACAGGGAGTTCCCTCACACATGAGGCGAGACAGACAATAGCTCGCAAGGCCGATTAAAGATTTGCAGGCTCCAGACTGTGTTTCAAGCGTCCGTGTGAAAAGCGGTTCCCAGGCGGAGCGGCGAGCGCCGCGCCGGGCGGGAGCGGCAGCGGCCTTGCGCAAGCTCGGCCCCCGTGCGAGCCGGCCCGGGCCCGGCTCGGAGCGGGGACAAACTGCTGACCGAGCACCATTATGCCAAACTCTGGGCTCCTTCCTCGATGTGGACGAAGTTCCACTGGGCATTAAGCTGAGACCACCGAACTCCTTTTATCCTGACGCAGGAGTAAGATTACAACGCGGCTCTCCGGAGGCAGCAGCAGCTCCCTCCCTTCTCTAAGCCTCGGTTATGGACTGCATTTGAAGGCTGTTGAAATTACTGGCTTTTATGACATTGAGAGATAAGTTTATTCTTCCGTGTTTACAGTTTGAGAGGAAGACAGTAAGATAAATCCAAATGCATTAATTTCTCACGCTAATTCCTATACACTCTCTTCTCCTCCCTACAGGAATGAGCCAGTCATCATGAACTGAAACTAAATACACTTTACTTCATGCTAAGTCTTCGCTCATATTAAATTACCTTCCCCACATCCTCTCAAAAACCCCAAAAAAATCCAGGATGTATTTTGGAATGTTAGAAATACAATTAAGACGTGACACATGAAATGTGCAGTCCCAAATGCTTCTGACATACTTGATTTGCTTTGTCATAGATCATTCTTTAAAAGAAAAAGTTAATCAGGAAGCTCAAACAACAACAAAGGTGTCTGACAAATTACCTAAAAGGCATCCCCACTTTTGCCTGACTGCCCAGACAGGAATGCCATCTCTCCTGAAGACATGGGTTCACTTAAGTGAATTTATGTGGCTGAGGATGGAAGGCTGTGAGAGCCAAGGCATACATTACAGAGCTGCCTTAATGTACTCAGCTCCAACTCGGGCACTTTAATCCTCAGGGGATTTCTGTTCACAAGCTCAAGTGCTTCTAAATGTGAGTCAAGACTACAACTTCACGTGAATCACTCACTTGCCAAAATCAGCTATTCCACAAAATTTACCAGGCGTATTTCTTGTTCAAAGCTATAAAGCTTTAAAACATCAGGGTGTGGGGCTTTTAAAAGAAGTTTTAACGAAAAAACCCATAACCTCAACATTAAATCAATACTCCTAAAAATCCCTGTTTGAGAAGAAACTAACAAATTCAGAATTAAGTAAATTCAGATCTGATTTACTTACAGATAGGGATGTTAACTGCATGGTAACTACCAATTCCTGCCTCTTTACTCTTTGTGCCGTATTTTCATCAAGTCCACCTACCAGATCAAAATTGTTCCATTTCCTCCGCAGCCCCAAAAGCAACATAAACTATGAAAGTTTAATGATGGCCTCTAGTAAACAACCCATATGGAAACTCTACATATTTTTTATAACTTGCAAGTTTTCCTGTTGACTTCTGATTTTCACCATTTTTCCATTTTAGAAGTATTTTTCTTCCTTCCTGCTAACACTAGCGAAAACTGGCCCCATGCTAAAACTCAATATGTACTAACTCTGTCAAAAGCACAAAATAGTTTGTCTCCAGAAGGTCACTTTTAATCTTAAATCCCTTTGTAAGCATCCCTTGCAGCCCAGTACCTGTAACCACAGCTAGGCTGTGTCCTACACAGATACATATTTGTGATACACACCGTGGGACAAAGGCTCCTGCTACTTTATGGCACAAGAAGGACTTACCACACAGAAGAAATATTTAGAAGAAAATATGACCATAAGTCAATCATTTAACAAAAAAGGGAAAATAAACTTGGGATGAAACCTTTATTGGGGACTAACTACCAGGCTTTGGGTGCCACAAGCAAGTCCTAAATTTCAAGATCCTTTCAGAACTGTGCCTACCATACAATATTTCAATTACTTTACACATTATATTTTTACCTGTGATACTGCTGTGTGACATTTTACATATTTAACATGGGAGAAATTCCCTCCCAAAATATCCTGTAATTTCACTGCTCCTTACTCCTTTACCTGGAGCTAGCTGGGATGCCTGAAACATGTTTTGCAACAAATTTTCCACACCTGTATAGCAAGGAGTAATTTCTAGTAGGTGACTGATACTATTGCATCTAATTCCATGTGCTTCTGTTTTCAGCATATGGATCATTAGATATTAACATTTCAATTACTTATGAGTTTATAGTAATAGACCTTGCTATGGACACAAATGTCTGAGGACAGAGGGTTTGGACAGAGAAGTAAGTGAGACATGCAGCTAGAAGACTTCTGGGAATGAAATCCCTTCTTCAAGGACACATAGTGTGCATGTAAATTTTTGAAAAACTTCTGAGAGAACTTTTTACTTCTATCTACAAGCTTATTTTTACAACAAAGTTCTGAAAAGCTGCACACACTTTTTTCCTAACTCTTTCAACAGAGATTTTATTTTGCAGTCTAGCAACAGTATCTTCTAAAAGCATACAGTTAATATCTTACAAACTCTTAAAGCTGGTGGGATTCTTCTAGAGCACTCTAAATACAGTGTGTACCAAAGACTGGCACAACAAAAAGCTATTTTTATTTAAATAAAGGCATAGCAATGCAAACGAACAATGCAACTTCTTTTGGAGCCTATCAGCAAGACCCTGAGTCTGAGGATCTGATTTGTGAGGACTTTTCAGATGAAAAATATTCCCTAACTGCAATGAATATGGAAAGATTTCTATTCCCAATGCAGCAATGTGAAAGAAAGCAAATCATCTGTCATTCCTGTTAATTTAATTACAGGACCACATTCAATTATTCAATATAATATGTAAATAAGGTTAGTTGACAGCACATGCTAATTATATTCATTATACTAATTAAATCAAACAATAAAAGGGAATAAAAATGTAATAAAATAGAAGGGTAATTTAAATTAACAAGAATATTTTAATTAGAAACTGTAATTCTACAGTCTGATATGGTAGGGTCGGCTATTGAAAGATTGGACATTATTTTTATTACACAGTTCAGCTTTACATGTCCATCCTGGGTGTCATGGGACCTGTTTTTGTACAGCAGCAGATTGAACGGTGGCCAGAACAAGAGAATCCCTCTTCCCTGCTGTCCCTCCAAGGAGCAGATGCCCAGTGACGCTGGGCTGTGAGCAGGGGCTGCCTGGCTCCGCAGCAAACACGAGCTCACGTACGGATACAGAACAGACAGGGCAGCTCAGGCCTCACCACTGGCCTTGCAAAGCTTCAAATATTAAAGAAACACTCCTCGCCTTCTGCAGTTTGCACTTCCATAACTGATTTATTTCTTCAGTGACAGCAGCTGCCCTGGAACAGCTTTATGAATGTTAAAACAAAATAGGAACGAAGGAAGGGAATATTACTAATATATTATATGTGGGCAGAGTCAGCAAAATCACAGCCTTTTTAAAATAAACAGAGCAAGCACTATCAAAACACTCAGGAATGTGTTCCTCAGGAATCCATTGTCCTCAGTGCTCCTCGACAGAATCACTTGGGGCTGGCCCGAGAGCCAGGCGTGGTGCAAACACCAAGTGGGAGCCCAGGCAGAGCCTCTGTGTGGGACCCAGCAGGAGGGGTGAGGGCTCCTGGAGCTGGGGAATCTCAGGCTCCAAGCTGCACAAGAGAAAAGCACTTTCCTCCTTCCTTCTTCATCTGCTACTCAACTAACTCTAAAGACTTCTACAGACAGCATAACAAATGAAGCCAAACCTGTATTATACTAAATGACTGGCATATGATGCTCTTGGAAGATTTTGTTCTATGAATGCGAAATATTTAGGAAATTGCCCTCTTATGATTTTGACTGCATAGTGGTAGTAGTTCACTTACTTAAATCACAGTACTACTACAGAAGGTCAGTGCTAAGGTTGACAGGCTGTAACATTTCTGTTTTAGAAATCTATCTCTTCTCCAAACTGGGGAACTGCTTTGCTTTTTTATTTTTCTTAAGTTGCCCTTTTTTCCTTCTTCCAGTATGCTGCTTTGGATATTTATCTGTTGATGTGGATGGACAAAGGAACCACAAAAAGGGATGCTGAAAACTCCAAACAACTGTTTGTCCTTTTCTGTTTTGAGTATTGAAAGGAATGAAACATACTTCCATTTGCAATAGAAAATACAAATTTAGAGAGGAAATTACTTTAAACTACAAATTTTTCTAAACAAAAGCACATTTGACTGCAAGCAGAACCTGAATCTGCCTTGAAATATGTCAGTTATGGACTCAGTTAAAGTTGATTCAAATACTAAATAGAGCTATCTGCCATTACAGAAATTTGTTTTCATAGCTCAAGTCTAGTGTATCTATTTTTATTACACTGTACTTGCCAGGACTTCAAGCCTACTATTTGAAAACTTTCACTGTGAGACCAATTTTTTATTTTTAGTAGGACTCCCCAGATGATCAACAACGGAAGAAAAAAATTGGAAGCTCTTAACATAATAAAAAATTAAACCATAACTGAATGAATAGAAAGAACTTCCCTCTTCATGAAAAGCAGCCTGTCTAGTAGAAGTCACAACACAAAGAGCACCTTAAAATAATGACCATAAGCAAGTCATACCGCTTTGCCTGGTAGAAAAATTACTTCCTTTCACTAAAAATCCTTTCCAGTATTTTTCAAGTACCTGAGTGAGGAAAGCTTCAGTTTTTCAAAATGCTTTTCTAAACAAAAAAGCCAAACCCAAATGTCTCTTCCTCAGGTAAAATCCTGTTAATGAGGAATATTAGAAATGACATAAAATGTAATGTCACGACATCCGACATTGGTGCCTCCAAAGCAAACCACCCTAAAAGAGAGCTTTTAGGGTACTTAAAGGACTGACACAGCATGCTGTCTGACTGAAACCCTAAACCTGACTTTGAGAGCTGCAGAGGCCACCTTCAGCCCCAAGAGCACAAGCTGAAGGCTCCAGGAGCCAGCTGGGAAGCCCAGCCCCAGCCCAAGGCACCCCCCAGGGCCCAGTGCCCACTGCCCCCAGCCAGAGCTTCCCAGGCACTGGCACTGCTGGCACGGCAGGCTGGCACTGCTGCAGGACCCTGTGCTGCTGTACACTCTGCTGCAGGACTCCTGTGCTGCAGGAACCCCCTGTGCTGCAGGACTCTGTGCTGCAGGAACTCCCTTTGCTGCAGGAACCCCCTGTGCTGCTGTAAACCCTGTGCTGCAGGGAACCCCTCTGTGCTGCAGGACTCTGTGCTGCAGGAATCCCCTGTGCTGCAGGGAACCCCTCTGCAGCACTGCTCCTGCAGTGCCAAGTCCTCCATGCAATGAATCACATCTGTTTGGACTTGTATGCCAGAACAGAAATAGCTGAGCTGCAGAGAGAAGACACCACGGTTTGCTGGCACTTCTGGGAGCCAGCTCGACCCGTCGGGCAGCAGAGGGACTCAAAATGGCAGCAGCACCACACAGGGTTAAAAATGACCCCAGATCCTGAGTGGGATTTTGGTCACCCAGGGTAGGGAGGCTGCAGCATCCTCCCTCCAGCTGTGGCTCATCCCACAGAAACACCACTATATAATTATATAATACTTGTGACAGCACTGTCTGCTTTAAGATATTTCAGTGCTCCAATTATAGTCAATAACTATAAGAATGCTATAGAGCAGCTTTTCTCTAAAACCCTTCCTGACAAGTTTTAACACTTCCTCCTGCTCATCAGCTGAACTGAGGGCACTGAGATCCTCACCCTGAACCCCCATCCCAAAAGTTGAGCAGAACAGGGAACAAGCACAGAGAGAGAACACAGTGAGTACCTTCCCAAAATACAGCATTCAGCTGAACTGTACCCAACATGTGGGCACCTACACATTCAGAGTCAACTTCTCATATTCCAAGAGCCAGTGCCAAGCCCTGCCCTGCCCAATACACCCTGAGATGCTACATATAAGCTGAGGAAACCAGGAGATCTTTAAGACCAATACATTTGAAATAATTTTTGAGTTTTGTGTCTGTGTTATTTTATAAGCCAGTAAGAGAGGTCACAGAGTCCAGTGGCAAAAGTGGGCAACAGTCAAGGAAGCTAAAGGGTAATTTCCACTGTTTCTTGAATAGGGCATTTAGTTTATGACTGGAAAGATTCATGGAGAAGAATGGCTCAAACACAAGCACTGGCAAGCAGGGAGACAGCCACATTGGCATCCAAGGACAAGTCTTCATGGGAGAGTAGCTTAGTTGGCTTTTAAAAGGTTTAACTTGGGTACCACAACCATCTGACCAAGCTGATGTGAAGCTAACTTAGAATTAAAAATATCAGTGGCTAAGTATGCTTGGCAGCGTGCAAGGCCAGTTCAAATCAATACCATGGCAGCACAAGAACTACAGATGGAGTTTGCTTATGGACACACAAAATTAAATGTCTTTGTCTTAACACACAACTTCAGCTTCTCTTTTGCAAACACATCCGTTTGTGCTCACAGGAATCCCAAGTGCTTCAAAACCAATGCTGAAGGGATGAGCTTCCTGACTAAATGAGAGACCCATGACAAAATGTGCCCTTGATAACTTCTGATCCCCTTCTCCATTTGCCTTACCTGGTTATCTGGGTTGTTTACAGTGAAGTAGCCCACACAAATGATGACTTCGTGCAGCAATCCTTCACAGGTATGCTGAGAGCAGTACCACAGCAGGGAGCTGATAATGTGTCTGAAGGCCAGGGACAGCCCTTCAGCTCCCACAATCGACTGGAAAACAGACCAAGAAACAAGATCACATTCCAGCAGTATGTTTTAGAACTTGTGTGAATTGCACACACACCAACTGCACCCTTCTGGGGTGTTTTTGCAAAGTACAGACTAAGTTTTTCCTTGTGAAAGGCCACAATCAGATCTCTTTTTTCAGCTGCTTACTGTTCACAACTGGAATATAATATTAAAAGCCACAGAAGCAAGAATAAATTCAAATTTTCAAGGGACACAGGAAAAACTGGATTCTGCTTATTTGACATTCACTGTAGCATTAGGTTGACCATTTCATTTGACATACATTACATGATCCAGGAATATTTAGTAATATATCTTAGAAATAAGCAAAAGAAACCAAACCATCTTCATTTCTGCAACAGAGCAAAATGCATTTCTCATTAATAACTCACGCTCTAAATAGAATACAATGATTAATAACAAATAATGACTTTTCAAACATTACAAAAAGTTAGAAACATCCAAAAGGAGAGAACACTCAGCTGCAAAGCTTCTTGGGATGTTTTTTAAAAGTAGGCAAATAGCTGTAACGTGGAGATTCAGAATTAGATTTTATCTGTGCAGCCTACAGCCTCTATTTAATAAACATGTCAAGCAGACAGAGCGACACAGGGTCAAAGGGGAAAACTAAAGCACAAGGAATGAGCATGACAGTCTCCTAACTCTAATGAAACAGCAGTGCAGGCCTGAGAAAATCTCTTTCATTTCAGAGTTTTCTTTATTTTCCACTTTGTATCCTGTGGTAAATACATATACATAAATCCCAGGCTGGGGCATAGTTTAGTCCTGCTGAATTCCAAATACACCCAGCAAAAGCAGGATCCTTGACAATGGAACCAGGCTCAGCTGTGGATGCTTTCGATCTTGAACTTCAAGCATTCTGGTAAGTCAGTGTATTTTCAAAATTTAATGCCCAATACAGCCACCATTCACTGCTTTATGTCATGTAAATGCCATGTTCTCAGGTCCATCCTTATTTAATTAGTGCTGTCTGTGCATGTTGTGACCCAGTACTCTGGGTTTAACCTCCACTGATAACAAGAGGTCAAAGGGCACCTGAGTTTGTGTATAAAAGTTAAACTAATTTTTCAAGGAAACTATGCTTCCTTTTTAGCCAGAATTAATATCACCTCAGGACCCTGTGCTGTTTCTCACTACCATCTTTCAATTGTTTATATTGTCAAATTAAATGAAATATATACCCATGAGCCATCTGTGCTAATACAAACTCGAGAATACCAGACCTCTTCTACTAATCAGAACCTCCTATTTCACAGTCCTACCAATCTGTGACAAAACTACTCCTTAGAGATAATGATCACACAGGAGGCTCTTTCCTCTTCTTTCTGCCAGCCTGCCATGGCCCACGGGGTCAGTGTCCAGCAAACTGCCTCAGGTGGATGTTATTTTAAACACCACAGAAACAAATCACATCAATGCACGGCAAGGGAGAGCTGTGGAGGCTACCCCAGGGTGCCTGTCCATCACAAACAACACCATGCCCACAGTCCAGCAAACAGCTGGACACCTCCTGAGAGAGCCTTGTGTCCAAGAACTGAGAGAAGCAGCTCCCACTGCTGGGGTTCTGGCCACCCTTCATGCGATAGTTACTGACTTGCACCACTTTAGGTAGGACAGACTAACACAGACCATGGGGTTTGGAAGTTAATGCTGACTGTTTCTTTTAAGTGCTGGGATGTAAAGGCATGGGTAGGGGGATAAATACAGACAGGGAAAGCAGGAGATGGTGTTTTAAAAATGAACAGCAATTTCTCGGGATAGCAGGGAGCAGCCCTCCAGCCAGTGTGATCTGCTACAGCTCCCCTGCAAACTGTACTGCTCCAGTTCAAGGCTGACTCTGGCATGCACCTGTAACACCTACAGCAACACATAAACAGCCAGTCTGTCCCAAACCCAGAGGTGCTGAACGAGGGGTAGGAGGGAACTGCCTTGACTGACAGAAAGAAATGCATTCAGTATAGCCTGTAATCAAACTGCAGTCAATAACCTGCTTCTGTCTCTGCAAAGAAACCCTGCCTGGACTGGTGCTGCAGGTGCAGATGAACTCTGCTGCACACAGAAGTCTTTGTTGCAGATGACACCAAACGTACTGAAAGTCCATGGCAAGAAACACCAAGTGAAGGAGCCACACTAAATTCTTCACTTGTGAAAAGCTCTCATTGAATTTAATGATTTCAGATGGAGAGTGTGGTACAGCATACTACAAATTACACATTAAATGAAAAAGAAACCCGTTCTGTTGAATTGTGTAAGACCAATGCTGCTAAATGTGTTTTCAAAGCAATGCCTTCTGACAGGTGTTTTATATTAGCAATACAACTTTACCAGCTTACCTGAGAAATATACCAGTATTTGTATGGCAAAATCATTCATTTACACTTGAACTCTGTTCACAGACAAAGGTAAGCAGTCCTTCTCAGGACTCAAAATGCAGCTTTTAAAACTTTTTAATTTAATAAAAATTATGAAAACATATTTTCTGATTTTTGGTCAACAAAACTTGACTTGCTAAAGAAATTATATCAAGCGATTATCAGTTTCAGCTGCACAATCTTAAATCAAGTGGTCCCTGAAAGCACTGGAAAATATAGTATGTGGTTATGATACAAGCGAATCCTTTCACATAAGAAAAACTGTTATTTCATCCTTTTGACTAAGATTCTCCTTTTTACACTTTTGGGTCTTAATAAATATAAAAAGCACTATGCTAGAAACAAGTAAAAAAGAAGTTAGAAAACATAATGGATTGGATTCAGCATTTAAAGTATTCTAAATGTCCACTTTTTGGTTAAATTCATCAGCCACAGCTATATGGTACACATAACAATAGTTAGAGATTTTATGCACGAAATCTAACATTTAAAAATTCCTTCAATAACTAACATCTTAAAGACAAAACTTAGTTCAAAGACACAATCAATAATTAACATTTTCCCACTAAGAGAAGTTTTAAAACATCTGTTACCTGGAAGGCAGGCAGGTCAAGAACAGCAAAGCTATTGAAAAAGCGCAAACTCTGGATGGCCACCTGGACGGTGCTGGCGGCGTAGCTGTCCTTGGGGCTGGCTGAGTTTGGATCCGAGATGGAGCCGTGGAACAGGACGCAGTAGAGCATGTGCAGGACCCCCACCAGGTCCGTGGCCTGCAGGGCTGCGCTCAGCCCCGTGGGCTCCTGCCGGCCGCTCTCGAACACGCTGCACGACCTGCGGGGGACCGGAGAAACACTCAGCTGGGAGCCAGGCAAACCTGGTGCCTCGAGCGCCAGGAAACCACAGCGCTTCCAGAAAATACTGGCAATAATTAGGGCACCGCCTCGCGCTCTCTCTAATTGCAGCGCAGCTGTGTTGTGCAGGATCTTGCTTCGCATCCTGTGCCCGTGCTCCTGCTACCAGCGCAGAGCCTGCGGACACTGGGAGCGCACAGGGGCTCCATGCAAGCCCTGCCTCGGGTCAGCAGCCTGCTCCCACCTTTGCTGCTTGCAATAGCAGCCAGCAGCAGTGGGAGAACTCCCTGGAGCTTCTCCTGCCACAGTGATGGGCTGCAGGCACTGGAACAAACTGCCTACCTAAGTAGCGAAGTAAGTTACTGGGAACATATGATCTTAATCAAATGGGTCTGCAGGAATTTAAGGATGAAGTGTGGAGCAGTAGGAAAACACTCTGCTGCTTACTTCAGTCAGATGCTGTTATGGGAGACTGCAGCAGGGCAGCAAAGCACGAGCAAGCACAAACCAGCACAGCTCGTGCACGCGGGAACTGGGTCTCTTTGCCACCTTTTGGGTGCGCGCATAAAATAATGGAGAAGGTTTTTGGTTATCTCAGATATCAGCACAGACAGGCAAGTAACTCAGGACTGCCTTTTCCATTCTTACATCCAGACTTCCAAAAACACTTCACATAATCCTTCATGAGTTTTACCACTCATGTTTTTTTACACTATTAATAATCCAGAAGATTATGCAGGACAACGATTAAGGAAGACTCAGAATATCACTACCCTGGAGGCTAAATAATGTGGGGAGGGTAGGCAAGCACAAAGTGAAGTCCCAGAATAATTCAGCAAGTTTTATATTCTCTGATTCTAATTCAAACCCATAACATAAATTACATGAATTTCATTTTGGAAACACATTTAGTCAATATTGGTAATCAAAGGAAACACTAAAATAATGAAACACATCAACCAGTAAACACATGCTACATCAAGGACTGGTTTTTACCTCATCTACTATGCTTCCATCTTTAAAAAAAAAGGAAAAAAAAAAAAGAAGGAAAGAAGGAAGTGTCAATATCAAAGGAGACTGCAAATATTGAGTGTATATATGATTCCTTGTTATAATTAAAGGAAAATATAACAGATTATATGAGAAAACATTACAAAAGGATAACTTGAGGGTATTTTTCCCTTTTATAACTACTAAAAGCAAAGGAAATGGATGTGAAAATCAGAACCATTTTCTAAAATAATCTGCAAGTTTGAAGACCTCAGTTTAAGAAAGCAAAGAGCAGGCACTCAGAGGGCTCAGAATATTCCTGTTGAGCAGAGCCAGGAAGGAGCTTTCCCTTGACTAGAGCAGCTCTCAACAACCTCTCCTGTATCTGTACCAGGAGCACCCTGCACTCCTCTGTTACAAACACTGCCTCCAGTGACATTTCCAACACAGATTCTAGGCAGACTGACTAATCCTGCTTTTTACAATTGCAGACAGACTTCTTCAACAGAGAAACTAAACCATGAGCTCAGCAACGACCAAGTTTTGGCAACCATCACCTTGTTTTGTCATTTTCACTCCTCCTAGTGAAGCAAATAGAGCAGGCAAGAAAGCACCACCTTACCAAAGCAATGTCTGTCCATGAGAATTGCTGTCTGTTAGCAGCCCTCCATCACTTCCTTGGACCACAGGAGGGAAAGAGGCAGAGCAGGATGCTGAACCTGCCTTCCCCAGGTCCCAGAGCAGCCCCGAGCTCAGCTGAGTATGACAGGACAGTATTTGGGCTGTACACAACTTGCTCTGCTGGCACCCGTCTGTTTCCACCACTGTCCCCTCACATCTGCACCTTTACAAAGCAGTAGGTCAGATGATGTAAGGAGTGGTCTCATCTGAAATTAGCACTTATGGGTACCATTTCTGAGTTATTTCTATTTACAGTCTGTGAATATTCAGTGCTGCTGAAAAAGCTATTCAGTGTTGTACCCTCTGCTGCTACCCCCAGGATCAATGTCCCAGGCCTACTTCAGGGACACCTATGCAGCACAAAAACCACTCCACACTGCAGAAGTAGTCCACAAGTCTGTGACAGAAGAATCAGATCTTTAGTAAAGCACAGTAAGAAGAACAAAAGCAACATAGTTGTGTCTGTTGTCCTTAAGACCCTAAGATTTACTCCACAAAGAATAAAAAGTGGAAAAAACCCCTAGAGTTCTAAGTGTGTTTGGGTGGGGCTACGCTGCACAACAATTTATGGCAGGGCTTTGCTTTCCCTATGCCTGGATTCCATGCCCCAAATCTTCATTTTGAAGCTCTGTGGTCTCTAAGTGAGTGTGTGTGAATGGAGCCAGCAGAGACACTTCCTGAGCCATCACCTGGCTCTGCCAGCTGTGCCTTTGGAGATCCCTGCTGCAAAGTTCCAGGTGTGCTGGCACATCAGCCTGCCTGGGAGGGAGGCACAGACCTGATGGCTGCAGGAGCAGGGAGAGCTGGCAGCTCTGGGACCACCCTGTGCACAGCTCTGCTCTGTGGGTCTGGGCTCCCTGGTATCCCTCACTCCAAAATACCTTCTGGTGTCCAAGGATTTGTTCTGCAGGATGCAGTAGCCAAAATGTGCTAACCATCACTTAGTTACACTCCACTAACTAGAATGTTTATTGACACAGGATCACATGAGAGCACAGCTCCTCCTGCCAACTAGTATTTTCTAACTTCACTCTTAGCTTTTTCAGCTGTACAAAACAGAAAAGTACACTCACAGTCAAATGATAACCCCAAATTAATTACTGGATACGATACCTCACAGAATTTTTTTCTGACTCTGTGCAATCAGAAGATTGACCAATTTTACCAAAGGTTAAAGTTAGCTTGCTTTCAACTCTCACTCCATCATTATTTTTAAACAATTCCATATGAGAAAGCTTACATTGCTGGATGAAATCCTTTTACCATTTTGTGCTGCTCTGGGGCAGAGAATGAATCAAAATACACATTAAAAAGTCAATTGTAAAATAGCTAAATGCAAGCATTGGTTTTTTCACAGAAAAGGTGAAAAATTTTCAAGTTTGTGCAGAAGTTTGTATTGAACAAAACTCTTAAAAAGTAATTAAAAACCTGTCTTTTAGACTTGATGGATTGAAGGAACTGCCACAAGAATTTATTTTGGATGTTGCCTGTACTACAGCTAACATGTATGTGAACAGAACACTGGCTCCTGTTGAAGTGAACTGTTGGTTCCACTACTTTAAGCCTAAATGTTTACAATAAAAAGGTAAAAGAAGTTACTTGTACTTGCTGTGGGCTTTAGAATAGAAAAAAACCTACGTGAAATGATGTAAAATAAAGCATGAACCTCTGCCTCTACTGCTCTGAGTGATTTTTGTCAAGTCTGCACAACACTGGGTTTCATACATTTAGCAGATTTTTAGTTCACCTCAAAAAATAAGCCAAATGAAAATTCAGTTCTGTTGGGACAGACTGAAGCAAATCCCCCAAAAACCTTCATAACATAAGATGACAATGTCACACCAGAAAATAAGACTTTACACAACTGAAGTTAAGAGATCAGATTCCTAGAGCTGCAATTCCTCTTAATTCTCCTATTTAAAGAAATTTTGTCTCTGAGTCTGTAACAGCTGCAAAAGCAAAATAGTCACTATGGACAAAACCCCTTCAATTAATCCCTGAAGGGAAGTAAGACCCACTGGATCTTTAACATTGGTTGACAGAGCTGGGAAAACAAACAGGCTTTTAAACTTTACCAGTCACAATAATTATGTGTTAAATATAAACACAGAAAAACAGACAAATATTTCTATTACAGTCAAACAACCTGCATGATCTTCAAAAAAAAAAAAAAAGTTTAATGAAATGCACAGACTTTTCATTATGGGTTGCCACTGTGATTTTTACCTTGGCCATCAAGGGGCCTCAGGAATTGGTCTGTGATCTATGACTTACAAAAAGAGTTTAAGAATTAAAAAATGTGCATATATCCATCACAAGAAAGAAAGAAAGATACTAAGCAGTGTTACTTTGTTGCTTAAAATACACCACTATTTATTAAAAACAGGAGTTTAATATGGCTTGATAAGAAACAGCATACTCTGCAGAACAAGTATAAAACTACAATTTCTCCAAGCTTCAATATGAGCAAAATGTTTATATCTTAAAATATATTGTTTTAAAAACTGGCTGAGCTAACAATCAGACAAGCCTCTCTAAGGGTATACATTATAATGTTTGTATATTTGAAATATATACTCCTGATTAAAAACATGGAGTGAAATGAAAACATGAGTTTCCAAGAGGCTTAGAATATAATCTGTTGGGGCTTTTTATTATTAGGATTTAAAAACTATCATCAGTACTTTTTGCTTCTAAATTATTTTATTTAGAAAGAGATGTCAAAATAAAGAGGCCAAATGATAATAAAAGAAGAACAAGGAAGTATTTAGCACCTGTCAGACCTTGCTGCAATTCCCACTGTCAAGCAGGGACTGCGGTGCTGCACAGAAGTGATGAACTGAAGCCTTCCAGTAACTTCAGACACAAGCTGGAGTTAGTTTAACACCACTGGCTGGAGCTGCTGGCCCTTGGAAGTGGTGAGAAGCAAAACCAAGGATCAGACAGACTTGCATCTGAGTCCCCATCCAGCAGCCAAAACTGACATTATCTTAATGACTGTAGCAGAACTGAGCCCAGCCCTGCCCACTGCCGTGTGCATCCGGGACAGGACAGGCACCCCTTCCCTGGCTCAGAGCCTGCATCTGCAGCTTTCTGCCTCTGCAGCTGCTAAGCACAGCTCCATCAGCTGCTGACACACATTTACACACCCTACCACTGCTTTGGGATAGAACAGCAACTATTTAATTACTGCACTGCTCTGCATTTTCCTGGGGTAACGAGAAAGCTTGAAGGCAATTCTGAAATAGAGAAAACAGCAAAACCTTTGAACAGCTGGTGTTCCCAAGGACCTACGTAATTGGAGGGACTGTTATTTGTAATATTCCATTAAGCACAATGCAATATCCTCCTTGTGTGTGTGTTATTGCTCTCTACTGCCCTGCTCCTGGGGAGAACATTCTGCCCCAGTGACTGACTCTCACCCTGCACTGCTGCCCTTTGTTTCCCCAGCATTAACTCTGTGGCAGTGAGAGTTTCTTCACTCACACTCAAGGGCAAAAGTGAAACAAGGCATTAACTCTAGCCCTCCACAGAGGACAACTGAACTCCTGGGACAGCTACCGCAGGTCCAGACAATCAGGGAAAATGGGATCTAGGCTGGATGAGCACTGGGCAGCACAGGAGAACAGGCACACAAGCAAAACCTTTGCTGTGCTGATAAAGGACCTGCCATGGAGATCCTCACTTAGTGTTTCCCCTGCTTTTAGGACAGGCTGAGCTGAGGCAGCAGGGCCATGCCTTTATTAATGCTCCTTGCATTCCAGGCCTGCTCATTGTTTTCTGTCCTGTGGGTACAAGCCAGGCACATTCCAGATGTGCAGTCAGGACCTGAGGGCCCAAAACAGGCCTTGAATCTCTCATACTTACAATGACACACTCTGGAAAACAGGGCTGTCATCCTGAGCATTGCTACTGGACTTCTGCAATTCCACACAGATTTCAAGAGGTCTCTATGGCCACACAACCCATTGTTATTCCATATAAAGTATATTTAATATTTTGCTTTATTTCAGGTTAATTAAAATGTCTGTTTTCAATTCTGGCTACTGTTACTCCTAATGGGGAGCAAAAGTCAGTTAAGCATTACCAGGGTCACTATTTTCAAGTCTAAGTATCAAAAGCCAGTTCATCTGCTCAGCAGAGAGAGCTCAATATTCAGACCTGCTGCATTTTCTGATTTCTCCCTACAAACAATAAGGGACAATGCCCTGTTTTCAGCTCTCATGCACCATTTTTTTTAAAACTCATCAGGGACGAAGGAGCTCCCACCTCCACTGTTAGCTGTAGATGCAAAACAGCATCAGAAAAATGGGACTTCCAGTTGGAGGTCTCAAGTCACCCTCAATGATATCACTGGGTAAGAGAAGAGGACAAAAAGTATCAAAACAAGCTTGAAACAAGATAACAAGTTATTAAGGTTTTCAACAATTGTTCTTTTATATGTATTCCATGGTGTTTGGAAATGTGCTATTCCATCCACAGCTAAATTTCAATTAAAAGAATCAATCAACCATTTATTAGCCAGTATCAAAAATGATAATCTGAAAAGTAAGATCAATATCAAAGTTAAATCTTTTTTAAAGACCTTGATCATTAATGAAAAGAAAATCCCTCTCTTATAATAGGGTATGTTTATAACATATGTTCAGAATAGATTCCCTTATTTCAATAACATTTTATGATTTTAAAATTGAAAATCCTCCAATTTATGTTTCTACATTAGTAAGACTTTTCTTTACTGTATCTAACTCCATGATTTTGGACTTTTTTATTCCTAAAAGTCTACCACAGTAATAAAAGAAGTCTCTTAATTCATGTCTTAAAATTTTACCATCTACATTATATCAACCAGAGACCTCATTTAAAACATAATGTTGATTTATATATATATATATCTCAAATAATTTGAGGCTGTTCTCTAATAATCATTATTGTTGTGACACCTTGCCTCATGTAGAGGCAAATGCAGAGAGGGACTTGACTGAGATCTCTCCACTGCCTACAGAATCTTTCCATGAAGGAACTGTCCAAGTACACACTGGGTATCAGTTCAGAGCTTGGTTTGGAAATGCTCTGCTGATTTTGGAGTTTTATAAGATGTGCTTTTGAGGAAGACATGAAAGTCTAGATTGGCAGCTCTTCCTACCTCAGAGCACCAGAAATGGCCAAACATACTTTGTACCCACAGGACTGGATCTTTTCATTGTTTAAAACCTGAGTTTTAAACAAGAACTTCTGGCCCTCTGGGGATATGGCAATTACAGCTGCACTACAGTTCCCTACAACCTGGTGGGATCTGAATGCACAGGAGAAGGATCCCACAGCTCACAGAGGGTTCTCCAGTTGTGCTGGGGTGGTTTGAGCCCTGAGGTGGTTCCTGGTACCCCAGCCAGTATTTCCTGTCCTGTGTCAGCTTCCCACTATGCCACTCACTGCTGTGTGCTGAGATCTGCACACAGGCCAGACAGCACTGCCACAGCACCCTCGAGGATGTCACATGGAATGACAACTGCTGTGTGACAGAAAACAGCCTGAAAAAGCTCTACTGAAAAAAACCACATTGATTTTATATCCCCATCCCCTGGCTACCACTGAGGAGCATAAAGAAGTTTCCAACCTGGACCCATCTTATATAGGAGAATATATGAAAAGAACATTTTAAAACTGCTCTTGCAACAATGGTGAAAGCCTGCCATTAATTTGGCAAAACTTCTTGAAATATTTGAAGTATTTGAAATACTTCCTGGGCTCCTCAAATCTCAGTAACAAGCTCAGCCCTTGGCTGATCAGAGTGGCTGGGATGGACAGAGGGCTGTTACAGACAGGCTGGCTTGGTGCTCAAGCCTGGATCAGCTGAGCTGGACAGAGAGAAAAGCTCACTGCAAAGGCTGCAGTGCCACCACCACCATTCACCAGGAATGAAAGAGTATTTCTGTATTTCTCACAGAGGGGCTGCCTTTTGTGCTGCAAATCAGGTATCAAACATCATGTATTAGTGTAGTGCGATGTATTTAAGGATTCAATAAATTTGAGCTCTGTTTCTGCCACCTTAATCTGTGCTTGGCACTACCTTTTTCCATTTAAATCACCTCCACCACTGAGGACTTCTGTAACAAGACAGAATTACACTCTGCATACACTGCTTAAATGACAGGGGGCTCAGGTGATGAAAGACATGTGATTTAAATTGCCCTTCTAATCAGTTACATCAAGGCTTTTGATCTTGAAGTGAAAGACAACAGTTTTGAAATCTCCAGGTTCATTCCTCTCATTTATTTTCATGCTCAAATGAACAATCTAACCTGCAATCACGAACAACCAGCACCTTTGGATAAAATCCAGAGCGTTGCTGTTTATGGAGATGGTAGGATCAGATACTTCTTGGTGTAACTGTGAAGAAAAACACTCAACCCCCCAAAATTGTTCTGGTGCTACAAAGAACAGATGTTCTTGATGGATGTACATGTGCAGTGCTGTGCTATTTTGGAGTGCAAAGATCTCTTATATTTTGGTGAAGTGTGTGCCTGCTACAGAAATTGCAAATATTGTATTACTCACTCTGAGCTAGAACTATTATTCTACTAACAGAAGGGTGATGTTTTTATTATTTTATTTAGTGAGTATTTGACTTCTGGCAGTGCTCTGCTGGAATTTAAAATGCCAAGTTGGCAGCTTTCAGAAAGGGAAATTTCAGTAAGTTGGGATGGTCTCTTTGGGCTCGTATTTCTTGCAGTTCTTTTTCCATGTGTTTGTGTCTCTAGCTACCAGCTACAGCTCTTACCTACAGCTTTGTTTCTTATCCTATGTTTTATTAGCTCTAGTTTTTCAACCCTAGAATCATTTTACCCTTCAGGAATGCATTGTGAAGTTCTGCCTGCCTTGATTTTTCCTGTAATGTGTAACAGTAATGGTGTGGTAGGTTCTAGTCAGTGCAGCCCAAAGCTCTGAAATTTTGACTCCCCCCAAGACTGTCAGGCCGTCCTACACTGCAGACCACAGAAGTCTAGATTTGCTGGCAGGCAAAAACCCTCATGCACACTTCCCACAGCCTTGGTTAGGTTACAACAACAAGCATTTTGCATTAGAAAATTCCCTGACAAATCTAGTAATAGCTTTCTTTACGGAAAATAGAATTCCCGTACTGACAGTGGTATTTTAAAGAGCAAGAGCTGAATTAGGCTGCTCTAGAGACAAATCAATTAACAGTTTATTTTAGCTGACAATAAAATACCTCTTGAAGGCCTTGAGACTGGACACTTCAAAGTATCAGTGATAAAAGCCTGTGTGGAATGATGAGTAAAGGAAGCAAAGTTTTCAGCCCTGATAGATGGCTTATAAGAAGCAGGCTCAGTGCAGGTAACTCATGACAGATTGCTGATAAGAGGGTGAGCAGAGGGAATGTCCAGCATGTTTCTGTCCCTGTGTGTCTCACAGTTCTGGCTGGCAGCCTCAGCAGGAGGCCCCAGCCTGAGCAACATGTTCTGAGGTGCCAGAGGAAGTGCACCCACCTTCCACTGAGAGCCAAGCACAGCTGGCACATCCCATGCAGCACTGCCGTGGCGCTCTGCAGGAAACCTGCTACACTGGGGTTCTCATCAACAGGGCCTTGAACTGACAGGAAACAGCAACACAGCTTGTCCACCAGGCCTATGTTCACCACGTAACTACAAACACAGGAAAAAGCGGATTACAAAAAACAGTTCCACAACAGTTTTGGTAACTTTGCAAAAGAACCAGTTTTTGCTTATCTGCTATCAAACCACTCAAAAAGCAGGTTGTGATCACTCAAATACTCTTTCTGAAAGGGTTCAATAAAACAATTTCAATTACAATAACTTCAGATCTGGCTGTCTGTGACTATCAGGAGTTTTTGTTATGAGATCTGAGAGTTGTAGGATAATTTGTATTATACTGTACAAGAAAGATGACTGTAAATGTTTATTTTAGCATACTGCTAGGAGGACAATGGAATTTTGCCATAATTAGATGATTTATAATAATCTTGATTGCTCTGCAACAACACAATTTCTTTTTAGCATGAAGAGGTAAACTCTGTAGAACACACTAATTCAAGAAGACAATGATGTTACCCAGATAATGTTTTATAACAATTCATAAATCACAGCAACCACTGGCCAATTGTTGGGTTTTGTTCCCCTCTTATAAATGCATATACACAACAGCTCAGGGACTAATAGAGTATTCTCAACCTTCTACCATCAGTATAGAAGGATCAGGATCAAAAAACCTCCTCAGGACTCAATCAAATTCAATATAGAGAAAACCATGTAGTGACTTTTTTTTTAAACTGAAAACTCCCTTCTTTTTTATTAGGGTTAACCACATCATCATTGCTGATCCTCAGATCACAACTGCTGAAGTTCCTTCTTTGAATTTCTAATAGCTTGGAAATATATGTCCAAAAAATCTGCTCTTCACCCTTGTAGCAAGATCTCTCTGTCCACAGCAGGTTCTCTCACACTTTGATCATTATCAACTCCACTTAAACCATGGACAGATGTTTTTTTTTCCATAATCTTTGCTGATCACTTTGCTGATACCACCTCACTTTACCTACTTTCCTTTTCTACCACAAACATCCAGTTTCTCAGACTTTAGCCCTTCTCAACCACCATATTCTGCTGACTTAGTGAGATCAACTCTCTTTGTGGACACAAAGGTCCACTGTAATCACCTCCCTTTCTTTCCCCTCTAATTTTCTTTCTGTTTTCCTCCACTCCTATGAAGCAGGAGAAACCTCCTGTCAAAACCAGAAGAGTGCTGTTTATCCTGTGCCTCCACCTCACTGAAAAGACATGGGCAAGCAATTGCCTTCAGACACCAACAAATGATCCCCTGTTCCTACCCTGAATGCCTACCCCAACCCTCCTGCTCCTGAGCACTGTCCCAGCAGCTGCTCCTCAAGTGCACTTGGCAGAGGTGGCTCTAAGAACAGAGGCTCCTGGAGAAGGGAACATCACTGGCTGTAAGTTTACTAGACTTAACTAGACCACCCTAACTTGACTCAATAGGGCACATTGTTAAGTAATATTGATTCTAGTCAATAAAGACTATTAATAAGATAATGCTTCTCACAGAAGTACAACTGTTTATTAAAAATAACTATTCCCTCACAACATGTCCTACAGTCTGATTTTGAAAGAAGAGGGGATTTTGACACTAGGGAAGAAAACCTCATCCTTTTCAGACACTGCTGTTGCTCAAAGACAGATTTCTCTGCCACTGTCCACCCTAGTGACACAAAGCTTTTGGAAGAAATTAAGAATAAAAATACACTGGATATAAAGCAAGCAGTCGAACTGCAGCACAGAAGATTTTTAGAGCTGCTGAAGCACGGCAGTTAAAAACACATAAAGAAGCACAAAGATTACTTAAGTGCACATTCATTGTGCAGGTAAATTTGCCTGTTCTATTTAGCAACATGAAAGGTTACTAGCATTAAGATTCTTGCCAATTTTGATCTAAGCAATCCACCTGGTCACACAGGTGATAAACAAGTTCTCCTGCATTAGCAGAATAATTCCAGGAACAGAGCTGGGTGTTAGATACATCACAGTCAGAGAAATGCTGAGTGCTGGAAACAGCTCTGAGAAATAGGAGGGAAGAGGAAGAACTAAATAAAATAGAGCTAATACTGATAGATGGTGGCTCACAAAAAGGCACAACCTTTCTCATCAGCATTCTCTTCCCTAGCAGCATCTGTACAGTGTGACACCTGCAGTGCGTCCACTGTCCCCCTCCTTCCCACCCACATCTGGGCACAGAGCAGCTGCTCCTCTGGCAGAGAGGAAATGGATGAGAGCTTTCAGTCTGCTGGGACTGTTCTTCACTGGCATTTGGAGACAACAGGAAGATGCATTGAGCACTCCTTTCCTTGAGGAACTGAGCACACACACAGGTGGAATGTCAAAGCTCTCTAATCTACTGCCTCCATCTCTTTTTAGCCACAGGAGCACAGCTGAAATAACCTGGCTACCCTTTTAATACCCAGACAGCACATAGATAATTGGTGTTTATGCATCAGGTCTAATTGTCCCAAATAGAAAAAAAAAATAAGGATTCAGTGCTCCTCTTTCTTCGCCCATGTTCCTAAAACTCTCACTTAATCAACTCCCCATGACATTCAATACAATGACCTGGAGGTGAAAGATTCTCATTAATGACAGAATTTGTCTGGTTTTGACTGGTTTAAAATGCCCTCTCTCTTTTTTTCCTAATTGCACCATTACCTTGTCATCATGCCTTTCATTCCCCATTTATAACCAGATCCCCTAAAGTGCCTCAGGTGAGGGACCTGCTCGGATTCTCATGTCTCTCCTTATCTTGAGGGTCTGCCTGTGCTGGGCCCAGTCAGTGTCAGATGTCTGCTCAGCACAGACCTCCCACCCTCCCATTCATAAATTGCAGAATACAACATCCTGAAATTTCACACTCTATCAAAACCTGTTTGGGGAGAAGGAGAGTTACATGAGAACACAGAAGTTTTAGAGGTCACTGGTATCTATGACAACTGCTTGTTTTGCTTTTCTCCTCCAGATGTCCTCTTTGTCTCCATCAGCATCATACCAGACTTTGAAACCTCTGAAGGCTCACTGTGACATGTTTTCAGTAGCATATAAAGAAGAACTTAATTTCTTCAGAGGGCTGAAGACACACTGGTGACTATGTATATGATAATTTATTGATAACTATTTATATAGTTTACAGTGAAACTGTACACTTTTAACAAGTCTAGTATACTGCTGGATATATATTAGTTTCGTATATTTAAAATATGTATTAATTATGTATGCACTAATATATTTAGGTTCAGTTATAAAAATGAAGCTACATGATAAGATCAGATTCTAGGAATGACTGGGTGATTTTTATAATAGGAAATGTATGTATTTTTACCAGCTTATATGAATGTATGCATGACATGAGAGACCACAGGCAATGGGCACACATGGCTGGCACAGAGAACAGAGAGAAAAATATACGGAAGCTAGCCCCTAGGTAATCAGGAGTTAAAGTAAATGGAAAGAACATAAAAAACAAGTCCAAAAAGAAAAGAATCCTGGGTTTCTGTATTTCTTTGTCTGCAGTTTTTTGAAGAACATTTTTGATTGAGAATATAGTATTTCAGTAGTCTTCTTGACTACCCACACAAACTACTCTGACTGCATCAAGGTTAAAGCAGTTTGTTTCTCTCTTAAATCAATGCAATTTGCTTTCTCTCTCATAAGGAATACTTAGAATAAGTTTCATCATCTTTTTTTAAACCTGATTAGGTCTTGGACTCTGCTGCTGAAGGCTTCCACTTGTGAGGATTTACTTTTCACTTCCTGTAATATCTTCAGTGCAGAAGAGTGACTGTTTCCATCTGGGAAGCTGGAGATGAGACATCTGAAAATCACAGCAGTTACCCTCAGAAGTCCTGTTGTTAAACCTTCAAATACCTGCTTATTTACACTTCTGCCTGCAGTAGCATTATGGTCATCTGGAACACTAACCTAAGTAAAGAGAAAAGAACACAAACATCCAGAATTCAGTAAAACCAACCCAAGTTTGTAGAGAAACATTTACAAATTTGTACAGGCCTACACTGGAAGTAATAATAAAGTAACATTCTAGCAGTGCTGATGGACATGAAACCATTTCAGGTACACAGTAAGGTAAAGCACATTATCCAAACTGGACCAGAATAAATGAAGTCAAAAAAATGCCATGTCTGAGAAGCAAGGAAGCCTGATAGCAGCAGAGCAAGCCATTAGTATGATTGTGTTCTTATGCATAAAACATCACCAGTGACCACTGCACTTGCCCATCAGAGGTCACCCACCTGTCAATCATGTCAGAAGCACAACACCCAGTTCTCTCTGAGACCTCAGAGGAATCTCATTTTTCTAAATCATTTAAGTAGATCCCACTCCTAAAAAGGTGAAGTTGAGCTGTACAGCATGTAAATCTGAAGACATATCTATATGCAGGATACAGATCTGGAAGATTATTACTCATGGAGAACATAATTTAAAAAAAAATCATTTCATTTTTCCATTTCTGCAGTCCAAGGTAATTATTCCAGCTGAAATCCTGCCCTGTTACCATCCAACAGTAAGTGGAGTGTGTGTGAAGTCCTGCAGTGCTCGAGGCAGACACTGGCAGCAGTCAGGGCTCGGGGCTCCTGGAACATCCCCATGGCTGATGCTGCTGGGCCAAACCCACATCCCTCTGCTCTGCCACAGCCTGAGGGCTGACACAGGCATTGGGGATCAATATTGGCTGAAATGCCATTTTCCTTCCAGGTTAAAATCATTTACACTCAGTATATGCGAGCGAGGCCAGAGAAGAGCATTCCTCCTCGTATAGGTATCAGGAGGGATTTGGTGACACTTGGTGACAAAGAACAACATGCACATTTCTTTATTATTCATTAGCTCTGAGCCTTGTGCTGGTACTTAAAACTCATTGTAATGGTCTGTTTCTGGTGCTGAGCCAAGAGAGCAAGTGAGAAGTCTTTAGCTGCTTATTCAAGTTCAATAGGAAAAACAATGCTAGGTTGCTCCAGTAACATTTGTTGACTAAAATAATTCTTGCCTAATGATGCCAATTGCTCACTGAGACAGATGGACTGAGCTTTGCAATGTGTAAATCAACTCAAATGTGGTGACTTTCTGCTCGGAACACTAAGTTTTAAAAATTGCTAACAAATGCTACTTACTGCTTTTTTCACCTTAGATAAAAAATTATATGTGGTATTTTTTAAAAGATTTAATAATATCTTCCAGCAGAGCCTTTGGTTTGCTGTAATGAGCAGTACTATGAGTGCATAATGTCTGTTTTTGTCTTCCAGTTCAAAGTACATAGGAGAAAATATATTTTCTAAGTATATAGTCCTTAGCTATAAAAGTTCATGCTTTAAAATAAAACTGCTCTTCCTCATTTGTAAAATAAATAGAGCTGGCACTTATTAGAGTAATTTACTGCAGAGCTTATTTCATGTTCAATTTTTTTTGGAAAAGTGTGTGTGTTAATTAATATGAAGTGAGAACGAATGTGTTTTTTTACACAGTGTCATGTCAAACAATAGATAAAAAGAAATACTGCTTGATAGAAAACAGGTAAATTTGAACTGAATTCCTTGAATATTCTCCTTTTATACTAACTCAAATGAGTGACAACAGATCAGCTCTTTTACTGAAGAAATAATTAATGGGATAGTGTGAAAGTGTGTAGAGATTTATGTTTAAAATTAATTGGTGTGCTTGCAGAAGCAAAATTAATTGGGGTGCTTGCTTGTTGATTATTATATCAAGCAAGGGGGTAAGAAATCTTAAGATTTAATAGTGTAATTATGAAAGCTTTCAAGCTCTGGTTTCTTTGTGTCAATTACACAAGGAGTTAATGACATCCACAGAAGCTGTGTTGAACATCAGCTTTGAATGGGTAATGTAACAGCATTCCACATTCCTGAGGTTTAACAGTTTATATGACACAAATCTACAGGTGTGATTAAACACTTAAACAGATTTTTCGATTAATTGGTATAAAACATTTTAAAATCACAATGGAAAAATCAGGAAATGTGTAACTACTGTCCAAATATCTGACACATCCAACACCTCAATGCTATTTTAGCTTTTCTGATGGCTGACTTTGCTGGGCCTAATAGAGAGTCCTTCTTTCTTTAAGTCAGTTCTTGAACTGGAACACTCTGGTACAGACTCCACACAAGATATCTGACACATCCAACACCTCAATGCTATTTTAGCTTTTCTGATGGCTGACTTTGCTGGGCCTAATAGAGAGTCCTTCTTTCTTTAAGTCAGTCTCTGGTACAGACTCCACACAAATGATAAACTATTCCTTGGAGAATTCACTCTGTGCAGGGGTTCCCATGCCTGTGCAGAGCTGCCATAAGCTCTTCAGCTCTGCCCAGCATCTTGGGCTTAATCCTGTAAGATGCTGCAGAATATGGCCCCAGTCCAGTAAAGCACTTAGGCACACATTTAATATAGCTGAAAATGCTCCTCTGTTCTGACTCACATCACCAAAATACCGCTGCAGATCAGAGCACATTCTCCTTCTGTGCTAACAAAAAACACCAAACATTTCCAGTTAGCAACGTAGAGCTCCAGCACTGACAATTCATTCATATTTTTATTTCATAAAAGGCATAGTCCTCCACAGCCATGAAGAATTTCAAGTAGAGTTGGTAAACCTAAACTGAAAGACTTCAGACCTTTAGAAGCACAAAATTTCTCTTCATCTGGTCAATTATTTCATATCATTCTCCTATTACCAAGGGTGATTTTGTGCTTTTTGCATGTGTAGTCATTGGGCTTGCCTCAAAAATACTGAAAAGTACACCTCAGAAGTCTCAGCAGGCTGTCAGACTCTCTGTGTAGTAACTAGTGAAGCAAAGAAATGGAAATGGATCAGGAAGTGCATGGCCTTGAGATGGTGCAAGTGAAGGTTTCAGTTTAAATTCCCTACGGCTAAACACTTCAGCATGTCATTACCTCTTCTACTCCAGCCCTGTTTTCAGGATTTACTACTCTCCACATGGGCTTGTGTCCTGGTTTAGGGAAAATTTGGGAGAAAACCTCTAAATGGATTTCCTCTAGAATGCAAATTCATGCAGCCCCTCCCCCAACTGGTTCGGGAAGAGATTTCCTTGGAGAAAAGTGGAAAAAACTATTTATTTAACAGGCAAAGCATTCACCAGCACAAAAAAAAAAAGAGCAATATTAAAGAATAAAACGTATTGCTGCTCTGAAGAGATGACACACTCCCTCCGTGGGCTGTGGCTCGGCTCACTCTGTCTCTTATCAGTCCCTTGTCAGTCCCTCTGGCTCTGGAAATGCCACGGCCCAGGCCCGGTCCGGCGGGCCACAGGTAAGAGCTGCTGGTGCTCTTCTGGTGTTCAGGCCAGAGCAGGTTTGAACAGCTCCAAAGAAAAAGAAAAACCACAGTCCAGGGAACTTCTCTGCCTCAGCCAGCTAAACACTGACTAAAAGCAAAGGAGAGCTCTGTCCTGCTGTCTGTCCAGGAGCCGGAATGTGGAGGGGTGAGTGCAGTTTCTAGAAACAAACTGTGCACTTCTTCTCTCCCCCCTCTGCTCTCAGAACCAGTCTTCAAGGTGCAAAACCTATTTCTGGGCTAAACAGACCAATGGGGATAGGAGCATCATACAGTCACCCCAGGACAGCTTGTTACTGGGACTGAGGGAACTGTCAGTGCCACACAGCTGAACCCTGTGGAGACACATGTAATTTCAAAATGGACTGGAAGAGCCCAGCAGCACAGATGGGCCTTGGATTTCACAGTTCTTGTTATCATCAGTGCTAATGTGGAGCTGCCTTATTTGATGCAGCACAGAAGACTAAAAAAAACTGACCACAAATGGTGAAGAAACTGCAATAGGATGTATGCTCTCATTCTGAAGAACCCCAATTAAATGGCAGCACATTCCAGGCAAAAAGTGGAGGAGAAAAATTACTTTCCTGTGACTAGATAACCAGATTAACTTAAACCCAGTAAAATTTCATAAGCCACTAACCTAAAATATGGTTCAAATTTAAGCACTGTATTTTGGAGAAGAAAAAAGTAACCAGCAACTGGGTTTTGATTCCTACATTTGTTTGATGGATACCTCACCTAACATTCATTGCACATTCACTAATGATGTCTTACTTAGAATTTTCAGATTCTATTCCTTTAGAGATTGCCTTAAAAATAATCACAGGGATCTATCATTGTATCACACAGACAGGTATGGTTTAGATGTATGGCTTCTCAGACATCTTTGGGGAAAATACATGACAGCTGTCACTTGACTGGAAATAAAACCCTCAAAATATGAAATGATCCTTACATGCCTACAGCTCCATTAATGACTTGGTTTTGTTGGTATGAAGCCTTCCAAAACAGAAAACTGGAAAAGTTGCAATTATTGTGCAACTATCTTCTGGCTACAGTAGACAAAGAAGAGCAGAGACAGCAGTAAATAAACAAAGCTCCAACTCCAGCAAAGACCTGGATGAATGCAGGTGGGAAGGTTTGATCCATTAATCATGGAAATCAGGAAACACTCCTGTTATCCTCAACAGACACTGATTTAGGCATTACCAGAGCTAAGGAGGCTGAGGAAGGTAACAGGGTAAGTCAGGCTACAGAAGGTTTCCTACCTTAGGCAGGAGGCAAAGAAAGGTCTGAACAGGATACTTCAAAGTATTGACCAGGACAGGCTGGACGACAAACACAAAAAAACCCAACAAACCAACCCAAACCAAAACTAAATCCACATGAAACTGGTTGGAAATAAGGTTCATACTGGATGTATTCAAGATTATACTGAATGCTTCTCCAAACAGTACTGTTTCTGTGTTCAGCAAATATTGGTGTAGTTGTTTAATAATTTGTTAAAACCTTGCAAATATACATTCTCATTTATTACTCCTGGTATTACTTTGGGCTTTATTTTCCAACAGTAAGTGGAAATGCACATGACATAGGCAAAGGCTGCATCACATGGCTCATACAGCCAGGAAAAGTGGAGGCAGTTAAAAGTCTCTGGGGGTATATTTTAGTATTTTGGTATTCAGAGCTGCTCTCAGTTTGTACATTTCTTTTTTGTAAAAAAAAAAAAAAAAGAAAAATTCAAACTTGATCTGATTTATTATATTTTCAAGAGAGAAAAATCAGGGTTAGAAAAGCAGCAGTGTTTTTGGGTTTTGTACTCAAATGTGCACTTCATGGAACTATGAAGATATCCCAGTTTAAGGGCCAATTCTGCATGAAGAGAACATAAGAGACTTTCTGTATAGGAAAGAAAAGTCCACTGTGGATCACGGGAAACATTAAGCTTTAATTACAGTTTTGCTGCAATTCAAGGGTAGTATTTGGCAACCGACTGAAAAGAGCTCTAAGTGCAGCGAACGTTCCTCCTGCAGTATCTCCGAGCTCTAGGTGGCCAGCCCTGCCTAAGAAATGCCCTCTGTGCTCCAGCAGGACACCGCAGCGCTGCCCGGCGGGCTCCGGCAGCACAGCGAGCCTGGTCCCGGTGAGGTGCCCGAGGATTCCCCGGGTGATCCCCGAGCCTGCCCCAGAGGCAGCGCTGCCCTGACACCCGCAGCGCTGCCCTGACACCCGCAGCGCTGCCCTGACACCCGCAGCGCTCCCGCAGAGCCGCGGCTGCAGCCAGCCCGCAGAGCGCAGGCTGCGCTCCGCTTTGCCGCGTGCCAGAGAGCTCGGACGAGCCTTTGGAAGTGTTCGTCACTGTCCTACGGCTGCTGATTCGAACAGCGTCGCTTAAATTATTAAAAGTATGTACATAACTTTTCAATTAACAAACTGCTTGGCTCATGAAAATACATACACACAATTTATAAGTAAAAAACCAGGACTAAATATCTTATGATGAGCAGGTCACTATGAATTAAAAATGAGTTTTCAAATAAAATATTTAATGACATTTCAAATTAAATGAAACATTGGAAAATTAAAACTTTCATTGCTAAAGAGTCCTATTTAAGCACTTCAGCAAATCAAGACTCTGGCAATGTATTGACCTGACTTAGATTCATGACACTGAAACAAGTAAGAATCAAACACACAGTCACAACTCATTGTGGTCTAAACTCTAAATATTCCTATAGGGTGAATTAAAGAAAACAACTTCAGAAAAAGATAGAACAATATCCACTCATGGGGTTCGTGGTACACATGCTTTTGCGGAAGTCATTAGTAGAAGCAAATACATCAATTTCTACAGAGTACAGTAGATACAGCCACCAAATACAAAAAATAAATTAATTTTATTCTTTCAAGCCTTTATTCTTATATACCTCCTGATGTTCTTATACTCTAAATACTTTAACATGTTTGTGAAGCATGCAAAAATTTACAAATTAAAGGAGTTATTTTACATACCGTAAACTGGTGTATCAACAGGTCCATCAGAAAAGTTATCTTATTACTGAAGAGGACATAGGTGCAGTTTTCTATGCAGTTGCTACAGGTGAGGCTGTAAACATTTACTGCACTGCACAGTGACCTAGAAAGTCAGAAGGGAAGAAAAATTAGAATTTTACTTACTTCAGTAAATTAGAAGCAAATAAATGGCAGTATCAATAAAGAAGCTTGCAGGAATACACATTTATTTTCTTTAACTTGGGATTCCAAAGAGAAATAATACCTTAAATGAAATCAATTCAATAACTTTAAAACAGTAAAGCCATAGTTATCAGAAGCCACAGACTCTATGGGTACTAGACTTTATATTCAAAACTCTGACCGAAAGTGATGCAGAGTATCAGCCAATTCCATCACTTGGATAGGTAGTATTTCTGTGTGCAGCTTACAGCCACAGAACACACCAAACTCTGTCCTGGCAGGACCTTCAAGCCCTGTGTGAAGTATCTGACAGCAATTCCTAGATCTGACAGGTCAGCAGGGCCTGTGCTCCAGCACAAGGGACATGGATGCCCAAGGAGCTGGCAAACCCAGCAGGTGGAAGGCCTGGCCCAGATGCTCTGGTGCCACATTGTCCCCTCTCCTCTCAGAGCCTGCAGTGCTGATGTGCAGCTCCACTGTCCCCTCTCCTCTCACAGCCTGCAGTGCTGATGTGCAGCTCCACTGTCCCCTCTCCTCTCAGAGCCTGCAGTGCTGATGTGCAGCTCCACTGTCCCCTCTCCCCTCTCACAGCCTGCAGTGCTCATGTTCAGCTCCACTGTCCCCTCTCCTCTCACAGCCTGCAGTGCTGATGTGCAGCTCCACTGTCCCCTCTCCCCTCACAGCCTGCAGTGCTGATGTGCAGCTCCAGCAGCACTGGGGAGCCCCACCTGTGGCTGGGGGAAGAGGGCACAGCTTTGCAAGGGGAGCAACACAACAAGGGGAACAACAACAAAAAAAACCAGCACATGTACAATTGCTCCCTGCACCATGGGCAGTGATTTCCATCTGCTCCAATTAAAGTGCTCTCCTCAAAACAGGCCTTGCAGGGAAGCTGGGATCAGTCCTTGAGAATATTCTCATAGAGAAGATTAATCTTACCAAGAGAACCCTATTCCAGAATAAACAAGAAGTTTGTTTCTTGAGCTTTGCTTACTACAAAAGCCATCACTGTTACCTCACAAACACACACACAGACACACAACACAAATGCGTCATGAATACATCCAACAATAAACACAGATGGCTAGACATTCAAACTGTTGCTTTAAAGTAAACTAAAATAAAAAGAACTTTCACTTTGTTGAGTTTTTCTCAACATATGAAAAAAATGTGACTAAGTTCAAATAAGCTCCGAAGAAGAAAATAAATTATGAGCACTGCTGAAAGGTCATACAAAAGTGGGACTGCAACAAACACCAAGTTACTGCACTGAAACCATCAAAGCTGGTATTTAACAGAACAAGCTGCAGACTAACTCAGCATACTTCTGGAGCTGAGTTTTACACTTTATCTTTCTCCTAAAATACTTTTTGGAACAACAAAATTATTTACACAATAAGGACTGTGGCTTTGCTGTTGCTGGGCTCATTGCTGTGGCATCTGCTCACTCAGCCTGGCTCCCCTGAGCTGAACTGGAAGCCTCTCACATACATTGTATTTCTCAAGCAAAGGAAAGCTGGAAATGCTCAGAGGCCAGAAAGAGTGGAGCAAAATTTTCTCATTTGTATGGCTGGATTGTCTTCTCTTCAGCTGGAGAATTCAGAAAATAAGTGAATGAATATTTATACTTTCCCTCCTTTTCTGAGTGTCACCATATTACTAGTTATAGTAACTTAACTGTACTGGTAATTAATTTTACACTACTGCCTAATTAAATCAATTTCAATCTGCAGCTTACACGACATGAAAACAATATTAGGTAATTACTTATTGACCAAAGGCAGATTAATTTTCATCCATTTCACTTAATTTTTACCCTACAAGGATAACACCTAGAGATAATCGAAGCAGGATGCTTCACATGCGTTTTTACAAATCTGTCTGCAACACTGTTCTCTCTTCCTCTCCTGACACAGAAGGGGATTTAGTTCCCTTCTCTCAGTAATGCTGAAAAATATTTTCATTAGGCACCTCCTTCTATCTTTCATGAAGATTATTCCTTTGCGTAGGTATGTTTAGAGGGGGAGAGAGAAAAAACTATATTGGTAGTATCTATATTCTGTTGAGAAGATGCTTTAAATCAGCTTCTGACATTTTATCAGTTATTCTAAAATAAAGATCAATTCTATTTAAATATAAACATTATAATTCATCCAACGTGTCAAATATGAACTTGTAGGTTAATTCTGACAGCATTTCAGAGTTCTGAGGTGATTTAGTTAATTCACTGCAATAAATGCTTTTTGATATATGGGATTCCTAATTCCTAAGAGGATAATTTATTTTACACTTGAAAACACAAAACCTTCCCACTTCATCTAAAGACCAAATTCCACTGTACGAATGCATCACGCTTTTGTATTTCCCAAGTGACCCTCACGTCACAAAGAGTACTGGTGCTTCCAGAGACTCTGATAATGCATTTGAAAAGGTGCTGGAAGCAAATGGATGCCAAATGAATTTTTCACAGCAATAAAGAGGGTTCCTTTAATTGATACCATGAGCTTGCTAACAGCAGCTCGTCTGAGCACATTCTGATCACGGCGTGCTCAGCTCTGCCGCGGCTCCGCGGCCTGACTGGAATCCAGCACCAGGAGTGTCACACAGAAGTGTCCCCAGGTGGTTGGCAGTGTTAAATGGCAGATTAGAGACAGCACAACTAATTTCTTTACTTTAATCTTATTAAAGAGAACAACAGCTGTCAACTGTCACCATTTCTGCACAAGGCCACTGAGACAAGCGAGGGGCTGCGAACGGCAGAGCCACAACTTTATTCAACCACTCCTTCAACTCGCTGGGATGGAAAACCCAAAGCACTTCCCAGCCTCTTCTTCCCTTCTGGAGGAAAATAACTGCTCTCAATTCCTAATGTGTTATTTCCAGAGATGCCAGAGGCAGCTGAAGGACTGGAGCAGGAGGCCCTGCAAAGCAGGAGGTTATTGATTACGGATGTTGCTCTAAACTTTGTATCACAGCCACAAATCAGCTTTCCAGCTCTGGCCCCTGCATGCTCACTCCAGCCCACGGCCAGGCTGCCCTCGGATGCAAGGCTTTCCTCCAGAGTAAATCCAATTATAAAAACCTCCTTATGGTACACAAGCTTGGAGCCAAAAAAGAAATCTGCCTTTAAACTAGACAAAATACGCATATGTATGTTACGTTTATTTTACATTCATATGAAGGAGGAGGAGAGGAGGATTCATTTTAATAAAGCTAGATCTCAACAGTTTATATATCTGCATGTGATTATTTTTTAATGTTAGCTCATCTTCATTTCCTCAATTTGCCTGATATAAACAAGTTGACAAACTTTAACTTTTATTAAAAATACTGGGGCATTAACAGTATGTAATCATGGAAGACTAATCCATGATAGTGCATCAGCACCCAGAGGCAAGAACTAAACTTATGCTTTACAAAAACCAGGGCATCATCAACATACAAAAATTTACCTGTTTCAAGTGTAAAACTTTTCCCTATTCTTACAACTTCTGATATTACAAATGAACATGCTTTGATTATCAATGAATAGCCCTAAAAGCTCAGTATGGCAGTGCAATAATACAACACTAAACGTTATCAAATTTAGGATGTGTTAATTCAGTAGAACATTGCTCATTTTTAACCAGTTTGAATATTATGCAGCAGTCTGATGGGGAAGGGGATCAGTAATTACCTGTTCAGCTGCAAAGAAGTGGGAGGTGAAACGTTACTGAAAAATGGTGCACAAAATGGCTGTAGAGTGGAATGGGTAAGGACCCATCAAGGTAAGAATATAGACTGAAACAACAATAAAACTGCATGAACAGCAACACTGCAGCTTAAGAAGTGTATGTTCCCAAACACAAGTAAAAATTACAAAGAACAAGATATAAGACCAGCTCTTAGTTCAAAAGAGTTCTTACTAAAAAATGTAATTTGTATCAATGCTATCCAAAATATTATGGGGTCACTAATTTCTTCTTTTTATGTATGTAATTATGGTTTGAGCTTTTTTACCCTGATAATGTTTGCCTTAAATAAATTATGCAAGAAACTTTAAGAAAATAGAAGATATATTAAACTTTACTTCAATCCCATCTTAACTTGTAGAAGTCCAACTTTATTCCTTACACAATTACTGCCACTTTCTCTTTTAAAATACTCATCACTCAAGGAAGTCAAAGCATTTCCCAAATGTCAATTAAACAAACCCTACAAGCCTCATTTGTTAGCAGGTTTGTTACCAACACGTCTTGGTAAATGAGCTGCACATTGCAAGGCAGCCCAGGGAGGAGACTCATCTTCTGCTCCTCATCTGAAGGCGTTCAATTGTTTTGCTGTGCAGCTCCCATTTGCTTTTTTGTACAAGAAGAGTATCACTGGGCTCTGAAACCTTAACAAATTCTGTTGACTATGTCTTGTTTTGTGGAGAAGTAGACAAATCCTGGAACACTACAAAATGCTGCTTTGAGAAATGATATGGCTGGACATTAATTTTTATGTTAACACCAAAACCAAAACTTACTATAACCCACTTTCTCTTCCCCTTTTCCAGTGATTTATTTGAAGGGGAGGAAAATTGCCCCAACACCAAATGTATCATCTGTCTCATAAATGTCACATCCTCCTCACAGCATTTCCCATCCTGCTGCTCTGACCACCAAGCTGGACAGTGGTACAAAACAACACGCATATTGTTAAATCTTCTGATTATAAAGCTTTATCTTGTGGACATGGGATTAAAGTTCTGAGCTGCACCATACAGCCAGGGTTTTGGGGAAAGAGAGATGTAGATAATAGCCCATGTAATCTCCTCACCTACTTGTAAATAGCTTATCCCCATCACAAAGCAACAGACAAATTCCCAATTTAAGATGAGCACAAATAGTTAAACATTGCAAGAAGCCACAAACAATCTGAAGTACAGTAGTGTCCTTTAGCAAAGCATATTTGGCTGAGGGAAGACTGGAGGGCAATTCATGAAAGGTCTTCATTCAACTTCTCTCCACAGGGCTTTGCTTTGTCTTTAAACAGAGAAAATTGCCAGAGAAAAACTGCTCCTTCACTAGATTCAAAGTTCAAGAAATCAGGATGTAAATGACATTTGCACAAAAGAAAGAAAAGTAACTTCAAACTTGTTTTAACATTAAATGAGAAATGTGATCTGAATTTTCTTCCTCATTTAAAGAATTAAACGTATTCTATGATTGCCCTTGGTTTTGAACCTCCCTTGAACAATCTGTATGCGAAAAATTTCTTCAATTCATTCAGTGAGACCATAGCATGACCATGAACATGGTTTGTGCCTGGTTCAAACTACTCATACCAAGTCTCACCCTCTGGAACTATTGTTGCTCTCGACAGTTCAGGTGTAGATTCTGCACAGAACATTCTTCCCCACCAAAAAGGCCACAGAAATACCAAGAGAGGAGCCTCTGCATCCCATGCAGCAAGACCAAGTTCCTTGGGCCACTTCCAGCTGACTCCAGAGTCCCTAAGTCAGACTCTCACAGACCAACCCTGCAGGAGCAGTTTGCTTTAGAGAGCAGGATCCTGTGTCAAATTACGTGCAAGCTGATGGATAACTTCCCAGCTTCCATACTTTCAAGTGCCTACAAACTGGAGACTGCAATTTGCTGTGAAGTTGAATGAAATGCTGTATTTCTGGAGTGGAGCAAAGTTCTTCAGAAGATGTTTTTAACAAACAATGCTGTCAGAACAGTTTCTATTAATCTCTTTTCTGCCCCCGTACTTCCTTGGGAAATACAGCTAGTGGAAAATCTGTGTTAATAGAACAACGTTTAGAAAAATTTTCAAAGATGCAAAAACTCTTTTTATAATTCAGTCATGAACAGGCTCAGGAATCTGAGTGACCACTGGTCAGAAAGAGCTGTGAGAGTGACTGGCAGAGAGAGGAGAACCTCTGATCACCTGTTTGGATGTGATTTCTGTTACACAAATGTGGCTGACACGGGGCTTTATTTATCAGCACACAAACTCCTTCAAGACCTAATACATCCTCAAACTGCCTCACAAACTTCAAACACCATGTTTTCAGTAATGTAAACACAATATTCTCAAACCTTCTCAACAAAGGTTACCAAAACAAGACTATTCTTAAAAGGAAAGAACAAAAATCAAAGATGTACAGGTTGTGCACATTCTAAGAATTTGAAGCTCAGTTTAAACTAGGCTTTACGTGGGCAGACGGTGCACTCCTGTCCCTAGTGAAGTTTATCCCACATTGATGAGATCACTCAAAATTAGAGACTCTACAGATGAAGAAGCCCCAAGGCTGTCCATGAGCTGCTCCCCACAGGCCCACCTCAGGATTGCTCACCAGTGCAGCTGGCTGGACCTGCAGCAATTGCATTTGGCACGACTGCAAAGGCAGGAATTTTATTTATTCTCTTAGGAGTGCAAAGTCAAGATATTTAAAAATGTTTTTTTTCCTTAGTGCTCTTTCCTAGCACTTCACACTGATGTCCCATAACGTATTATCGGCCAGTTTTCATCCAAACTCTCACACTAAATTACAGTAGTGCCTAAATTACAATTACACCAATGTTACAAAATATCTACAAACAATGACAATGGTATAGACCAGGATATCCTGGGTTTGTACTAAAACCATGCCTAGCTGTGCTCTGAAAGCACCTATGTGCTCTTGACTGTATAGCTCCTACAGTTAGAGATTAGGGAAAAGAGCACACTTTTGATGTACCAGGCTTTGTAGGAATTCTGCTTAGTCACCACCTTCTTTTTTAGGGATTAGGCATTTAAACCCTTCCATTCTTCTGTTCTGTAAAGAGGAATTTCCCTAATCCACAAGAATTTTGATTTACCTGTTTGTAGGCGCCCTTTCAGCTATCAGTATCTTACAACTATTTAATTTTAAAAGCAGACAGATTCCAGTGAATTACAACCCTTTTAAAAATTCCCCCGCTTCCCACTAGAGATCTCTGCAGACTAACTTCAAAAGACATGTATCTCCTCCTCTGTTAAAACACAGTTTTGTCTCTTCAATTCTTACACAATTAGCTGCTGCTCAAATATATCATAGCTCAAACTAAAACCACCAAGTTAGGAAACCACAGGCTGAGTGGAAATGTCTTTCACCTTCCACAGCATAGAGAACAGCAGAGTTTTTTGCTCTGAAGTCCAACACAGGACTAGGAGAAGAAGAAGCAGTGAAGCAGCAGATATGAAATGAATATTCCAGTGACTCTAAGTGCAGGTGAAGGACCCATCAAACTCACTTCAAGGGAACTCGGGCAGCTGCATTCAGGTTGGTGGGAGAAGTCACCATCTGAAGAACATTTTCCAGAGCAGTCAGTCCTCCTGCAGCCCGGAATGCAATTTTATCTGCTGTGTTCTGGAGAAACACAAACACACAAAAGAAGCAACAGAAATTAAAGAAATGTCTACATAAAGGGTACCTCTGACACTTGTGGATTCTGTCACTGCAGAAAGTCCTTAACCAATTTATTTATCACATTGGACACCTTTGAAAAAGAGCATTTCACTGCTCAAGCACAAGGAAGAGGCTTTCTACAGCAGGAGTTGAAACCCTCAGGTGTTATGTTTCAATTATCATATCCACATACCCAGTACTACACAGGTAATACACTTGAATACCATATTTCCTGTAAGCCATACAATTAAAGGGACTTTATTAAAGTTCACCTTTATCTGTTGCTATTACCTTTGGAACTGTGCTGCTTTGTATGATTTTAAAAATACAGACAATCTCCAGATGGGTAATTCCTCCTTTTTACAAACTTTTCCAACAGAAGACAACCTCCTGGTTTATGACTATGCACAAAATAGCTTAGGCAGATCCCTTTTCTGAGGTATCCACTTAGAACTTGCACATAATTACCATCCTATCATTATTCTCACAGTTTGCAAATGACTGGGCTTTTGCTGCAGCAGATCCAGTACTTTAGAACTTACACTCTTGTCCTTTCCTACAAAATTAGTTTAATGTCCTCTGTTTAAAATAAAGCAAGTGAAATCTTCCTATTCTCTACTTCTAAGCTGCTGATCTTGTATAGTTTTTTGGCAGTTTGTATTTGATCATCTTGATTTTGTCAGTGATGATGATGATGATATACTAGTTAATAAGAAAGAATTTCTTCTTTTTCCCCCCAGTGTTGCAAGCACTTCATATATGGGCAAAAAAGGGAAATCCTCTATAAACATGATTATTACTAGTCTATAAAGAAAGTATTCTACTGTAACAGACTGCATAACAGAAAAAAACTCCTAATAACTCCAACAATAAAATATTTATTTGAACAACTACAAAAATAATTGAGCAGCTGCAATATGATTTAGACGGGCAACATTTTTCCCTGTGAGATCAGACATTGCACACAGAAGCACATATCTCACTTTTTATTTAAATCATGCAACTTTGCTTGACTACATTGTATTTAATTTACAAGCTACAGAAAAGCTATTCACAGAAGTCAGATATTCAAGAAGGAAGTGTTTTCCACAATTAATATGAAGTGCATTTAAATTTTTAGACAACCAAAAGATTTATCTTCCAAGGAATAACTGGCCTCAAATGAGTGCAAATGTGTATGCCAACTCACCAAGCAGTGAAGAAAACCAACCAGTGGTTTCCTACAGGTTAGCTGATAAGCATCATTTCTAGCAGTTAATTTTAGCCCAGTGAGCCCAGTAAATGTGCCTTAACTGCAGAGTTATTTTTTGAGTTTCACTCATATATTCTTCCTCTGTTTCCTCTTCCTCCCATCTAAAAAAACCCCAAGCCCCTGCCTCCTTAAGCTCCCTTGGCTCCCAATAACACTTTCCACCGACTCCTGCTAGAGCCATAAAGACCCAAAGAGTGAAGGAACAGTCCTGCCATAACTCATCCTTATTGACTTTATTTGAGCACCTTGGCTCCCAGCCACAGCTCTCAGAGCTCCTCCTACCCTGCTTGCCCAGTGCTGCACACCCCCAGACAGAGCCCAGGGCCTTCCTCACCCTCCCCTGCTCGCTTTGGCTGAACCCCCCAGGTGTAAGAGAGATGCTGTTGTTTGCAGGGTGCCTTTCCTTGGGAATGGGCAGAGCCTGGCAGTGCAGAGCAGGAGCTCAGAGCTCAGAGGGGGCTGTGCAGCACAGCAGCCAGGGCTCTGACACTGCTGATTTATCTCTCAGTGCTTCTCCAGCTCCAAATGTGCCCAGCACTTGCCACTTCTCACTATCCCTATTTCTCATGGGATATTATGCCACAACCTATTAGCTCTTGTGGCAAGAAGTCTTTCCTGTCATTCAGACCAAATATGCCCTTTCTCTATTTCATCCCATTACTCTGAGTTATATCTGACTTATTGCATTCATTTTGTTTGTTCCCTCAGCAACTGCTCCATTCTTGAGCTCGTACACTGCTTCCTTTTCCTACTTGGCTTTATCAACTCCATGTTCTATTTAATGCTTAACTCAACCTTTTATACCCTTTTATATTTTTTCATGTGAACTTTTCTTACTTGTGATTTTTTTTTTTTTGTTGTTTGCAGATCTCCTCTTTTCTCCAAAAGCACCCGGTAATGAAGTGTCCAGAAAGGAACCTCCCCCTACCCTGATCAGTCAATAGAGTCACACTGAAACAAACAACAACGTCTCCCTAATCTGAGGGGAGGTTTTCACAGATCTATTTTAAAAATACATAAATCTTTTAAAGCTGTTTCATTTCCTATGTGTTCTCCTTCCATTTCGATCTGGAGCATCACTTGTTTTATAGACAGACTTTTTTCAGAGCACCTGGTTCACTTTTGTCTAATACTTTACTAAAATACAAGTCTACTTGTCAAAATACAAATCTGCCTTCTAAAAACTTCTGTTACAACTACAGTTTTCTACCAAGCAGAAGGGAGTCTGTAATTTCTTCTGATTTTATATGATTTAGCTACATGTCCTATCACTCCTCTTTCTAGATTACTCATAAAAATTCATTAGCATTTTGATGCTTATGAATGAAAATAAATCCCTAATGATGTGCATGGAAGAGAGGGAGAGGCTTCAGTAAAAGGAAGATACAACCAGCAGCAAAGCTGGGGAAGATCCATGAGCGCTCTATTTGTTACCTGTGCTCACAGAGGTCTGTAAAACTGCCACATAGGGAGACATGGCTTTTAGCACATTTAATGTATTTCTCTCCAGTGATTCTTGTAAGATGGACAACTTCCAGGGCTTCTAATCCATGTCCTGGAAGGCAATGTTGATGCTGAAGTCGCTGCTGGTTTCTGGCGTGTCTGAGTGACCTTGGTCCCACCCGAGTGTCCAGCTCTCAGGAATCCCAGGATCAGGCACAGCTCCTGGAGCTTGGCTATAGGAGCTGAAAGCAAAATGTGCCCTGCCCACAAAGGAGCACAAGAGTCACTTGAATATTGCACTGCTGAGGTCTGCAGGGTGAGCACCGTGGGACTGGGGAAACCCTGGAAAAAGAAATCATCCCTGAGCCACCCATGCCAAGACCTGGTACTGGGAGGTGTTATAAAGGAACCTCCCTAGGGCTGAAACATACTGTCATTCTATCTCTGAAGCAGCCAAATCACACCAAATTCTTTAAAAATATGTCTGAATTAATTCCTACTTAAGGCAATTTTCAAATTTTAAGTATTTTTATACTCATCTAAAGAAATCTTTCTTGGATCATAAAAATACGTGAGCAAGACATCTTACCCAATTTGTCTTTCTCTGAAAAATGAACTAACATCCTTGAAAAGATGACGTCCAGAAGTGCTAAAGCTTTACATTAGCTGATACATATTGCAAGAGGGATTCAAAAGAAGTGGACTGAGGCATCTCAGTTACTCAGAGCCCTTGCTCACATATTTTCTCATTTAAATTGATCTCTGCCAGAACCTGTGTCAGAATGAAAGACCCTTTCAGGTAACCACAACTTTTATTCTGGTAGCACCCAAAGCTCTGAGCAGATTAGGCATCAAGTTGAGTATGAAAACAGATAGAACCTACAGGGAATAAATATTAAATCCCTATTTGAAAAGAGCATAAACCAGCACTACATGTTTTTGCTGCTTGAAAGGAGCCTCCAAACTTCCAACACGGCCTCCCAAATTATTTAGCTTTCCTGTTTATGAAACCTATTTCATAATTTCACTGTTCTTTGAGTAGCTGCACATTTAGATTGGGAGGGTTATTCTGCAATAGATACTGTGGGATCCATGTTCCTTGAACAACAGAAAATATATAAACATGTTTTAATACATTGTTTTTAAAGTGTGATTTGATTTGTTAATATGTATTTTCAGAAATTCACAGCTATTCAAATAACATTTATAACACTTTGATTTTTAAACACAATAGGATTTCTGTGCTCTAAAGTTACCTGGTGACACAGGAGAGCAGAGACAAATGAACAAGTAGGCAAAAATGATTATCACTGTCATCTCTGCATTTTTTAACGAGATGAGGAGGCACAAAAGCCTTAGGGATGATACCTAGATGTGTCTTAAACATTAGGAAAACAAAAACAGAGATGCAGTTCCTGAGAGCAGCAGACACAGCACTCAAACCCAACCCATGAAAAGAGCCTGTTTTCCTTATCCCTCCCAAGTCCATCGCTGGGAACTACAGTGGTCATGTTTGCACAGGAGGAAAACCAACCCAGATGATGCGACAGGAAGCATGTATTTAATCTCTGGACCATTATAAACTTGTCATTTGAAGCCTACAGCCACTAATTTAGGCAGAACACTGAATGAATCAAGTAACTTAGTGGGAGGAGTATGTACACTAATGCATGTGACACAGTAAACAGAAACCGTGATAAATTAGACAAACCATGTAACCATTTTATGGATTAATTATGAATTAAACATACTTAAAAATGTAAAATTAATTCTTAAAAAAGGACAAACAATCAAGACAGCTCACTGCACAGTGGCCAAGCATGGCTGACTTATTTACCTACCTGTTACAACACCTTAATGGATCTGAATTTGCCTTCTCTCCTATGGCTTGAGTGACAACTGACTAATAGGATTACAGGCTCTGTTCCAATAATACAGTTCAGCTACATGCCAGCAAAAAATGACAGCCTAAACCTGAATTACATGGCCTGGGAATCCATCCAATTATTAACTAAAGTAACTGTTATTACCTAACCTAATCAAAGGAGAAGCAGCTGTTAATCTTTGGTGGCCTGCAGTGTAGCAGCGGTCAGACTGGATGGACTGTCTTTGTACTTGACTCCTCTACAGACAATAATTATGTCCTTTGTGATCAAGAAGGAAGGGCTTCCTAACCTTTCAGACAGAGGCAGCAGATGGGGAACAACTGTTTGTGTGTTCATTAACAAGATAGGGTAGATTTTATCAGGGTTTGGCATCTGTGGCACCCTCGGAAGCACCACTTACCCGAGGACACAAGTATTTTTGGCAAATTCGAAAATGAGCAGACTAAATAGAAAGTTCAATATAAAGTTTTCATCTCATTACCTGACATTTGGTACAGAAAAATACACACAGCTCAAAAAGAGTGATTTACACATATGCCCCATCCTACCCAATGTGACCAACAAAGAAACACATGAAAAGGCCAACTGGCCTGTGCTGGTACTTGGCTGGCTTTTGTTGCACTCATTAAAGCAGTCGCACAATGTGAACTGTGTGCTTCAGAAATAAAGCCAAACTGGGGGAAAATGCTGCTGAATTTATACAAGTCAGTGGGTAACACTAAGTAACACAGAGATGGCTTTTGTTGCACTCATTAAAGCAGTCGCACAATGTGAACTGTGTGCTTCAGAAATAAAGCCAAACTGCTGCTGAATTTATACAAGTCAGCGGGTAACACTAAGTAACACAGAGGGAAATAAGGCCAGCACTGCTTTGCAACAGCTTTTGGGTTGTGTGTTCAATATTCCAGGAGAGAAAGGAGCCCTGCACTGCTGCTCCCCCCTGCACAGGGCACTGGCAAAGCACAGCACTTGTGGAGCAGCAGAGGTCAGGAAAGCTGTCTCACCAGGAGGCACGACAGAAGTGCCACTTAGTTTATGCTGGGGAGAGTAAAAAAAAATGCTGGGATAACATGGTGGAAGGACCTGAATGGGAAGATGTCTGATAATACACAGGAACAGCTGATGTTTGGAAGCTGAAACCAAATTAATTCAGGTGAGAATAAAATGGTTTTTTTAAATGCCAAGAGTAATTAATGATGAGCATAATATACTTAGCATATATAGTCAACTCTCAATCATTTAAAGTTTTTAAATCAAACCTGATTATCACCTAGAAAAATATGATCCCAGTTAAATCATAATTTATTAATTTGGTGCAAGAGTTATTGGGTGAAATCCAATGTCCTGGACCAAAGTACTCCCTTCCATACATTTCTCCTGTTAAAGTATTATTATTATTAGTTAATAAGTAGAGCAGAATCAGAAATAATGCCGAGCTTCAACAGCTGAAACGATTTAATGCCAGCTTTGCTATCTCTGCTCTATGTGACTTTAGACCATTTTGAGTATTTGAAATTTTTTAACTAACTGAAATACTCTGGTGTAGACCCTTCCTCAAAGACAAACCTCCAAAATAAATATTTTCATGAAGACTAAAAAGGAAATTTTAAAAAATTATTTTTCCTTCCTTAACCCAAAGAAGGTTTTCTGCTGGTCCTGCAGAATGTCCAAATCAGAAGCTGATCTGGAGAGCCCGTTTGAACAGACTTCAGGAACTAAAGTATTTCAGAAGAAATTATTTCTGAATGGAACCAAATACTTTGAAACATGCTGACTGCTATTTCTGAAAGAACACACTTGTGCAACTCTATTCTAAACTGTTCATTGATGGAAGAAATAATAACTAATTAGCAAAATATAGTAAAATCCATCTTAAGAATTTTTTTCTTTCCTTTTATCTAGTGTTTGAAGATTCTATCTAAAATGCCAGGGGCTAAGAAATGCAGTTCAAAGCCTGCTTAGAAAAACAAACCAGACAACTGAATATTGTGCTGGCTTCTTTTTTTTCCACCTTTCCCCTCCCTTTAAATAAATACACAAGTATATATCTACATGCACATACACAACCATGGACACATTTGTGACTGTAGAAAACCTACATTCTTTGAGTAGTTCTCCAGACTTTATACAGTGAAAATCCCTGGAGAGTACACCAAAAGAGTATTTTCTATTAAAATAAGCAATTTTGCTCCCTGTAACACTTCTCTGAGTGAAATTAGTGTTATAATAACCCCCCACTCCACATGTAAACCTCAAACGGGTTCTCAAAAATAAGTGAATCCACCCACAATATCATTTCAACAACTGAATATCAATGAAAAACTGGTGAAGGATTAAAACACGAGCCAGAACTGGGTAAGTGTCGTTTGAATCGGAGGGAGGCATTCATTCACATCCAGGAGTCTCTCTCTTGTATTTGTATCCATTTCTCTCTCCTGCACTGCTTGTGGGTTAAAGCCCCAGCAGGGAGGCCCTGGCAAACACTCCATGCACCTTGTCCTGCCCAGCAAAGGGCACATTCTGTGCCTGAAAGGCGATTTTGGAGCCTCAGGGGAAAGGCAGCCGCTGTGTCTGTGCTTCCTCAGCAGGAGCAGAGTTCCCTGGCAAAGGGGCCTGGGGAAGGTGCCCCCCCTGCAGCAGCTCAGCCCTGCTCTGGCCCATGGAGAGGTGCCTCTGGCCCTGAGCATCTGGCAAATGCTGGCTGTTACCTGCACAGCTCAGCTGTGCCAACTGCAACTTCACAGCCTGGATTCAGCACACAGGAGGACAAATATCTAACAAGCAAAAGGGTGAAAAAACAAGCACTTGATACAGCATTCAAATACAATATAAAAAATGAGGCTCACCTTACCAAAAATAAAAGAAGAAGAGGCATTTTGGACTATCCTCTCTGAAAGTCTACCATGTATCTAACAAGCAAAAGGGTGAAAAAACAAGCACTTGATACAGCATTCAAATGCAACATAAAAAATGAGGCTCACCTTATTTTTTAACTGTACCAAAAATAAAAGAAGAGGCATTTTGGACTATCCCCTCTGAAAGTCTACCATTGACAAGCAACCCAAAATTTGTTGAGGCCTAGGGACAATACCAATACTAAAAATTGATTCTTAGGCCTGTCCTGAAAACACTAAACATCCTGTGCACATAAACCTAATTTCTCTCTATGCCATCATATACTTAACTCATTTTTCTGCTTGCTAACATCTGCCCACATTGTCAGGTCACACCAAATTCAACAGGACTCCTGACTGACTCACTGGATGATCTAGAACAGGATGAGCCTTATTTACACAATCTCCTTCCAAGCTCTGCAGTGGCTTTTCAGTTTAGCAGCGAAGTCCCAGAGAGGCACCCTGTTGTACTTCTGTTGACAAGGACAGGACCCTCACAATCCTAACTGTGAAGCCACAAGAGTCAGTGAAAGCCATAAAAGAAAGACAGGTAAAGGTAAACCAGTGAATTCCGTGGCTTTCAGCCACGCCAAGCAGCATTACAGGAAACACACAATATTGCTTGGAAAAGTAAGAATTACCCTCACAGATGTCCTGAGAGACATGTTCTGAGCATTGCAGAACTTGTGCTTATTAAAAATAAATGTTTGGTCTATTTATAAATAACAGGGCCTCTAGTAAGTGCATCAATTAGAGGAGGAAAGCAACAATAGAGTTTTAATAAGAGGAACAATAATAAGAGAGCTCCATAGATGGTTCCATTAGCTGAAGCTAATTTGACTTTTTCTGATTAATCTCAAAAATAAAATTTCCCAAATAAGTAAACAGAAAGCAAAATTATATAATCTTGTCCTGTCCTCTCTCAACATTTATTGGACAATGAAGTGCCCAGTGAGCAGGCAAGTCAGGTCTCTCTGAACACTGAATCTGACAGGGCACTGCTGAGAGCTGTCAGCCACTGCAAAGCAGCTGATTTCTGCTGAACCCAGACTATGCCAGCCAGTGCAATCCAGACAAAGTGAAGATACTGAAATTATGTGGGAGAGGACATATGGAGAGGGAGCCTGATTTGACAGCAAAAAAAGCCACAATTAGTACAACACTGGAAGCTGACAGCATTTAATTACATCCTGCAGCAGTTCTCAACTACACCCACTGTGAGAAATTAACCTCCCAATAATCTTGGAATAAGAACACTGCAGAGCTTATCTGTGAACTCAACTTGCCTTTTAATACCATTTCCAGCAAACAAGTTAAAAAATATTCTGTGACTGACCCCTAGTAACAAGTTCCTATTTATATGTTCATCTTGGGGTAAAGGTTAATCCACAGATTACAGAAACTCTGGGCAAAGGAATTATTGATGAGATAAAGCTGCCTTGCCCAACCTGCAGCACACAACACACACCTGACCTGTTGACTTCTTCCAGGCAGTGACAGGAAAAGGCTGTTGGGGTGGGAAATGCTGTCCACAGAGCTCCTGCTGTGCTTGCCCACTGCCTCTATGCTGGGACTATCAAATCTGCTGCTGCAGTTGATACAGAAGGGGATGTTTCTACTCCAACAGCAGCCTGGACCACTGCAGATAAACTGGAGCTTACAGGACAGTGATGATAGTCCAGGCTTTGAACACTGCTAAACCTTCTTCAAGCTGTGTTTGAGTGGCACTGTGCATCACTGGCACCCAGTGATGATCACCTAGACATAAAATTCTGTAATTCTTACTGTTACAGGCTTTAAAGAAATGCATTAATTTTGAGGAGGGTTACTTACATGTTGTCTTTTCCAACAATTCTATCTGCTTTATCCTTCCTGGAGTTCATGCTCCAATTGAGGTTCTGTACTTAACACAACAAAGGAAGCATAAATACAGAATTCCCTATGTTACTTTCTGTGTTGGCAAAATTATTAGATTTTCAGTGGCAATATACAAAGTTCCAAAGGTCCAAAATCTAGTTTTAGCTGGTAAAACTTTTTTGTTTAAACTTGTTTTTTACTTTAAAAAAAGTTTTGTTTTAAAACTTATTTTGATGTTTTGCAATTCAATACCCTTCCTAATGTTTGGATTTTGAACTTTAAATTGTTTTTAAACAGTTATAATTCAGCTTTACATTTGATTAATTATTTCCCTTCATGTGACATCATTGTAGCTTTGGAACAGGCTACTGCAGGAGTATGCTGAGTTGAAAAATTAATGGATGGATCAAAATATTAATCCACTATTTGCATAGAAATACATCATACGTCTAGCTAAAATGAACCTTAAAGTTTTAACTTCTCATTTTAACAAATAAGAGCATCAATTACTTTCACAGAGAACAAAACCTGTAAGGATGAAAGCACAGTTACAGTGTCATGGGGGTGTTTATCTTGTTTTTTAAAACTTTGGCTAGGAAATGCCCACTGCCTGGTATCAAAGAAGGCTTTTTGGTGTAAACCAGTGCACTGCGCATGAAAATCTTCACGTGGCCAAAAGACACAGGAGAGAAAGGCAGCGGCTGCCCCGTGACAGCAGCACGGCTCTGCAGGGGGAGGTGGAGGGGAGCAGCCTTGGGACCTACAGCTGATCCCAGCCCAGCTCTGGACGTGCCTCCGGCCCAGCTCTGGACGTGCCTCCAGCCCAGCTCTGGACGTGCCTCCAGCCCAGCTCTGGATGTACCTCCAGCCCAGCTCTGGATGTGCCTCCAGCCCAGCTTTGGACGTGCCTCCAGCCCAGCTCTGGATGTGCTTCCAGCCCAGCTCTGGAAGCCTCCAGCCCAGCTCTGGACGTGCCTCTGCGGCACAGCTCAGCCCTGCTGCCGCTGCCCTGGCAGACAGACAGACGGACAGCCCGGTGTGCTCACTGCCCCCTGCCATGCCAGGACAGCACCAACAGCCCGGCTCCCCAGGGTGCCCTTGGACTGCGGGCACACAGCTGTTCCCTTGTGGAATTAGTGCTGTGCATACATGTACTTCCCCTTTTTCTGCAGAATGAATTCCCTGTGTGACTGCAGGTTTAAGTTTTGTCAGGGCTCAGCGATTATCCAGGTAATTCCCATGTGCTCCCACACCAGGAGACAGCTGCTGTAAGCAGCTTAGCAGGAGAAAGAGCTGTGTGATTTCCAAGCACAATGGTGTCTGAACCTGTTGACAGAGAAAAATTCTACTTCTAAATAGATTTATGACTCGCAAGGATTCAAAGGATCGCTGCTGCTTCTGCCAGTGGTGTCCTCTAGTGGAGAGCAGGTGCGGAGGACACAGGGACAGCAACGGGCTGACCCAGAGCCACCGTGCCAGGAGCACCCCCGCTCACAAACCTGCCAGTCACACTTCTCACGGCTACAATAATGCCCAAAGGTAACTTTTTAAATCCTCAGTCAGCCTAAGAAATGAATCCGCTGCGAGGCTCTAGAGAATAACGTGTTTTACATTATATACAGAAACTGTGCCTGTGTGCACATGCATGGAGATATGTGAGATCACAAAATACAATGTGAGTCAAGCCACTGGTTCATGATTAAGGTAAATTCACTAGGACTGTAATTTTCACTCTTTTTATACATGATGCTTTTTTTTTGACTTATGTAAGATGGTGACAGGCTGGCAATTCTCTCTTTGAAGGCCATACCACTCTGCTACACTAGGAACACACAGCTCCTTAGGTGCAAATATCTGCAGCACCAACATTAAATGTGCAAGAGTTTGGGAATCACAATTCTCACTGTATTCTTAAATACACTTTAAGCAACAACACCGGGTCTTTATAACAAAGTATTTTGCTTCTAAAATCTATTTTGTCTGTATATATATGTCATATATATATTTATATACACACACTCACACATATACACACACAGGGCAATTTTAAATCTCTGTAGAGATATTTGAAGAAACTTATCCCATGTTCCATTTAATGCTGCTTGTGTTCCATACATTAGTTCTCCAACAGATTTCAATTTTTTTGTTTCTGTTTCTCATGATGAAGAGTTTGTATTATTGGGGGGACTGTCCCTCTTCACCCTGGCTATGGTCACCATCCCCAATGGGCCCAACAGTTTAGAGAATAAAACATAAATACAGGGCCTGAGTGTGTTGTTAGAGCCAGCCATTTCTGACAGTCTTTACAATGCGATAAACACTGTCTGTCTACAGCCCCCATGTATTTGAAAGCTACGACAAACATTTTACTGAAATGTAAATAACTGACATCACCACTGCTCAAACAGGAGGCTGAAAAATCTCTCTAAAAATCCCAAACCCAAAAACATTGCCTGACACAAAACAAACCATTAACGGTCGCTGAGAGAGCATGTCTTAGAGATCATGAGCATGGAGACCCTTTTTCTAGAAAAAGGATTAAACCACTGCAGTCAATTACTAGCTCATATTCACACATTTTTCAGTTACAAAACTATAGCCTTCTCTATGGAAGTATATTTTCCCCCGAAATCTGTTTCCAGTAAGAATATTATTCTGAATTAGTAATGTAAATAATCATACTTAAACTCAGCCAATTCAAAGGCAGCTGCTTGTAGATTTGCATGAAGAGAGCTGGTAAGCAAATATAAGCACTGTGGCCCAATTTATTAAAAGTCTCCTGTTTTATTTTGTGGTTCCCTTTTAATTCAACACTTCAACAATTTATTTTGCACTCACTATTATTTACTGAGACTTTTACAGCACGTAGAGAGCCTGAAGGAGAACAGGGACACAGCTATCCTCAAACCCATCCAAAATCATAGTAAGTTTTACAAGCAGAAGCAGTGAAATCCTGTTTGTAGGACTTTGTGTCTTGTGCCTACATGGGAACCTCAGCTGTAGTGTTTGTGCTGGGCCACTGATCAAACCTGCACCCTGCTGCTGCAGCCCTGTCCCCAGCAGCAGAGCTGGGAGAGCTGCAGTCAAACCACTCAGTTAAAGAAACCTTATCACTCCTGTGGTGGAGGAGATCTTTTTCAAACTAGTGATCAGCAAGAAGCATCATATAAAAGCAATTCCATTTAAGCAGATTAACTTAACCCTGAATTCCAAAAATCATGAGGTTCCCTCAGAATCCTACTGAATCTGCGTGCCATATTCCCAGTCAGATGGAGAACAGACACATTAAGGGCTTGCCTGAATGTCACATGTAAGTGCTGTACAAATTTAGCTGGAGTGATTTAACTGCAGTGTTTTAGCTGCAGCTGAGCCAGGTGAAAAGGCCACTGCCCTCAGCTGCTGTCACCATCCCTTCAATGGCAACAGCCTGCGTGTCCCCCAGAGTAAGTGTCTGCCAAGAACAGGCCTATCCAAAACCACACAGGACACTTCCAACATTTAAAAGTAGGACTTTTAAAACCTGAAGGTACACCCCCCCCTCTATGAACAAATTTTAGGAAGAACTTTAGGCAAGGGATGTTCTGTTGGCAAGTGCAAGGATGACCATCTGAGAGGCAGTGACCTCTGACCCAGGTCGGGGTCACAACCTTAGAAATGTATGTACTTCAGTCAGCTCAGGGCCTAATGTCTATGCAGCAGACATATTTTAATCAGTAGATATTTTCAATCAGGAAAGTTTTAAATCAGGAAATCTCACCTCTTTACATAACAGGGAAATAAATGATATAAGCATAAGCAAGTCAAACCTGTAGCTGCAGTCACACTAACAGGTTATACTGCCCTCAATACCCTGGCTCCTGAGAGCTCCCCGTGACAGGACATTTCTGTGGGAGTGCTGAAGGCAGCTCGAGCAGGCACTGTGGGACTCCTTGTGCATCTGGAACACACGGCTGCCCTCGGTCATGGATGGGTAGAATTAGTCCATCGAGGAATGAACATGCATAAAATCAAAAGAATCGTGGCAGGACAAGTGCTCTAGCCCTGCCACTTCAAACATCAACTCTGCCTTCTGCAAGAGTTTTTCTTTTAGCATCAAAGGCCCATTCAAAGGAGATCTTAAACGGAGGGTTATCAGATCTTACTAAGAGCTTGAAGAGTCCCACATGACATCTGCCAACCTCAGGCCAGGGCTTTCTGGTAACATTTGCATGCATTCTGCTGTTGTGGCTCTGTTTGTGTTTGTTTTCCTAATGTCCTTTTAAACAAAGTAGAGGTGAAAGTGAATACAGCTCCCTTCCAGGATTTCTGCCAGAAAGGGTGAGATACACAAACCCAAGGACTTTCCAATAATCCAGAGCACACCCAAAGCAGCAGCACCACTGCCTGGACACACCTGGGGAACAGCACTCCAGGCATACACAACATCAGGATTTGTGCTCCTTGCCTCCTACCAACACATGGCTGGAGGGACACAAACCTATTTAAAACTGGAACCATATGGTGGGTTATGACTTTAGAGTACCTCTTATGCATATTTAATTTAAAGGCACGTGAGCCACATGTTTCATGAAGCTAATGGCCACACTCCAAGTCAGATCCTCAAAACCTGCACTTCAATTTGCTTATTCTTCACAAATCCTTTTCCAGCACTGGACACAAAGCTCCTGCTTTTTGTAGAGCTTTATCCAACTAAGCCAATGTGGGCACATCAGGAAGTGTCTGGAGATCTAACAACCACTTGAAGCAAAGCAAAGCACATCTCTTTAATGTGTTAGCACCCAAAATATGCTGTGCTGCACAGGGATCCAGCTGCAGTGAGAATGAGGAGCAGGCAAGGTGCTACAATAAACAGCCAGGACTCCAAAATACACAGTGGTTAAGACGCATGTTTGCCTGAGAGAGATTTCTCAAATATGACTATCTAGAGGATATATAAACCTTTCAAACTGCATTAAACAAGCACTTCTTGCTGTATTAGTGGAATCACTTGGCCCCAGGTGCAGAATGTGCTGTGTCCAGCAGAGTACGAAGGCAGAAACGAGAGCAAGTGTGACCACCATAACCATGCAGGCATGCAGCACCCTAGAATGTTCTCAACCATGAAAGAGGTTCAGAAGTGAGAGAAAGCCTTATTCAGTATAGTGGAACACATCAGATGAAGGCTAAGTCCAAACAGAAATTGTTATTGTGATCTGATTTTACCTGGAGGCAAATCCCATTGAGACAGGGTCACAAATCTTGTGTGTGGCTTTTTTTGTGATTCAAATTTGCATAAATATTACACCCCACCCTTTCAGGCTGTTTTAGCACAGTCATGGAATTTCTAATGAGCTGAATAACCCTTCCTTCTGTTGAGAAATTTAATGGTATATATTTTTCTTATTTACTGCTACAAACACCAGCTCAGCAATTTATTTCGTGATCTGTAAATTTAAACCAGTCATTTTTTCCCTGGTGAGCCTGAATACATAAATTTTTCAGGCAGTGCAAACTATTAACAAAAGAAAAATCCAATGTTTCACAGTATGAATGAAAAGAGGGGTTTTGGATCAATTATATTTTGTAATAGTTTTGCAGGACTTCTTGTGAGTAAGAAGAATTTCTAGTAAGTGGCAAGGATCTATTGTAGTGAACCCTGTCCTCCCTCAGGGCAATTCTTTATTCAAGCCAGGCCATTAGCAAGGGTAAATCAATGTTATCAGCTCACACACACTGACAGCTTGTGTGGTTCCTACTCCCCCTTCCTCCCCCCACATTAGGTTATATTTTTATGCTCTCCAGGGAAATTCAATTAACAGTGTCAGTCTCCTCCTCTCAGCCCATGACTGACACCATCAGGGCTCTTTCAGTGCCCACTGACATGTAAGATGTGTCTGTGGATTTCTAACTCACAGGTTAACAAGAGAATTCCCATCCCCTCCTGCAAATGACCATGTATGATCTGAGCTGTAAACACTGCAATGGTTACTGAAATCAATCCCTCCTGACCTTATTGATCAGGACACTCAGATAGAAAAATACTTCTCCAGTGGGAGCTAAATGTTTTGGGGGTAAAACCCCAAATCAACAACAAAATAACCCATGTCTATGAATACTATCAAATTTAGTTTTTAATTCCCCACTGCAGACTCAACAGCCAGCAAAACCATGTAAGCAATTAATGAGTAACACTTAGCTGCAATTCACATCTCATTTTAAAAAATCTCAGCAGATGACTACTAGTAAAAAGCCTGGATACAACTCCACATTCCAAAGAATTTCCAAGGATTATCTAGATAACTTTCAAACAGATTCATCTTCTCATCATAGTCATGCAACAACATGATTTCTTTATTTTGAAATCAATAAAAAATGAGTTTTTCAATAATTAATGGAAGCACTGTAAAATGTGAAAATGGCACAACTCTTTCAAACACACTCTTAAGCTTGATGAGCAGCTCCAAGGCACCCCCAGAAAACAGGTGAGGAGCCCGTGCATCTCAGGCAGCCTCCAGCATTTAAAAGCATATGCCATTAACAATTGTGTTCTCCACACTGACCAAGCTGTGAAAAGCATCAAGCAGAGCTCTCATTTTCACAAACATCAACTCTGAACCACAATGATGCAATCCCCTCCTCAGATTTCATTAATTTGGTTTCTTCCAGAACTAATTTTCATTATGTCTTGATTACAGATAAGAAAGATAAGTATTTTCTAGTGGTTGAAGAGAGAGCAGAACATAATGTTCCAGCTGAAAACCCAAATACTGTGGTCTTAATGGAGCAAAAAACCACACTGCAAGTCAGAAAGCACTGTGGCAGCAGACTGACAACAAGGAAATAGGAAAAAAGATGCAAATGCAGTGCTATGAATTAAAAAAAAAAATCCAACATTTACCATAAAGTAAAACATGCTCTGCAATCATATCACTTTAAAAAAGTCAAAACCATAGAAATAACCCACACACATGCCCATCATACCTTCCTCCTCCAGTGAAGACCCACTGACTCTGCTGAACTCTGGCAAAATTCAACAGATCGGTGCTCCAGCAAACCTGGATCCAATTCTTTCCTCTGTTTTCTGCTAATTGGTTTGGGCCCTCATTGTAAAAGCTGTTTGTGGGTAAGCACTACAAGCTAGATGACTGAAGTGACCCAGGTTAAAAACAATCCTCATGAAAATACAGGGGGAAAAAGTGAAAAGTGTTATAGCAGACACTGCTTGTTACACAGAGGTCATTTATTCTTCAACATCTCACATTAAAGATTCCCAAATCCACACTGATGAGATTTGAGGGCAAAACAATTTCTAGGTCAATCATAAGTCACAATACCTCTTTTTCCAGAATCCGAGAGATCTCTCCTAAGGTCCTGTCCAGACCAGGAACTTTGTGGTTCCCCAAGGAACAGCTATCCTGCATTTGGAGGTGCTTCAGAAGGTCTTTTGCTAATCGCTGTAACCTTCAACAGAAAACAAAGAGCAGTTAAAGCAAAAAGTGCCTTATTAACCTACATCTTTGTAATGAACCTCTGGTAACAGTGAAGGAATCATGAAAATATATGTTAATGATTGTTATCATCTATTCTGATCAGCTTGCTAAACATCCAAGGAGATACTGTCAGCTTGGAGTGACATTTCACTATCTACTTTTTCAAAGAAACAGGACAGATATAGAGTGAGCAGTACAGCCAGAAAGGTGCTTTATTAGCTACATTTGTTTCTGCTGTTTCCCTATTCCCCTTCCACAGCTCATCCTCCTAGTTTTTGCCATCCTCATTTTCAAATTATTTCACCCTATTTAAGATGAATAAGGGAAATGGAACAGCAGGACCACTTGGCTGATTTCTTATAGGCATCATAAAAGAAATGGCTCTTCAGGGTTATTTGAATAAGGGAAAAGCAATGGTTCTGCAACCTACCTCAGAAAGGGCATTTTATTAACAAGGGTCAGTAATGAAGACAAAATGCAGAGGTGGGAGTGATGTAGACACACACATGGGTTGGGTTCCATTTCACTTTTACATATCTGCACTGGGCTATTCACCTGTGCTCTCCTGCTCAGCACTGAGGGGAAACACCCAGTGCCAGGGCACAAAACACAGCAGTCAAAACACAGCCAGAGTTCATCCTTCTGTGCCCTGACTGTGAAAGTGCAGTGGGAGCAGCAGGGCAGAGGAGACAAGGCTGCCAGAGTTGAGTCCCTTAGCTGGAGACTGGGAGCAGTCAGGAGGAGGTGCCACTCTGTACCTGCCATGCATTTGGTGCCACTGCCTCAGTGTCCCCTCCTGCTGCTCTGAGTGACAAGGCTCACGGCTTGCTGGACCTTTGGTTTCATCTACTGGGCAACCTGCACTGAGGTGGGACAAAGCTGGCAACTGAGCAGGAGGAGTGGCAGTGACACTGCTGGGACTGGAAGCGTGCACACAGAAATCTAGAGGAAGGAAAGAGAGGGGAAGGGTAACAATGCTCATCAGAAAATGGAGATGTCAGGGTTAAAGGGCCAGAAGGCATTCACAAAGTGACCACAGAGTATTGGAAAAGAAAAAGATTACATTAACCAGTCTCCCAGAAGTGAGACAGGAGATGGAATGGCTGGAGAATGTACCACAACAGTCACACTATATTTTTTAAAAAAAAACCCATATCAGAATATTAATTTGTAGAAGAATAGAGAGTTTCCACTTAATCAAGGGACAACAGGTACTCTGTGTCTTCTCTTTGAAAAAATTAGGAGCTTCATTAATAGCTTTCAAGACATGCTGAAGATACATATATGTTCTTGAAGTACAAATAAAAATGATTTGTGGAATTTTGAGTCTGGGACTCCTTATCATCTGGTCAGCTGAGCCCACTAATATACAACCAGGATTTTTCTATGACAAGAAAAATAAAAGTAGATTACATCCCAATGAGATTTTTTTGCACTGCTATTTCCTCTGTGGAAAATGAGGTTGGAGGAAACCTCTGTCTATCTCCATAAGCCACAAGCTAAAATGGGAAACAAAACTAGAAGCCAAAGCCCAAATAACTGCAGGACTTGGACAGTAAATCAAAAGACCACAGCACCAACGAGAAGTGGAACTGCTGCAGTCCACAAGCAGAGTATTTTCACAGAGTGGGATTTAGAATGGCTATTGCCTTGGCAATATCCTAGCACATGAAGCAAAAAATACTTTATTTCTTTGGTATATCTACCCAAATTCTATTATTAAAGCCTATATAAAGCCCACCACTCTATATTGTAACTTCATCTGACAAAAGACAGCAAGACAGGTTTCCATTTGCTTCATTTAACATCACAGGAATGGAATTCCACCAGGATTAACCACAGAGGCTGAAGAAAGGCACTTCCCTAATCTCCATCAGGCATCAGCATACAAAATGTGTAAGGATTATCAAAACACTGCTCATAGGACTCAAAGAGAACATAATCATATTACCCTGAGCCTTCAGCTGACACAGCTAACACAAGAGTCTTTCTCTTCAGTCTGTTAAGATGCTCCCTAAGTTCAGTTTCTGTCCTCACTTTAAAAACAACCTGTACAGTACTAACTCCCCAGGAAAAGCTTCCAGCTTTCCATTTCTTCTGAAAGTCTTTCTGGGTACTTTTAGCAAAATTCAAACTTTCTAAGTGTGTGTTCAGCATCATAGAGTGAGGAACTAGAATAATGAATTTCCGATTCTGCCACATTAAAGAATTACCTCTTACATCCTCATATCCTTCTGCAGGGGGAGTTTTTTGCCAAAACCAGTCAAAGGTGCTGTGTGATCACATGGGGAGGAGAGGGGAAATAAAACCTGCCCCCTCCCACCCCGTGAGCCTTGGAGAAATTATTTCAATATCCTCCATACTGACTTCTTGGCCGTGTCAGAGAAATAAGAATAATTTTTGGACTGTTTCAAAGGACTAGAAATATATTTAAGAAGACTTGTGCTTGGATGCAGAATTTGCCATTGCTAGGAATGGATTTGGAAAGAGAGAGCTCTTTGTACACACTGGACTCCTGGCACACTCCTGGTATGCACTGGGGATTACTGGGACATGGCATCCACACCTGATCCAGTGACTCTGGAAAAATACCATTGAATCCAAATATTTCAAGACAATTAATTAGTCTTCCTTCTGTCCCCCAATTTTCAGTCCTCCAATGCTTACTAAGCCATACATAGAATGATAAATAATTGAAACATTACTGTGCAGGATAATAGAGAAAGTTAATGTTTTTTCTTCTTAAATTATTTATATCTCACTTATTAAGGTTTTAGTACTCCTCACAAATGGATAATTCAGAATGTAAAAGTAATATCAGAAGGATATAAGGCCCTGATTTGTCTTGGAATACTACCATAATGTAAACTAATAAATTGTATGTTCAGCAAATACAAAGACAGTATCTGATCTTTATTCACTGCAAATGGGAAAACAAGGACTATTCATACAAAAGGTTTCTAACATGGGCTAAATACTTTTAGCAAGTTTAATATATTATATAGGCCGAAGGAAAAAGATCTGTCAGTATTTCTAGGCTACATTTCATGTCCAGAAAAACCCCAAAAGCCTTGAAATAGTGGCATCAATGTATCCAGCAGTCGCAGATTTAACCCGATGTCTCGGCGGTACTGACGCCCAGGGAAGGATGGGTGCGGCCGGGCAGCTGCGGGGCACTTCCCCAGGGAAGGAGCGGATTCTGCTCCCGGCGTCCTGCCCGGGCAGCCCCGCTGCCAGCCGGACACACGGCCCCGATCCCCGGGACACACGGACACACGGCCCCGCTGCCAGCCAGACACACGGCCCCGATCCCCGGGACACACGGACACACGGCCGCGACCCCGGACACATGGACACACGGCCCCGCTGCCAGCCGGACACACGGCCACGATCCCGGACACACGGCCCCACTGCCAGCCGGACACACGGCCTCGATCCCCGCTGCCAGCCGGACACACGGCCCCACTGCCAGCCGGACACACGGCCGCGATCCCGCACACATGGACACACGGCCCCGGTCCCCCGGGACACACAGCCCCGCTCCCCCGGGACACACGGCCCCGATTCCCCGAGGCAGCCGGTGCCGGAGGAGCGGAGGGCGGCCGTGGCAGCTCCCGCCCCGCCCCGGGCAGAGCCGTGGGATCCCCAGAAGCTGTGCCCGGCCCCTGGCCGCTCCCCGTGCCCCGGTGCCCTGCCGTGTCCCGGCTCTGGCCGCTGCGGGTGCGCCGCGGCAACAGCGCCCCAGAGCCGCACACAGCCCCCAGCACTGCCGGACACAAACCAGCTACATACAGCTTGAAATGGAAATCTGAAACAGGATTAAAAAATCCTAGAAATACTATTTTCTGAATACATTTATTTGCATTCCCATGAGAATGTTTTAGCTATTTTCTGAACAGGAAATCCACCACGTGCCTAATCATACCTGTTATTTTTCTTGTTTTAAAGTTTACCTGAATTTTATTTTATTTACACTCTGGCTCTTCTACAGTTTCCACAAGATTTTGGAAATTAAATTTTGTACAAGTACTTCCAGTTTCAGAGATGGTCTGTTTTTTCCTCAGTAATCAGTATTTTGGGACAATATCTTATAACTGGCCTACCTGGACTCTAAGCCTTCTGCACCAGGAAAGCCTACAAGGTGAGTTTATCCTGTGAATACCTGATATATTATAATGAAAGAAAGTACTACATCGGTACAGACATTTAGCTTTGGGCTTCTGAAAGAACAAACCCCACACTACATTGCCATCTCCTCTGCAGCAGACTCTCACATGAAATAACATTTCTTTTTCTATCTCCTCTTTTTGTGCTGCAGTCTGCTTCCAGGATAAGAGTGGTTCCAATATCCATACTATTGGAAGTATCCCTTTACAGTTAAAAACAAAAGAGAAATAAAAAGAATACATTAAAACAATTCCTTGTTAGGTGAGGAGAGACTAGTTAAAACATTAGAACAAAACTTCTCCCCCTGCAAACCTGCTAATTCCCTTCAGGCATATGGCAATCTTTCATTACTTTAGCTTCCCTGTTGTATTGAAGGATGACAATTATACTTTGCTACCTGGATATTTAACACTGAAATACATGGTCTTGTCTCTGCATCAGAAAATATTAAATAGATGAAATTAACTTTGTGAAAATGTTTTCCTTCCCTTTTCAAAATGTGCTTTGATGGACACCTGAGAATGCTCTAATGGACACCTGACATATCTTTTGCCATATTATCCCAGTACACTGGACAATAAATAATTACTCAGATCAGTTCCCAGATAATATGAATTAATACTACAAACCCACCAAGAGTCCACCAGCACCTACAAAATTACCTAAGTGCCACCAGGGACCAACCAGCAAGTGCACCTGAGAAAGGCAGAGAGCCACACCTGGCTTCTGCAGGTGACAATGTCCACAGTCCTTTCCCTGAACGTCCCTCTTGGCAAATGAAACAGAGACCAAAATACCTATCCAACAAGGCAATATTTGGAGTTATCCCACCCCTCTCCCTAATGTGCACCATTTTTAAACAGATACTAAAAACCCAACTGTTCCAGCCATGTTTTAGAAGTCATTTCTAAGAAAGAACTCTAACTTAGAGTCATTTACAATCCCAGCCATGAATCAGTGCTGTACCACTGAAAAGGGATATCACTGTCTACCACAGCAGGATAAAGCCTATCTGCTTATTGCTATTAGTGTAGTACCAGTGTAGAGCTTAGAAAGCATTGGATCAGTGCTTCCTTAGTGCACAAGGTTTTATAAATCTGCAAACCTTCAACTCATAAGAACCACTGAAACAGTCTATCAGTTGCATCAGGAAATCAGTGGTCTCATAATATTAAAGTGGCCTAATCTTAAAGGTGATCTAAAAAGGCTTTTTACCTGCCAAAGACTAACTCTGGTTTCTGTCTTTCTTCTGTAACAACTGACAACATGACTAAGAACTAAAATCAGATAAGAACTTGCATTCCATAAGTGGTTCCGGTTGTGAAGACACTCTCAGTTTGGGGGTAGAGGAGTGGATAAAGAAATGTGGCATAAGAAAGGAAGCATAAAAGAAAGATATCTTTCTTTAATTCTAGAACACATTGCTTCTGTTAAGCAAATAAATAAATCTACCAATTGTGTCCCACTTCAAACAGATTTTTAAAAGGAGCTTCTCCATTTTTAAGCTCCACAGCCCACTAAGTCAAAAGATATTTTCCGTTCACTGATACACTTCCACTCCGAATGCCTCAAACCTTGCCTTGGGAAAGACAAAACTCTTTGCCTTTGTTTTGACCCGAAGACTGCATTTAGCACCCAGACTTTTTATTTTTACCCCCTTTACTCTGTGCTGGGACTTTTCCCAGTAACTGTGCAGACCTCCTGAGAGCTGTGCAGACTCCCAGCTGGCAGCAGTTGGCTCAGCCAGGTTGCACCCAGCCAGGCAGAGGCACAGAATCCCCGGCACACGGTGTGCTCTGCCTGCCTGCACAGCTTCTCAAGGTAACAATGCCTCAGACCTACTGCTGTTTGTTCCTCTGTGCTGACTCCTCTTCCTGCTGGCCTTGGAGAAGTAAGATCCCCTACTTAGTTCTGTGTTTTCCTATTATTTTTCTCTATATTAAGACTAGATTGTGTCATGTTAATAGATACAGTCTGGGCTAAAACTCTTGCCTCACAAAATTTCTTGCCCTCTCATCCTTTCTCTTACAGAAAGAGATAATACTTCCCCATTCTTCTTCCCTTTTCTAAAATGTGTTGTGCAAAGTAAACACATTCTAACAGAAATAAATGGGCTTCTGGTTGACTCACAGATACTCCTCTACTTAAAAAGCCAGTTCAGACTTGAGCTCCCGTTTTTACCCCCTTGATTTCAAAGAAGCTCACAAATATTTAAGCCCTCAGAGCAGGTAAAAAGTTTTGTAATTTTGGAAATAACAATAACTATGGTCTCTGAAACTGTATTTTAAAAATTTAGATGTAAGCAGCTGATAGATCTGTAGGTTTTTACATGAAGACTGCAAAGAGACCTCCCAGACTGTGATGGAAGTGAGCTCCACAGTGGCCACCACGAGCTCACACCTGAAAGGGCACAGCCCTACTGGAGGCAATAAAGGAAGAAACTAAAAAAGCAGATGGAGCAGAAGATTCTGCCTGAAAGCAAATGAACAATTAATTACATAAAGAGAAACGAAAACTGTAAATTCAGGATCAGTCAAAAGACTTGAAAGCATTTTTAAAAAATTTAAAATCTGATTTTCTCTAGCACTACAACTGAGACAGAACTGACCAAGTTACGCCACTGATAATCTCAGAATTTAACACAGAGACACGAGAGCTTATTAATATCTTCAGAGTCAAATGCACACATTTCTACTTTCTGATGACTAGAACCTAATTTTTTATTTTCTAGCAGCAAAGAAAAGCAAAACACAAAAGCTACAAATCTGGAAGTTTCAATATACCATGAAATTAATCTTGCAAATGGAAGTGCTGATGACCAAGAAACGAAGCAAACTCTTCCCCATGTGTTTATGCAGGTGTGCCATCTGCTGGAGATGGGTCATTTTCTTGTGTCAAACTTCAGTGATGGATTTTTATTATTTCAAAATACATCTACGATTCAGCAGCAGTTTTCAAGCTTTTGAAAAACCTAAGTAAAATATACTTGCATACAGGCTAGTTGCATGCACATCAAGGAGGTCTAACTGCAAGGATCTGAACTGCTTAACCACCAGCAACTTGTACAAAATGCCACCTTCCTCAGCAGTTTATGAGCAATGGAAACAACCACAAAACAGACAGGATCTGGTACAGGACCTCAGTCTGAAGACAAACGTCCCCAATCTGAAAGTTGCTACAACTTCAGGATGAGCGTTTTTGACTCCAGCTCTTGAGACCTCCCCTTGAGTGATGCTGCAGAGTCCCTAAGCCCAGCTAGCAGTAAGGCACACACACCATCTGCCCACTGGGAGTGGATGTCTCAGCAACACTAAGAACAGGGCAGGCTGCATAATCCTCTTTACTAATCTGTTTGTTTCCCCTCTTTTGGCTTAGGAGTCTCTTGGGCTGGTTGTGCTTTCCTAGAGCTGCAGGAATGCAGGGAAGCTGTCAGGGAGCACCTGTGGGAACCCTGCCAGGAGCTCCCCACATCCCCCTGCATGCTGCATTAAGAACATTGGGTCTGGTTCCTCTAGAACCTGGCTCCAGCTTTCCCCTGTGCTCCCTCGTCCTGGTACCAAGGAGACAGCAAGCAACCACCATCCATCTTTTCCATGCCATTTGTGACACTGTAGATCTCTATAACATAACCCCATAAGAACTTCTTCCCATTATCACATTTTCCTCCAGGTACTAGCTTACTTATTTCCTGATACATGAGACATACCTGAAATCATTACATATTTCCCTTTCTGCTATCCCTGAGCCTTTAGCAATTGTAGCTTATCTGTTCAGAGACAAAGAACTAGAACTTCACATCCTATTCAAAAGATGTAAATGACCCAGGTATTTGTACCTGATGACATTCTCTGTTCTCTCTTGTTTCTAAGTAATTGTAACAAAGGATTTTTATGAGCTGCTGAGTACTGAGCTGATATTTTCCAGGAACTACCTATCCCATCTGCAAATTCAAGGCCCACACTTTTTATGTGAATATATAACAGTGTTCTGTCTTCCCCCTCCATTGGGTAGCACTCAATATACACTGGATTTCACCTGCCATTTTACTGCCTGCTCACTCACTCTCTTCAAAATTATCATTCAGCACCAATTCTTGTCCCTACTGTCCTGAATCTCTGCATGAACATTGCAATGTCCCCTCACTGCTGGCCCTCTTTTTCCAAGTCATTTGAGAACATGCTGACCATCACAGAACTGCAGAACTCTACTGGTAACATCCCTGTTCTGCCAAGGACTGATGAAACTCCACTTCTTTTCAATTTCTTAAATGTTTTGCACTTAAACTATAGCTGTATAGTTTCTTTTAAAATCTTAGGTAACAGACCTTATCAAAATCATCTTGGAAATCCAAATATTTTTCATCTTTTCCCAACTGGTTTCAATGGAATCAGAAAACAAAAGCTGAGCAATTTTCACTTTCAAACTAAGCAGAAGAATTTGTCAGTGATCACAGATCTTGTTTTCATCTAAGCATCCAGCTGTTTTCATCTGTGTCTTATAACTGACAATAAAAAGGTCTATTCTTTAAAAAGCTCCATGTCAGCCTAAGACATCTGTGCATTAAAGCACCTGTGTTTCCACACCAAGAACCTTTGTTTCTCATCAAATGGAGGTCAAACATAAGATTTCCAATCCCAGAATTCCAGCTGAATTTTCACCCATCAGTCTTAAAGTACAAGACTGGAACCTTCTTGTTTCCAGGTAAGAAAAAGTTAAGTGTATGTTCTCTTTACTACAGCAGGACAATACAGAGGAATGATATACAGGTTAAGATATACAGTGTCTTCAAAAAAAGGACACATTTCTTGTCCTTATTGTATTTATTGAAGTCTGACCTTTTTTATCAGAGACTGATCTGTAACTCAGGATGGCAACATGCCCCAAACTGGGGGAACCTTCCACACCTGCTCCACCAGAACTTTCAGGGGCACTTCTGTGACAGACAGGGGAAAAAAAAGCATATGTCTAAAATATATAAATGCTTACTTGGCTTTAAATGGTGAATCAGATGCAGCATTTTTTGCTTCCATCAAGCTCTCATATTCCTTTGCCCTGGAGGAGAAAATATTCATTATTATTGACTATTGTCTAAAGCATACAGGATGTAATAACAGCAAGAGAGTTCAAACCTCTGGGTTTTTCTGCTTCATAGTAAAGCACAGCATTCCTGTCAATGCTGCTCTGTCATAACCCAAATCCACTGGTGCTTAACTACTGGCCACTGGCCATTAACAATTTATGATTAACACCACTACTTTAGAAAATCATCAGTACACAAAAGGTGCATTTAAATTGACTTTTCAAACAGTAGAAAATTTCACAAGTGATATATACAGCTGTAGTAATCTACTACCTATTATAAAATGATTAGTGAAATAATGCTATTAATATTATGAAAATATAAATAATATTGTTATATAAAATATAAATGACTTAGACATGTAGTGCAGACCAGATTAGTACATCAGAGAGATTACAATTAACATACAAATAATTGGTTGTATTTGCAGCACAGGAGCTTTTTTTATGTAACTACTGACTGTAGTGTAACATAATGAATGTTAGGCGAGCAGCACAGAAACACCTCCACCAAGGACTCCTTTACTGCTGGAAAGAGAAACACGACCTCTTTAGTCCCTTAAAAGTATTGTTTACACTGGCCATGTGCCAAAAAGCGGGAAGAGAGAGACAAGACCTTTTTCCAGCGCTTGTTTTCACTCCAGCCAGCCTGTGCCAACAGGTGAAATCTGTGAGGCACTCCTGGAGCAAGGCAGGACTCACAGCAACAATCCTGCACCCCATTTCTAACAACACCCATGTAGAGCAAAACTAATCCAGGCACTGCAGTGATGCAGATGCATTTCTCTCAGATACATATATTAAACCTTTCTTTACATTTTCTGTTCACCCAAATGGCTCAAGTTTCCCAAAGCTACTCAGATTTTCCTTTCGCTTGCTTTGCCATTGCAACTTAAGCTCCACACAAATATTGTTACATCACCACCAGCTCTGATTTGTGGGTCATTAATGAAGTCATTAATCACAGCTGACTTTAGTATTAAACATGAAGGTGAGATTCCTTTATTAACCTTTTGCCTTCTTTGCCAGAAACAACACATTTCAGCTTCTGTACAGGCAAGTCAGTCAAACTTGAATTATCACCCCAAACCCCTGTCAGTAAATGCACAAGGCTGGAATGCTTTAAGCCCCCTGCAAAGCCTGGACCAACTACCTGCTAAGCACACCCCTGATGCTTCCACTCAGCTTTCACCAATCCTGCTTTTCCTGTGTCACTCTCCAAACATCCTCCTGCTAGCAGCACATACAGGATAACCTGAGATAATTCACTTACCTATATATCAGTTGTTACTGATAGCACAAATTAAATGGCTTAGGGTTATAAATATAATTAATAAGCCTAACGAAACTTCTCAACACATCTAATATCCCATTGATCACCATTTGTCCCCTCATTCACCTCTGCCCTTCATTGCTTTGATACTGCAAGAGTGATTTAAGATGTGGAAACTCAGGAGTGCAACAGAAACCTATTTGGTTGCAGATCTTATTTTTTTCCAGTTTAAAATATCACAACTTCCTAGTAACTGAAATGAATGTGACATTTCAAGTGCTGAGGTGTAAGGGCATTCATTGTAACTATTTATTTTCCTAGAGAAGAGCTGCAAGTATGTAGTAAAACATGATGTGTAGATAATCTGCTAACACCTATGAAACTCTAAATTAGCAGCATCAAAATACCTCTGCTTTATGTTGCTACTGGACATTTTTATTAGTAAGTCTTTTGTGCTAACATCAGAAAATCTTCTATTTAACTCTCAGTTATCTTCAAGGACAGCAAAGCCATTGAAAACTCTAGCCACCCTTTAAAAGTGAAACCAAGCTTAATGAACAAGAACTTAATGTCTCCTCAATATAACTTAGATTTTGAAACTTACATCATATTTTTCAATACTGCATCACCATTGTAAAATGATGGCCCTTTATTACTGTTTTAATCACAATTTTTGATGACAAATATGCTGACTCACACAGCAGTCTGACACATACAAACTCAGAATGTTCTGAAAAAGTTTTTCTCCAATTTGTGCCAACAATAAATTATTATTTCAACTTGCATTCCAAGGTCTGACAAATCCTTGACTAAATTCAACAGAAACCACCCTAGAGAAATAATTAAAACTGGACCCAGAAACTCCATGAAATCAACAGGTCATATGAATAACCATCTGGATGCATCCTGAGCATCCAGAAACCTGAAGAACATTATCCAGTTCCAACAGTGATGTTCAGCTAGTGGATCTGCTCATCCAAAGAAGAGAGTAGTCAGAAGCAATAATACACCCTAAGAGTGTTGTGGTTTTGAAGGCTGATGTGCCTGCTTGGACTAAATGAAACATCTCACTTCTACTGTAGCTCTAAAAATCTGTGCAAGCTTTTTTCTCTTACTTGAAACCCTTCTTGCTTAAAAAGGCAGAGAAGATGTGTAACCATGGCTCTTACCTAGGTGAGAAGTATTTTTAGAGAGAAATGCAAAAATATGCTACAATATTCAGCTGAGCATTAACCTGAGCTGGGGACCATTCAGCCATAAAGAGTGACACTACCAGTTCATGATATAATGATGTCCTGCACATCACACTGATTTGCAGATGTCACTTTTTAGACTAAGAACAAATTGCATGTCTGACAACTCACTTTCCACTTGAAGATATTTTTAACTTTCTTCTTGTTGTGACAGGCAAAAAAATGATTAAATTTAGTCATGGGATTTGACACTACAGCAGGCTGACTTCTATTTGTTGATTACTATTGATTTTCTTTGATACTTCATTTAAAAATCAATAGCTAGAAAGAAAAATAGGCATGGTTTACACAAATTTAAACATGCTATTGTATGCTAGAAGAGGCTACAGTTTTGGCAGGGCACTGGCATCCAATTATGAGAAAAGCTCTTAACAGGTGAAACCAAGGGCTCCAGATCGATACTCAGTTTTCTTTCTCAATCAGAGAAAGTGGCCATAAATTAGGCTCATCAGTGTTATTTTCAAGACACTCCCAAAGCAAATACTTTTACATTTTTTTCAGCCTTCCACTGCATTCACACTAGAGGACAGAAGGTAAAGTTTAGAACAAAACTTAGAAAAAAATAAAAATAAATTGCTACTACCTGGAGTTCATCCGTGCCTTTAGCTTTTTGGCTTTCTTTTTAATTTTCTGTTTCTCCTCTCCATCTTTTAAGGGTTCCACAGGAACAGAACTCTCAATCACAATGTCCACAATGTACTTTTTTAATGACAGGTGCTCCTGCAGAAAATAGTGGAATAATATTTAATGGTATAGTATGTGATGGAGATCATAGATTATCTTCCCAGGAAAAAGAACAGCGTTACATATTTAACTGAAGGTTATGAAAATGAAGCCAAATTTTAAAATAAATCTTGGGAAAGAGATTATTTTACACTGGAGAGAACAAGCTCTGCATTTTCTAAAAAGGGAGAAAAAATATTAAAAGAAGAACAATAAATACTATGCCTGCTTTTCAAGGAATGGTTACCTAACAAGTATGGACTCCAAACTGACATCCTCTCTCTCCTCCAAGCAGCCCTTTACATCCACAGAAAACCTGCCCTACCAACATAACTCGTTACAAGAAATAAGCTAATTTTGGTTTTTATATTAATTCTTCATCAAAATCTAAATGTCATTAAAATATATGGAAATGTATTTTACTATTCACTACTTACAACATTATCATTCATTAATACAACTATTACTTTTCCTCTCACATTAAAAAAATTGCATTTAGGCAAAATATTGGTAAAATTTCAGTTCCCTACAGAAGAAATGCTAAACAACCACCTCAATGCCAGTTATTAGAACAATTTGCACAATTTTTAATATACTGAGGTTTGTATCTGTTTTCTTACAAAATACCAAACTTATTATGAAGTACATGTCACCACAGCTTATTAAGATAACTTATCCTTGAATATTATTATGGCCACAATCAAACGTGGTTATTCTTTCCCTTTTGGTAAGTACCCTTAAAATTCAAAGAAAAACGTGACGTGCTAAAAGAATTTATAGACAGTATTTTCCAAAAAACAACCTATATTTTCTTTCATTGATTCAGGAAAATACTGTGCCTATTGAAAACAAAATAAATCTCAGTGAAATTTCCTGGAAAAAGACCATTTAGTTTTTGGAAAGCAGTGCTACGTGGTATAACCTAGGAATATATATCTGGTGGAAACAGTAAATGAAATATCCATTTTAAATCATAGGAATGCAAAATGAATACTGAATTAGTAGGTCTAATTCTACTGAATGAGTACTGAACATAAGAAATCCAACAGTACGGTCTAAGCAAATTCTAAAGGTAATGTTGACTTTCCCTTTCTCCTCTGCCTACCTTGGTAAGTCCCAGCACACCTGAAGAGTCTTCCTCAATGAACTGTCCAAGCTGTTCAAACCACACACATTGCCACAGGTTGCTATAGTTGCTGGGACAATAATTTTAACAGCTTTTGTAGGCATTTTCCCTGCCCTTAATATTCTCCATTTAGTTTTACCAAGCAAGCCTCAAAAGAAAACCTTCTCAGGGTACCTCCAGAGGCTGTGCCCTTGGAGCATCATTGCTATGTGTTAGTTCTCCAACAAGCTGCTGCAGTTCAGAATGAACCATCCCTGTCCTGGTTATGAACCCCCAGCTCAATTCTGTCTTATGAGAGAGATGTATCCCTCAACATCCTCTTAAAAATACCTTTTGCACTATTTTTCTTTTTAAAACCAGAAATCCAGTCCTTAGGTTCAAGCTGCACAGGAAACAGGTGGGTTGGAGTTTGACAATGCTAAGAAAAGGAAGGGCTTCCTCAGAAACAGACCATGGCACTGCTGCTTTGCTACCAGGCTGCAGGGTACTGACCCTGTGACATCCACTGAGAAAGGTATCTATGAATGGTTTCCATGGGATTTGGTATGAACACCCCTGCTTTCCAAAGGTACAGCCCAGCACCTCCAGGAGCCACCTCAGGTCTCTCCGGTGAGCTGCAGTACGGTAACACACAAACGAACCAGGGCTGTCACTGTGCTTCTGCACCTCCATTCAAGACCGCAATGGGACGCTGCTTCATCCCATCTTCACACTCTCATTGCTCCAAAGTGACAGCAGAGTGGAATAAAGTTCCCACTGCACTCTGGGATGGCCACCACACCACACCAGGGCAGTGGGGTCACACTTGAGCTGGGCACAAAGCAAGGAGACAAAGCTTTGCACCCCCTGCACAGACACTCATCTCTTTTTTCATCATCTTATCTGTGATTAGCTGCTGCCTTGAAGAGAACTGCAGGGTTCAACAAGCACATTCATGCCCCAGGCTGTGGGGCCAGGAGAGCACCCAAGACGGTTGCACACATTTATTCACAGGAACTGGAGCACCTCTGTGCACCATGGTTCTCAGCGTTCTCAGCTTTCACACGGGGCAGTGTGGATTAATATCAGACTTCATCCATACAGCTCATTAAAGTCAGACCAGAGTAATAATCCCTTGTGTCACAAAACCAATCTCCCTCTGAAGGTACAGATCAAAGCCTGAGATTATCACCGTGGGCAGATCGACACCACTCAGGTGTGAAACAAGAATAACAAATAGCTTGGGATTGGGTGACAACTGGCACCTGAGGAGAACTGCTGCTACACCACCCTCCAGAGCAGGGGAAACATATTGATCAGTGTGTTTTATTGAGCTCCCACCAGTTACCTGAAAAAATTGAGGTTTTGGAATCCACTGAGTCACAGTGAAGTACAGGAAGTCCAATCCTTTAAATAATTAAACTCATAAGTAATTCCACCTGCACAGCCATAGTTGGGCAGGGGAACTCACCACAAAAATGACAACTATAAAAGGGAATAAGGCCAGTGCAGTGTTTTCAGAGCAAACTTCTGTCATCCTTTCATTTAAATAAGAATGAAACTCATCAGTTTGGGGTGGGTGTATTTCTAATAAATGTAATGCAGGATAACAGGGTAATCTGGACACTTCTTCCTGAAAGCCTTTCCCTTCTCTGCAATTATTATTTTTATATAAGTAAATGCTAAGTGCAGTCAGAATATCTGAGATTAAATTAATTTATCCTCTCCCTAAAAGCATTCTGGGTTTATTCTTATGGCAATGTGAGGGGTCATCACTGGTCAGGTCCTGAGCTAGGCTGAGCACATTCTGGCCCCAAATCCTCAGATATTAAACCAGCAGATCTTTGGAGAATTTAGGCCATTATAAATGCAAAACATTGTAAGTAGAGGCTCTTTTTTAATGGAAGCTGCTGTTATGATCTGTATTCAGCCTACCACAATTTTTCAGTGCAGTTTTAGTTTCAGCCATATCAATTTTAGCTGTGCAATTTCTCTGAAGCTCTGTTTTAAAGGCTTATATACAATATACTAATTTTGCCAGGTCTGTCCTAACAGAACACTTTTCATCTCAGGATTAAACCAGAGCCAGTGATGATGGTCATTCCGTGTCAGACTTCTGCCACCATTTTTCATACTTGATACTCATCCTCTGAGCTGCACAGCTGAGATCAGCAGCATCACAAAGTAAGGTCTCAGCTCTCGTGAAGGTGACAGAATCTGTGCCACCAAGAGCAGGCACTGCTCTGTGCTGGGATGTACAGCTGCAAGATAAAGAAACAAGAACTGAATGCTGACATGGATTTCTTCATGGTCACCTCAGTGTGTTCCTCTCTGCTCACGTGAAGATGGCTCAGTGACCCATTAGAGTAGAAATACTCCTGCTCCTTCTCTCCTGTGTTACTGCCATGCATTCTCCAAAGCTAAGAACTACTGTTAAAAATCCCAAGGTATCCTGTACCTGTCTCAGGGGGAGACCCTCAGTTTCCAGCTGAAAAAGCCATGAAGCTAAAGTAAGGTAGTAAACATCCATCATGGGATATTTAATGGTATTTTGTACAGACACATGTTGTTATTTAAATTTTTACAGAACACAGAAGTAATTTTTAGAACAACTGACATAAATTTCTGTAAAAGTTTCCGTACTTTATTTACAAACAAGGTGATAAAGACTAATATTATTACCCAAGTAAAACTGCAGTCACCACAATGCAGACAGAAATTAGAATATTTACAAAAAATTTCTTTGCTATTCCTTCCTTCTCCCTCCATTCTCAACTGTTCTCACTTTTGGTCAAGTCACTGAAAATCCTGAAGCTTTCCAAACGCAACAGATGGGCCTCCTCTACAAACTGCATGAGAAATGGAGTTGCCAAAACCATTAAAGCTAAAGCTAATAAGGTCACCCCTGAAGTCACATTCTTGCTGGTTATTGCCTAGTCCCCTTCATCTGCCTGAACCAGAAAATCCACCCTGTTAGTCTCATATCTCGAAGTTGATAATTTTAGTTGACTAAGCACTTCTTATAACCAATGTTTCCTCTGTTTCTTATATGACATGTTTACACTACAAGAATAACAGCATTATAATCAATATCCCCTGAAATAAAAGTAATTTTTTTCAGACTCCAGAATGAACATAATTGCAAAGTTTTCCATGGACAGTACAGCAAATGCTACAAAATGCTGCAATGCTATATAGCTGAGCAGGGTCCACTTCTGCTTGGATGAGGAAAACCATACCTTAAACTGGATTCTGAACCTCAGTAATCTGCATAAAATACAACAGCTGCACAAGAAATTTCCCAACTGACATCCTCTTCATACAATAGCCATTCACAAGACCAATACTCTCCAGCAGCTCTCCCAATTTACTGTCCTAATTACAGCAAGAGCACCCATGGATCTGTCCTTGGCAGTTGAAACCTTGGATATGTATTTATCAAACCAGAACACAACTGCAAAATTATCTTCCTACCCCATTTTTTCCACTATGACACTTCTTGGCTCTGTGTATTACATATAAGTTAGTATTCATTTCACTACTCAGAAAATATTAATAGGAACTTTATTAAATTGTGAAGCATGCCAAACAGAATTCTTCCTAACAAAATTCCCTCCTTCTAAAATTAGAGGTCACCACAACACAAATACTTATTTCCTGTTCCTTTCTTTTCAAGTCAGTGTTGCCTTTTCATGAATTCTGCCTGGGGCACGCCTGCGCAGGCAGGACAGCACTGCAGCAGAGCCAAGGAGGGCAGGAGAGCCTGGCTGTGCTGGTCCCAGCTGCTCTGTGCCATCCCTGGCCTCCCCAAGCACAGAGTTCCCCCAGCACAGGCAGGGACAGGAGCCTTTGGGATCCTAGGAGCAGGCAGGAGAAGGCAGGAGCAGCAGCCAGGGTAGCAGGGAGCTTTGGCACCTGCTCCAAAGCCCAGGGAGGCAGCACTGCAGGGGGATCCTTGTCCAGCATGGGGCAGGGCAAGGCCTGGCAGTGCCACGGCCACCCAGGGCGTGACCAGGGCTCCTGACCTGGGCTCCATCATTTATAAACTCCCCAAGTCACAGATCTGAAAAACCTGCCTGCCTATTGGACTTTCACCCAAAAAAAACCAAGCCAAAATGACCTTGCTGAATCTCAAAGAGTTTGTAGGTTTTTTCCCCTCTGTTATTTTTTCATTTTCATTCCCTTCTGTATTTCTGGATTCTGGCCAGAACTGAAGCAGAAATGCCAGAATACTGTAAGGCTGGTTATTCTGTTATTTTTGTATTCTTTCCAACCTTGAATCCCCAAGTTCTGAAAGAAAAGGCATTCTTATAAGTGTTCTAACCCAGTTCTGCAGACCAAGGCAACTTGAAAAACATCTGTCTCCAGCTATTTATCTAAACTCAGTCTTCAGAACTTCCAAACACTTGTTATTACTTGCCCTCTCACATCAGCATTAAAATATAAGCATGAGGAAGACTATAAAGAAATACTTGTAGTAGCTTATTTCACATAATAATAGCTGTCATTCATTTACCATTTTAATATAGAAAATATATATATCAAACTGATATATAAAGGTAATGTACATAAGGAATATATTCTAGCAAATCAATAGGTAACTATTCTGAAGCCTACATATATCTTTTGGATTTACATCTCTACCTGTTTCAAAACAAACAATATCCTGTAACTGCAGAAAATAATTTAAAAGTGTTTTCACTATTTATTACTAATGTCAGGAATAATGGTTTCTTACTTGTGTATATAATCACTTAAGTGATATATATGCCAAATTTTGAAGAGTTTTTTAGGGTTCAATTCTAAATCACATTACCACAGGAATATTTGTTCATGATTTTACTACATGTTTCAACAGAATTACTCACTATTTTATTTTTTCCTCATAATCTAGGACATTATTTAATATGGAAAACAGATGCTGAAGCAGTCTGTGAGTTATATCAAAAGCACACTTCAATTTTAAACAATAACAGCCTGAAACACAAATGATCAGTAATTCTTCATTGTAAAGAGATCAAATACTATTACAGGACCACAAGTGATCATCCACTCCAAAATATGAAGAATCTTAAGATGGAAGGTATTCCTTATTAATATGAATAAAGAAGTGTTACTAGAGGTGCTATATGTATAAGAAAGAGGTTATAATGTAATGAATTTTCAAATATTATTTTCTCAAAACCAAGATTTTCATTATTCACATTTCTGTGCTAGACTGTACTTTAGAAGATGAGTTGAGAGCACTAAAAAACTTTTATTATTCATTCAAACTGAAGAGTAACCTCTCATTGCACAACTAGGTTTTCCTTTACATCTGGGATGTAGTTTTTTTTTCCCATGAGGGACTAATCCTGCTTTTCAGCATATCCAAACTAAAAACTATTTTTACTGCTGACAGTGACTGCACTTTCAGTCACCTTGCTTGTCCATGGATTCAATGACATGACAGTCTGCCATTAAGACAAATAACAAATAATGGTCTTAATAGCAGCTTTAAGTATTTTTTCAGATTTTTAATACCATTCCCACTTGTCACTCCAAAATGTGGGAACAGAAGGCAAAGTAAAGTTGTCTCTTCTGTGTGATGAGAATTCTGCATCCTGGCCATGGAAAGCATCCCTGCAGATGAGGGAGGAAGGCTGGAAGGCACTGACTTTATCTGGCTGCAAGGACAGCTGAGAGAAAGGGGAGATCACAGTGCAGCTGGGCCTGCCAGCAGCAGTTTCTTTTACTGGTTGTGGATATTGGAGATGCCCAAGCCAAAAATAGGAAGGGTGCAGCTGCTGGCAGTGATCTATCACAATTAAAGGCACAGCCAATAAACGATTAATCTCTTATGTTTTGCCAAGAAAAACAATACTTTATAATAAATTAAAAGTAAGAAGCTATTGCTCTGCAAAGTACAAAAAACTAGAATTGATGTATGGGGTACTGAGAGACCTTCGGCAAGCTGCAACATGGATTAGACTTTATAATCATTGATTTTCATGACAGTGTCTTCTAGGACAGAATTATTCACAAAGAATGACATGGCCAGAACTCCTGGACTGAAAGGACCACAGGTACCCACCATGAGGTATGAAATATCCATAAACAAAAATGAACCACAGATGCCTGGCATAATTCCACTCCTCTAGAAACACATAACTCTACTCTAAAAAACATCCTTCCTTCCTCAGGAAAAAAAGAAAAAGAAAATTGAGTAAAGCCAACTCAGCCAGAACCTGAGGCTTTACTGGGATGGGGAGTTCTTGTTTGCAAGTGATTTACAGATTGTTTCCCCTGAGCAACAGAAAAGAAAAATGGGCTACTGTTGGAGAACTATAATAAGATGCCAAGAAAAAAAATGAACCTCCTAGGAAGTCTGTGGATAAAGCAAACAGGAATATTGTTCTACATATGACCAAAACACATGCACCACTACACAGCCCAGAAATGGCTGCAGTACCACCAGAGCTGGGCCAGGGCCATCTCCCTGCGCTGGAATGGTCATAATGGAGCAGCCAAATGCCAGGAGAGATGAAGGGCAAACACCAGGGCACGAGCCAGGCTCGACACACTGGGCACTGACCAGAGCTGTGGCTGCCCCTGGATCCCTGGAAGTGCCCCAGGCCAGGCTGGATGGGGCTTGGAGCACCCTGGGACAGAGGAAGGTGGCCCTGCCACGGCAGGGGTGGCACTGGAGGAGCTCTAAGTTCCCTTCTACCCCAAACCAGCCTGATTCTGTGAACACAGGTAGACATGTAACATTCATCTGAATGTTCCAGAATAAAAAAGAGAACTATTAGTTGCGTATAATGGTTTTTAAAAGCCACATACCCACAGGTACAGACCTCTCAAACTCCTCTATTAGATGAAACTAAAAACGTGACCCTGTTTAGTATTGTTATTTTCCATTTTGCTTAATTGTATCTTTTAGATAGGCTACCAAAGGAGTTAATGAAACACTATATTTCATTTAAATACAAGAACTTGAAAACACTCTGATTCAGAAAGGAAAACAAAAGCATTTTTTCAATACTGCAAAGGCTAAAGCAACAAAACAATAGTGATATATAATTTAATTGGAATGAAAACATAGTGTATTAAAAAAAAAAAAAAAATAATTAGCAAAATCCTGGCACCACCACGTGTCTAGACAAGAAAAATCCTTGTAAATACAGATGAAGAGCAGCAAGGGTCAGACATTAAGCTATTTGCCACATCTTTTTCCCTCAGTAGTTTCCTCTGCAAGAAATAATGAAAGCAGCACACCCTTCTAGGAAAACAGCTTGATTTCTTTCAGAAAAACAACTCCTCACTCCTAAAATCTAAAAACCTTTCAGAACTTCCAAGTGCTGTGAACAGGAGCTCTGGCTGTGGGTGGTGCTGGCTGCAAAGCTCACCTGGCTGGCACAGCACAGCCCTGCCTCGGGCTCCCAGCACACCCAGCCAGGGCTCATGGCTTTCCCTGGGGCAGCTGCCAGCACAGGAGGCACTCTGGAAATCAGAGCTAGGCAGAGCTGGGCCAGGACAGGCTCCCACTGCAGCCCCAGCTCCACAGGGAGCTTTAGTCACTGGCCAGCAGCTTTTTTCAAAGGAACGTGTGTGGGCTCAAGCAACCAGGTCTTTATATAAATCCTCACATTTTAACGCTGTCAGTCTTCAGACAAAAATCACCTCTCTGCTCCATCATGGGATTACATTTTCATTTGATCTAAATGCACCTCTTAGAAGTCCTTTGTTGCCTTTATATAATGACAATAGAATCAGTTTTCTCTCCTGATAAGAAAAAGCACATTTTTCACATATGCAAACAACAGTTCATTAATATTCCTCCATCCTTCTTTGGAATACATAAAATTGTAGCATGCACCTTATATAAATTAACCAAACCCTGCCGAGTTATCTATTGCATCTGGTTTTTAGAAGAGCTTTTCACTTATTAGAAACATTCATAGACCACATGGAATGACATGATTTATATTCTGAAAGTCCCTTTAAACCACGGCATTTAAAGGCCAGGAGATACAGAGAGAGCTGGGACAATGGTTCAAAGGGAGCCCTTGAGTGTATTTCTCCAAACAAACCAGGAGAGACAAGAAAGGCAAAGGCAAAAGGGAAAGCAGAGGGGCACAGAAGTGCCTAAAAAGTGCCTGTAGCTCCTAAAATCTAGGAGCTACAAGTAGGAGAAAATGTCTACGAGGTCCTTGCAGAGACTCCTCAGCCTAATGAAATGACCAGGTGTTGTCCCATGGCTCTTGCAGGCACCTTTTCAGTGAGGCCTTTGTATCACACAGGCTTTCATTCAGCAAAGCAATTAGTCAGGACTACCAACATACTAATTGATTGCAGTGAAGTCCATGAAAGCAAATTGCTTACACTGTTTACATCCTTTGCTGAACTAAAAGCAAGGTGGATGTTGAGAGAGGGGACGGGAAATCAATAGCACAGAAAATGGCACTGCAAAAGCAGGCGAAGCTGAGGGTTTGATGGAAGCAGCCAGGCACTTAAGCAGAGAGATAATGCAGGCAGCACGCTCTTACTGCACTGGAGATAATGCTGAAAGGATGTGGGCCAGTGGGAGCACTGAAAGCTGCAGAAATATACTGAAGATGACTTTCAGCCTGCTGCCAGTTTTACCACCTAGGTGAATTAATGTATCTACAAGAAGACAGGCAAAAGCAAAGTCACAAAGGAAGTAACCAAAGTGAACAGAGCTTAATTTGCTTTTACAGGATAACCACTGTTAGAAAACCAAGAGCTGCTTGCTGTAAGAGAAAGCTACAACTGTTTCAGCTGGAGACTAATAAAGCCCCAAATGAAGAAAAGCCAAAAGGCTGATGTGCAATAAAGCTGCCACACAATCTGAGAATGAACTTCTAGGCTTTTTCATTTTTCTATCTTCATTCACAGCAAAACTATTTTCTTTGTACGTTTCACATCCACAAATGAATTCACCTTCCTGACGGTCTAATCCCAGCTGTCAGCTCCTGAACCAGACATGCTGGAATTAAGCACAATAAGCACTTAATGCCAAACCAGGGGGACATTGCTCCAACATGAAGTCTGCTTTTACCTCTGAAAATGTCTCTAAAATGACAGAATTTACAGACATTACAGCGAAGAGAAAACCCCTAGGATACAGCAGCTTCTTTTTATTTCTGGCAAGATAAACTCCTACCACCCAGCTGGCCCAGAGGAATCAAGTGTCCATGACCATTAAGAAGTTTTTAACTTTTTGCTTACAGTCAAATTAACCAAGAAAACTCCTTACTGCATGAAGAAAAATTATACAATCATTTGCTTCAATCAGTTTCCAAAGCTCTGAGGAGACACCTAAATCTGAGGTACCAATATGGACAAAATTAAAGTATTTAAAATCTTGTGATTTCCCAAGTAATAGTAAAGAAATTCTATTATCAGATTAGAATTTTATAAAAGCTTTCTTTCCAGGCAGCTACCTAATATACTGAAGAGACTGAACACAAAATGAGTCAAAGATCAAGAGTAAGTTATCTGAGGTGTCAAGTGCATAAGGTTAAAGGTGAAATTTTATTAGGTCAAAGGTGATATAAATAAAATCTTTTATGTCAAAGAAGAAGGGTCACAGACAAGACATATATAATCTAAAGACATCACAGATGACAAGTAATAACTTTAAGTAGCACAAGTGTATTTTCACTAGAGTTACCTTCACTGACTGAAAAATTGAAACACATGATAAACAAGTAGCTATGACTATTACAAATATTACAAAAAACTATGACTATTTCCTGGAATATGGGTTCACTTCTCTATAAAACTTCGGAATTTTCTTCTCAAGTATTTCAACACTTGGGAAGTTACTGAATGCTTTAGTTGTGAGGTTGGCATTAACAATGCTTGCTGAATAAAGGGATACACTAAGCAGATTGCTCTGATTAGTAGAACTGCTTTCCTACTCTACACTGCCCAGATCTATAGTGAGTGTCTTACTACTGCTCTTTTAATACAAAAAAAAAAAAGGTAATAAAAAGCAGAGAAGGCCTCAGACCTGGAAAATTTTAGGTTACAATAATATAGCTCAGAATTTTATACTTGGACTAACTGAAAAATGGCCATAAATAATATATAAAATAGCTAACAATGGAAGCATCCATACATTGCCAATCTGCCAAACACTATGCACCATCTTGATTAAGGATATTGTAATCTGCTATAATAACTCTCAAGCTGTTAATTCAGTTAGAATTGTTCTCTCCTTTCTCTCCTGCACTAAGCATTATTCAAGAAATACATACATTTAACCTTCATTTAGGTCTTAAGTTCTCATCAAAAGGTTTTGCTGAGAAACCATGGATTTAGGCACAAAAATCGGGATCTTTGTGCCCTCTAGTGGAACTTCTGTTTCCCCAGCTGGGTGCAAAGGCAGCTGATTCTGTTCTCCAGAAACTGGAATTGCTCACCTATCAAATGAAATGTGGAGAGTGTGTAATGCCCAGGCACAAGGAAATCCAGTCCAGTGTTCCTCCAGGCTCCTCTGAACCAGCTGCCCAGCAAGAAGCACACTTCGGGCACCAGTGGCCAGACAGGTAGCAGCAAAGGCCAGAGAGATCCAAGAAAATGTCAATCCATACCTGGAGTACCCACAATAGGACAGATTCTGGGAAATCTCACAGCTGGGATCTCCAGGCAAACAGGTGCAGTATGGAAATTTTATGTGTAAGCCTGGCACATAAAATCCAAAACCACACAACTCCCAGTAAACACCGTCCAAGAGGAAGAAAGAAACTGAGAAACTAGTTTAGGTACTTTCATTACAGTTGGGAAGGGGCAGGAAAGTGCAACTCCACAAGCATTTATTCCTCCAGACTACTGTCCTTCTCCAGTTATCATTTTCTGCTTTTTCAGTGATAACCACCTCTGTGGATTCCAGTACTTCAGAGACCTAACTCTCCAAAGTTTTTAGAAAGGAAACCACGTATAAGAAGCTGAAAACCAAGAGAAGATTTCAGTAAATAAAAATAGTAAAAGAACTGTGAAGGAAAGTGAAAAAATCAGAACTACTGGACAGTGTCATCTGAATCAGCCTGGCTGGAAATACATTTCCAAATACAAGTTCAATCTGAATCAGTGCAGAAGAACTGGCTTGCACACTATTTCCTCCTAATACCTGACAGATATAATACAGGGGCATGCATAATTTTTTTGGATGTGGCAGAACCCAAATTCTCATTAAAGAGCCCTTGACTTAATACTGTAACTGAATTCTAGCAGCAGCAACAAAAAATTACATGACACAGCTATGCAGATGTCCTTTCTACAGAAGAGCAGGCTCTTGGTAAAGTATAAAACCTTAAATGCTTCCTCAAAATCACTCTAAATGCCAACTCTTCTAAAGAAGCTACTGAAAAACTAGTATTCTTAGCAATATTAGCACTTCCAAAACGTTTCAAATCTTACATTTTGAAGTAATTTAGCACTACAGTTTTCAGCATTATGGACCTTGATGCACAGGATAGCACACCTGCTCACCTAGAAAAGGACTAAGATTTTAAGCAAGAAGAAGAAACAAAGAAAACAGGATGGTGACAACTGTAATGGATAAGATTTTTAGGATGCAAAGATAAATGTAGTGACATGAAAAATGCCTTCGATTAACAGAAAAGCAATTAGTCACATTTTATAAAGAATCAACTTCAAGCGGCAATTGCCTGCAGTATGTGAATGCACTGTTCCTTTCATTGTTTTACACTGGTAGTCTGCTACGATCCCCATGCTAACAGAAACAGTTTTGTTCAACTCCTTTTTCAAGCTGAATGGCATTTAAAACCAGAAGTAATACAGAAAAAATAGCACAAAACTTACCACTTCTTCATCTGAAAGCTCTCGTCCTTGTATACTACTGTTTTCTCTTACAGCTTGCTGGTGTTTTTTCCCTTTAATGTGGCTGAAAAGATACACTTCTGATGAAATCTGTAATGACAATAACTTAATAGTTATTTTTCCCTTTGCAAATTCCATAATATATAAACAACAGTATTTTCAACATAATATAAAACATGCCAATTTGTCAGGGGTATGTTCAGAAATTCAAGCAACTTTACTCCTCAAGCTAATTTACATAAACATATTTTAGGCAGGACTTAACAGTAAATTACAGAATGATTTGCTAGGCAGCAGTGTAACAATAGATTAAAAAATACGTTAGGCTCTCCTCTCCTTTTCACTTCAATCTAATTTCATACACTGGAGTTTCATTCTGAAATGCAAGATCAGTGAGTACACAAGACTCCAGCCTGCTGAGCCTGAGTTTCTGTTCCAGCACTGCCTGAGGTGATCCCATGCAATCTTGCTTAATGCAGCAATTACAGAGAAATAATGCTCAGTGGCATGTCTCTCTGATAATGCACAGTCTCTGCAAAGCAGTGAAAGCAGTTATCAGTAGGAGATCTCCCAGCTCTGGCCCAGTGGCTGTGTGGCTTCTCTCCCCCACCATTCCTGGGACAGGGAAGGCAGGCACAGGCAGAGAGCCCCAGCTGATGTTGGGACACTGCCAAGCAATGTCCTTGGCTTCCAACAGAGACCAAGAAAATCAGACACCAAAGGGAGAGAGGAGACAAAGAGAACACTCCTTTTCCTGTCCAACGCTTTCAAGCGTCCAACCAAACTCAATTCAAGAACTTCTTGAGCTTGATGTGGTTTCTCTGTGAATTTCAGTCCAACTACACTTAACCAATCAGCCCCTGAACTCACAGTAAATTCAAATACCCACAGCATGTTACATCAAGGTGTTCCCAGCTCAGCTGCCTGCTATGTAAAGGACCACATTCTTTACTTTGCTTTAAATCTGTCTCTAAACTACCTTCTTCCATCTGATGCTCCCAAGTTCTTGCTTCTCTCAGCAGACAGCCAATAAGTGAGCACTGCCCAGAGTCTCCATTCTACCCACAACTCTACAGCTCTCTTAAATCTTCCTAACCCACCTGATTCATGGACAGCAGAATAAGATGCACTTTTTACAAAAGCAGAGCAGGGATACAGCAAATGTGCAAGTGAGTGAAGCAGAACTTGGAGCTGCATGGCTTGGGTTGGTCTTGCAATTCCAGCAGTGTCCCCTCTGCCCAACTCACCATGACATTGCACAATGAGCACTGCTTCTTTCGCTCATAGGGTGTCAGCTTTGGTGCATAGTCAGTATTAGCATGTCTTCCACTACTGAGTTCAGCTGCTTTCTCTTTTCTCTGTTCAATTTGTTCCATGTGCCTTCTAATACTTTCATCATGCTGAATGGAAAATAAACAAAGCAATGAAAACACATTGAATGACAGCAAACAGAATTGAACTGTGCAAAGAAATATTGAGGTATTTTTCAACTAATGTATCTTTTTATACCTTCAGTTGAATCTTCTTCTGCAGTTCTTCCATGGCTTCTTGCTGAGCTGCAGTAAGAGCTGCCAACCTCTCTTCTCGGTCTCTAACCAAAAGATAGTAAGTACAGGGAGAATTTGTATCAATGTAAAGCATGAATAATACTGACACATTTATATTTGGAATGAAGAACAAGAAAACCCAAAAATGAAGTTGAAGATGATTCAGTAGAAAAGAAAAACAACAAAAAAACAACTTAGAGAATGTTCATTTGAATGACTTAATAAAGATAGACACTTGAACCTTTGGAGCAGAACCTGGATCACACCTCAGTCCCGATCAGAGCTGTGATAGTCAGGAAGATGCCACAAAAGAGTGATGAATGTGAAACCCTGGCACCACTTACATTCAGCCAAGGGCTGCAGTCACGGAATCACAAGGGGAAGAGCAGACTAGACACTTGAACCTTTGGAGCAGAACCTGGATCACACCTCAGTCCCGATCAGAGCAGGGATAGTCAAGAAGATGCCACAAAAGAGTGATGAATATGAAACCCTGGCACCACTTACACTCTTCAGCCAAGGGCTGCAGTCACTGAATCAAAGGGGAAGAGCAGATGACAAATTGAAAAGCCCCCTTTGCAGCACTCAGGGCAGTGCTTTATAAAATGTTCATTGGTACAAATTTAAATATAGAAACTCCCAGAGAAAACTCTGACCAACAGAATCACCCTGTTGAAGAAATTTAGATTTTTTTTCTGAGAAAAGAACAAGGGGTGTAACTTGACTTGTAACCATAACCATTAAGCAGAAACCCGCAGGTAGGAGTTTCATCAAGAACAACTTCCTATTGGTCAGTAAGCCAAGAGAGCAACTAAACCCTAAAGGGGAAAAAGTCAGCTACTCATGCTGTTTTTACAAACAAAATTTGTAAAATGTAATGGGAGAGAAGCCTAGCAGTTCTAAAGTGCCAAAGACATAATGAAGGCTCTGGGTAAAAGTGAGCTATGAAGGAGTCAACCAAAGCCATCGGCTATCTTTTCAAAAAAGCATTCCAAAATTAAAGGAGCTTGAGTAGCAAAACTACACAGCCTGACATAAGGATTACTATAACTGCAATGGATTTTGTCATGTGTGGATTCCTGTTTGTCTGGGATTTTAAACAGAAATCTGATAGAAAAAAACAAGATCAGTTCCACAACTGTAGAAGTAACATTTCTAAAACAAAAAGCCACAGAAAATATACAAGCAGATAGGAAAGAAGACAGCAGAGGAAGTAAATCAAATGATAAACACTAAAAATTGTTCTTTCAGAGAGAAAAAGTGAACTCTTCCAATTACTGTGGGTGTGGGAGGGGTGGGGAAGAGAATATGGATGAGAAGCATTAGGTACTTCATGTGTTATCACCCAAAAGTGAACTCTTCCAATTACTGTGGGTGTGGGAGGGGTGGGGAAGAGAATATGGATTAGGTACTTTATGTGTTATCTGGGTACAGAAGGAAAACTGAACTACAAGCTCATTTTAGCTGTTTCTTTCTGGCTGCATTTTTACGTATTTGTTTCATGCTACAAACTACACCATTTCATACTTCTGCATTTTCACGTATTTGTTTCATGCTACAAACTACAACAGACTATCACCATTTCATACTCTGGGCTAATAATGTTTTGTCTTTGAAACAATATTTTCAAGTTTCCATTTACAGAGCATCAACACAACTCCTGCACAAGCCCTTCTGAAAATCATTCTTTTTCTATGGTTTATACAGTTTTATGATTTCTATTGACAAGAACAACACTTTCCGTATTGTGGATTTCAACTCTCTGGAATATAAAATACTTTGAAATTACAACTAAAGCTTTACTGGAAACAAGTTAAGGGCAGTGGGGCTTTTGAAGTCAGTTTTAAGTACACTATTTCATTCATACAGATGTTTTAATCACCCACAGATGCACATGGTAAAGCTTATACTGAAGAAACTTTAAGCAGATACTGCAAAAATTGCTCATTCCAGACAGTATTCAATCTTCAGGATACAAGCCAAATCCTAGCTGCAGGAAAAAACCCAACAAAACATCAAATGAACCTCCAAGGTTCCACCAAAACACACTGCAGTCCAGGACAGAAGGGACAGGACAGCCAGATTCCTGTCAAACTCATCCCACCCTGAGCATCAAACCCAAGAGCCTGAGTCCTGCCCTCACTCTGCTGTGGTAGAGAAACCTCAGAACTGTTATTAGGGGATGTAATGACTGACAGAACAGAATCACCACATTGTAAGGCACCACACACATTCCTTCCTACTCCTTTCCAAAATTATTAAAAAAAAAAAAAAAAAAGAAAGGAAAAGAAAAAAAGAAAAAAAAAATCTCGTGTAATCAATATGTGGTAAAGAAAAAAAAGATAAACAAGTGCAAGCACGGTACTGCACTATCAAGTACAAGGGGTTTGAAAACTGAGTGTTAGAGCAACAAACACAGAGATTTGCTGATACACAATAGCAACAGAAGGCAAATGGAAACTGCTTTTCCCACAAGTCATAAGGAAATTAATGGGGTGCAACAAAGAGATGGGGCAGATTTAACACTGATTAAACTCAAAGAGCAAGGAATTTTATGCTTGAAGATTTTCAACAGGATCTAACTGCAGAAGGCCTTATAAGACAAAGATGTCAGTAGGGCAATTATCAGCCATTTGCTTACTTTGAGGGTTTCCTCAAATTTCAGAAAGATGTAGAAGCCTTACACATGTAGGGTCTATCTTCTCAAAACAGCATAACCAAATTCTCCATTACTCCTAATCTTCCTCAAGTACTTGCAAATGAGAACAAGATCCTGAAGGATCCCTTCCAACTCACTTAATCTCAGGTGATTTTGGCTCAACACACTGAGGAAAGGTCCATGAAGCCCCAGTAAAGGCTACAGATCCTGCCCAGAATTCATTACACATCCAAAGGAAAGCTGAATCTCTTTATGATGTCGCTCAGACTTCAGAAGATGAAAGGTGATCAATACATTTCTGAATATTTTACTTGGGGAGAAAAAAAATCCTGTTCATGACAATTTTGAAGAAAACAAGCCATGACACTAAAAATGTATCAAGAACCATTAATAAACACCCATCACAGAAAAATCCTTAACTTTTACCAAGGTTTTAAGGAATGCTTGTAGCAGGGTAATTGCAGGAAAAGAGGGAGAAATAGGAGGTGAATACAAAGAGAATTTGGTAAATCAAACAAGTAGAATATATCAGACTGCATCAGACTGGAGAGTAAACCTGTCATGCACACCAACATTCAATCTCCCTGCATCTCAAAAGGAGGAGAGAGAAGAGTCCATGTGAAGTCCCCTTATGAACTTTTAATTATGGGCAAAACTATAAACCAAGTAGTTCACAGGCAGCAGAATTAATGAAGCCTGATGTCCTGGCTGTGTGCTTCACAAATGTAATCTTTGGTGTCTACAACAATGTGAAATCAAATTGATGCCAGTTAAGTCCAAAAGTTTCTGGAGAGTGGAGGAAATGGAGAACATGGATAGGTTAATCTTGTTTTCTTTGAAAACTAAGGTGAAAAAGGCACATTATTACAACGTCTTGTCTGCAACAAAACTAAGACTAATATAATAAAATATATTATAAGCCTTACAGCTTATATTGTGCATGTATGTAAGGAATACAAAAACGTACTACAGAATTTATGATGACTGACTTGATTCCTTCTTTCAAGCCATTCATCAAGCATCCTTATTAATGATACTTTTTAAAATCCTAAGCCTGACAAGCCAGGAAGGCACTGCTGCTGCAGAGAAGGTGCAGTTTGCTGGGGAGGATAATGGTGAAGGGAACCAAAGAAATGACTGCAAAGTTACCTGGCCCTCTCCCGTGCCGCATCTTCTCGTGCTTTTTCCTTCTCTTGCCTCTGCTGCTCAATCCGTGCTTCCTGCTCCTTCCTCTTCATCAGCAGCTCCTCCACCCGGGCCTGCCGCTCCGCTTCCAGGGCTCTCTTGCGCTCCTAGCCAGGGAAAAGCGAATTCTCGTTGCTCTTTTAGTCATGAAACACACAGGAATTAAGAGCAACTGTGCTTTAACGTCTGCAGAACCCAGGTGAAACACAAAAACACAAACCTGTATCTCCTGAAGCGAATTCTCGTTGCTCTTTTAGTCATGAAACACGCAGGAATTAAGAGCAACTGTACTTTAACCCAGGTGAAACACAAACCTGTATTTCCTTGTGGCCCTGCAGCTCCAGAGCCATCCTACCTGAACTGCCTCGTCCCGCGCCTGCTTCTCCTCCTGCCTCCGCTGCCGCTCCTCCTGCAGCTCGTTCAAGCGCTGCTCATACTCCTTCAGTTTGTTCAGCACGTCGTGCCGCTTGTTCTGAGCTTCCAAGGTGTTTATAAAAGCAATTTCATTGACCTGGAAACAATCAAAAAGCATAAGAAAAGACCCAAGAAGTTGAAACAGGTTTCGTCTTGGGGAATTTCATCCATTTGTTAATTATTCACTTGATAATTAAACTGGTGAGACATTTCTCCAGAATGAGTTGGAAAACCATCAACTTGAGAGTAAGTCTTTAAGCTTTGTAATGATTTTTTATTGTTTCATTTTGTTTGTTTTAAACAAGACAGCCCGTGGAATATAAAAATAAAATTTGAATTGTAACAGAGAAACAAGAAACTTTGGGTAAAATACAGAAAAGTTCTCTCAATTCTATCAGCATCAAGACTTCATCAGTCCATTCTCTGAGTCACAAAATGTGTAATATTAAAACCCAGATGGATGAATCAGTAAAATGCACAAGTGCTAGTAGAATCCAACAGGGCTTTTGAGCTAACTTTAAATACATGTGAACTTACTGATCAAAAAAGTGAAAGTATACACAGTATGATAAGAAAAAACCAAACAGGCTCATGGTCTAATTTTTCTTATCCATATAGCCTGTTTCATGAACGTGTGTTATCTTTTTCAATCACAGGACAGTGAAATACATAAGAAGAAAAAAAAAAAAAAAAAGAAAAGGTTAGCTTAAAAGAACTTTAATGTGTACACGAAATAAAACAGGTAAAGAGAACACATATGGACAGACAAAAACAGATAATGAAAAAGGGTGGTAGGATCATGTTTGTATCTTTGCTTACTGACTAGAATCCATTTACAAGATGGCTTTTACAGGTCAGTAAACAAGCAAGCACTGGGAATTTAGATAACCAACTGGGCAGCAACAGTTACCATGGTCTGCAGCTATCCTACCCATCAGCTATTTCTCTAAAGCCTTCTGGCCCAATTAACCTTGATTTCCAGAAAACAAGAACCTCATGAGGCAGCAGATCCCACACACTTAAACACACAGAATATTTGAAACATCTGCTTATCTGGGGAACTATGGCAAGTGTGATTTAGTTAGTATAATTACAGAAGTCACACTGGTGTAATGGAATAGTAATCAGTGTATGGCAGACTGAATTAGGTAGTCTAGAAATCCTTTTAATCCAAGAGAGAAACAGCAACTAAGTAAAAAAGTGCAATCAGTTTTGTTGTGCTTATCTTGAAACACAAATGAACAGCTGCATCAATCACAGCTGAGATACATGCTCATCATAGAATGAAACTGTTACAAGGAGATGCATGTATCTTCACTTGGGAAAAACAGACTTTAAAATAAAACACTTCATTTCTTTTAGGCTGGTTTTGGCTGGATAGAGTTAATTCTCTTTGCAGTAGCTAGGATGAGACTATGTTTTGGATTTGTGCTGGAAACTATGCTGACAACACAGGGATGTTTTAGTTACTGTTGAGCAGGGCTTGCACAGCATCAAGGCCAAGGGACCCAAGGCATACCTGAGACCACAGGACATCAGTGCAGCAACAAAACTGGGGGAGGTTGGTGTGGGGCCACTGGTCAGGGACTGGCAATTGTTTCCTTTTGCATCACTTGTCTTGCTTTATCATTTATCTCTCTTTGTTATATTCCTTTTTCTTAGAACTGATTTTTCACCACCCAGTTATTAAACTGTTTCTGTATCAACCCATGAGATTTCTTACCTTTACACTTCTGATTCCCTCCCCTCCACCATCCCATGGGACAGGAGGCAGAATAGGTGTGGGGTTGTGCAGTACTTAGCTGCCAGCTGGGTTAGTTAAACCATTAAAAATTTTATCAAAGTAGTATGAATGAAGCAAACCAAAAAGCATCCATCTAGTGACTGCCTTATGGAATTATGTATTAAGTCAGAAAAGCACTAAATATACTTAATTTAGAATAACTGCCACATACTAACTGCAGGTCTCTGTCTATTCCCAGCTGCTCAACAACACCAGTGGTACCAGACACAGCAACACAACTACTGTTCAAGGATGCAGAACTCTGGATCTGGAATGGCTTTTTAACAAAGGAGAAGAAAAATGAGCTCCTCCATGAAGCTGGAAAAGCAGAGAACTGATCATCAGATCTTCTAGTCCTTCCAGGAGGACTAGGTATCACCAAAAATGCTGCCACACTCTGTGAGGAACAAAAGCAGCAAGACAACGATCAGTTCTTTCTTTCAACCCATCTTTTCTCCCACACCAATCCACCCTGATGTCAAACAGCAGCTAATTAATTTTACGTCATATTAGAGAAAAATGCACCATTTAGACATCAGCATTTATCTGGTTCATGGCTTACATGAGTTTGTATCTAAACTGCACTGTCCTTCACAAACTACTTCAGAGCACTCTGAGGTACAACATTTTCAAAAGCATAGCTGTTGAATAGTTTGAAAACAAAGTCACTCACCTTAGCTTCTTCCTCTTGTGCTTTTTTCACAATTGCTTGTAGCTGCACTTCACGTTTGAATTCTGCATGGAGTAACTTCTCCTCCATCATCCTGCGCCTTTGATCTAACAATTCTTCTTTCCACTTCCTCACATCTTTCTCCTACAAGGAGATTGACAAGGAGTCAATTCATTACTAACACAGCATCTGACAACAGGGCCTGAATTTTCCTCAGGATTTTCTAATCCTTGAAGCTTTCTTCACAGTAACAAAATATTTTCATGCCCTACACAAAGCCTGCCTTAAGTTTAACTTGAAATACACTGCTTCAGTTTCGTGAGTCTTACCATTTCTGCTAAATACATGCAACACATTTCTCCTCCTGTCATACCTTCCCTGAATCTGAGATTGTCTCCTATAAAATAGTCAAGAAGTTCGTGATTTGAAATAATGCTTTATTTAATTGCTGTGATGCACAAGTCAGCTCTGAAAACTATGTAAACTCAGACGCAGATGACAACTTCATTTCACCACTAGTCTGAATCTCTGATATGTCTACTATGTGGAAAAAAATCCTTTTCTGAAAGGCAGCAGAGCAGCCCTTTATATCACAGAAAGCTCACCCTCTCCATTAATTTCTGAAGCTTCAGTGTCTTTTCTTCACGTAACTTTTCTCTCAGCTGTTGAGCTTTCATTTGTTTCTCCTCATGCTTCTTTTTGGATTCTGCTATTGTTCTTTTAATAAAACCAAAGAAGAGAAAAAGTGAGTTAGACAATATTAACTGACAGTGTAGCAAACATTTCACTAAGCATGCCATTTCACTAAGAGAAAATAGGCCACTGGAGGGCAATTATTTCCTGTAAATGTGAATACTGCTCTTCTAGACTTCTTTAGTTAGCGGACAAGCCGCATGAAGTACAAGCCTATTCTTGAAAAAAACCAGAGATTTCTGCAGCACTTTCCACCCAGAGACTCAAAGAGAGTAGATTTTGAAAGAGTTTCCAGCAGCCATGAGTTAGGTTGCCTGTTTTGCCTGGCTGACCCAGGCAGTACCAACGGCAGCACCTCTTGCGCGAGGGTGACGAGAGTTTCTCGTGCATGTGGATCCCGTGGCCAGGGGGACGCGCGGGCTCCTCCTCCACTCTGTCTCCCCACGAGTTGCTCTGGCGCCACGACTCACGAGCTGTACAGATAAAAACAAAGGTGGGGATCATTTAAACACACTTTCCTGCAAGAAATGGCAATAACAAGGATTAGTTTCTCTAGTTCTCTCTCAAATGGGTTTCCTTGGGCCTAGGTGCAAATACAGACTGAAGCATCTTTAATATCTGTCCTTTTTAATGCTCAATGGTTTTATTACACTTTTATCCAGACGATAATATAAAACTGGATTAAAAACCAGAAAATTCCAATAGAGAGATGCAGAAGGAGAACTGAAGAACAATGAGACACAGAGACAGTTTGAACACAAAGTCCATATTTCCCCAGGAAACAACAGAGAAAATAACATTACATTGGAATGTGTCAGGCAAACTTCTTAAACCTTAACTGGCCATGAATAAAACAGGCATTTTTCTAAATTTTAGCTGTCATTTCCATATAAGCACAGTAATATACAAAAATTTACCTTCATAATCTGCCAGAACATCATTCCAGTCCATAGACAAACCACAGAAGGATATGCTTCCATTGCCCATATTAGCCTGAAATTTAATATGAACCAGACAGTAAAAACATAAACCTTAACTTGCAGGTGCCCACACACATTAAACAGTGCCAACTCAGGATTATTCAGCAATTTTTCCTAACAGATCTGGCCTCCTCAAAGGTCAATGCTGTTACCAGACTTTTGCTTCATCTACTCTTCCACAGTAGCAATGAATGTAACAAGTCTCAGCTCCCCCTGTTTTGCACCCAGAAATCAGCAGCAGGACTCTGAATGCAAGCTCAGAGGGCTCTGCACCATTCAGCAGCACAGTGTTGCTGAGTTCAGTAAGACTAAATATCCCTCAGTATGGGATAATTATTACATGGCACATGTCAAAAAGGTTACTTCAACACAACAAAAAAAAAAAAAACAACAACAAAAAAAAAAAAACAAATCCTGTATTTATTCTCCACTGACAACAAAGCTTTAACAGGGTACAGTACAATGAACTGGGTACAGTACAACGAAGTGGACACTCACAGAGAAGTCACTGTCATTGTCAGTCTCAATGTTGATGTCATTGTTTTCCTCTGCCTCAATCTCTCTGGTTAACTGCTCCTCCTCTGCAATAGCACTGGCAATGGCTTCTTCATTGGCCTTCTCCAGCCGATCCGCTAACTCTTCTTTCTTAGCCAGCACTTCTGCCATGGACTGGAGGAAACATGACACCAGAAAATAACCAAAATCAGTGGCAACCCAAAATGGAGGATTCCACATAGTTAACATGAATTGTATGATATTTTGTTCAGCTTCTCTTTACCTACAGTTTTTTTACTGATATATTTTGAGAAGGTAGCTGAAAATACAAACCCCACTAAAAGCATTAGCAACTACTAACTCATTTAGTAACTACATGAAACACGAAATTAATTATTCACATAATTAAAAAACTTATTCTACCAACCCTGTCATTAAAAACACAAAGACACTTCTGCAATTAGTGTTTTAAATACTTACTCTTAGGGACTAAGCAAGGCATACTCTGAGACATGAGTGTATGCCATGCTGTCACCTCTACAAAAGGAATCATGCTCCAAAGTATTATTTAAAGATGGAAATTATCTGCACACACTGTATCTGGAAACTTCACCATAGTTAATACAATGCAATCTCAGGCTGTACTTGTTTTCCAACATGAATGATGAAAGAGTGGGGCAAAAATGTAAGCCTGGATGTGCTGATTGCCTTTTCTTCTCTAGTGTCCAGCATTAACCAGACCACTTCCACTCCAGTACCAAACAGTGTACCACAATACACAAAGTGGAGCTTGAGCAGTCTAATCTGGGGCAGTAAAATGCTTCCAAGAGACACAGATCTCACCAACCTGGCAGCATCCTGAACTGTTAATAACAGAGCATCTGAAACAATGTTAGTGGGTGAGATGCTTGAAATCTGTTCTAAAAGCAAATAGGTACTTGGCTTGGAAATTACCTAGCAGGACTCCAGTTTGCAAAAATCAAAGGGAAAGTGATTTACAGGAAAATTTCTACAAATCAAAATTTTAATCTAGTTTTTGACAAAACAAAACCAAATCAAAATGAACACAAAGCCCTAAAAACCCAAAATAAAACGAAGCACCTGAAAGTATAATCTGGATTTTATGTAACATTACTGTAACTCTGTACTCAGAGAATCCCAGTGAAGCAGACACACCCTGAGACCTGCAGAATTCTCCAGACAGGAAAGGACACTCTTTTTGGGAAACCAGATAAAAAAAGAAAACTGACTTCATGCTTTTTGCTTTAAGACTGGCATTCCTCCAAATTGCTTGTTGAAAAGGAAGACCCAGGACAGCAGCTCAGCAAGTCTTAAAAGGCAAAGGTCTGACTTTGTTTCTAACAGAATTTTGATATCCCATGTGTTTCCAGTTTGAATGATGAGCAAAACTGAAGTATGACTTTAATCAGAGTGTGACTTAAAATGACTGCTAGTGGAAGGAAATTAAATATTAGCACAAACAAACATTATTAAAAGAAGTAATGAGAGCAAAGATCTATTTATTCCAAGTAATGCACTTCAATCTTTCTAGTTTAAGTTCTGAAACTTTACCAGAATTAAGTTCTACAATGAAAAGTATCTGTGCAACAATTTATTTTTCCTACAGTAGGTACCTCATAGATTTTTCTACATTTTTTACATAAGGCTAACAGTAAACACTGTGCAACACAGACCAAGAAAATTAAGGCTTAGATTTATTATTCACTCAGAAATCGTATGAGGTTTCTTACCAATCTGGCAGCACTCACATTTGAAATATCTGTGGGATCCATTTCAGTTTCAGATTTAGCTTGTTCTGTTTGATGCCAGTCTGCACAGCCAGTGCTCTGGGGGGAAGCCTCATTTATCTGCAGAGTTTTTGAACTGCAGTCAGTACTGGTGAGAACTGGAGGCATCTCAGGAGCTGGTTCTAAGGAATCCCCTTGCAATGCTGTGTCAGTGCTCCCATTGGCTTCTGAGGCTGTGAACTAACAAGAGGCATTTGCAAAATTAACAAAATGGAACATACTGATTTTTAAAGTCAGAGTCAAATTTTAAGGAAACACCTGGCAACAACAGTGAGTGACACAAATAACTTCACTTATTTCACGTGCTCATTACCTTGCAAAAGTTGCATCTTTCTACCTGAAATCTATGTGTGAGACATGCTGAATGCTGACTTTTTTGGAAAACATGAAAAATATGTCCACAGCACACTAATTTTAATTAGCCTATTTGTGCTGACATCCTACTGCATTTCCATAAATGTAATTGAAATAACCATTATTTTCACAGCCTTTCCCCATCTGTTAAGTTCATAAAAGCTCCAGCCAACACCACCTTTAGAAAATGCACTGAAGAAAAGCTGCAAGATTGAAGGTTAGGAAATGGCTCAAAACGACGTACTGACCTCAGTCTTCTCAGTAAGGGGACCCTCAGAGTGCTGTAAAGGATCCTTCTGTACCAGCTCTGTGCTCTCAGATGCAGCACTGCCAATGACTGAGCTCCCATGCTTGTTTTCTGCTGGTGGTGAGATGATGTTTTCTTTGTCACTGTCACCTCTGGACTTCAGTGATTCTGCAGCTGCAGGAGCTTTTGCTGCCAAAGCGGTGGATCGAGATCGAACGGGCCTTCCACGCTGAACTGTTTCCCAGCCCTCTGCATCCTTCCGATCTAGGCGAGAAAAACACCCCCGTGCTCAGACAGGAACACTTCAAATTGAACCATTAGGAACAACTATTTTATTACAGTATTGCACAAGTTGTGAGAGAAAAATGTTCTCTTTAAAAATCAATACCAAAAAAATCAATGAGATATTCTTCAGCAAAGCTTTTTACTTCAAGGAATGCTATTGGTATTACAGACACTGGACAACTCCATTCACGGGACACGTTCTGTTACTGCAGAGTGAAGCTGCTCAGGCACAAAAAGCTGTGGGAAATGGCAAGGTGTACTTAAGCTTGCCACACATTTTCCTTGCTATTTCATGAGCACAACAAAGCAACAGCATCTGCTCTTCTTTGCAGCAACAGTAACGTTAGAGGCCTTTTGTGGAAGTGCAAGTACAGACAAAATAGCACAGCCTAGCACAGAAAGCAGAAATTCTGCCAGTGCTTTCTTTACATCTTTTTCTCTTTGTTTCACTCTGATTACAAAAATACACTAATTGGTGTCAGCTTTTAGAAAACCGCTTTTCCTGGATTCGAGGAAATAGCAAAATATTGCTAGAATGGGACTGCAAGCTGAAGGAGAAAATAGAAAAGCAGTTTTCTTCAATTTACTTTGATTTCTATATAGCTGTTACATACAATTTTCTGATCAACGTTTATGATATTGGTATGTATCTGAAAACCATTTAAAGTTACATTTGTCTGCCTGAAGCATCAGGTCCTAGGTGTGACCAGATTTCAAGGTGAACCCCTTCTCCATATGTAACAATTTTGTGGCCAGCAATTAGTAGCAGCATGTAATTTCCCACACATCTTGAAATCACTGGAAGTGATTTTCTGAAGCCTGACAGTACAACTCACAAGAGTGAAAGGTAAGCTCAGGCCTCTCTATTTGCTGAACAAAAAATTCTTGCAAAAAACTCAAGAACTAGCTACGTATATATTGTCCAGCATACTTTTGACAAAAGCTGCTTTTAAGATTGTTCACATGAGGGGAGGAGAAGGGTGTAGGAGATAACTTTTATGTGGAGGAGGAGAGATGCAAAAAATCCCAACACTGTTTTACAGAGGGTAATAATCTGGAATACAAGCTGGATAAAAAATTAATTCTCTGGGTGTTTCTAAAGCTTTTACTAACAAAGACAGTCATATAGCTCAGGCATAAAGGCCAGAGCTGGAGCTCAAACATTAAGGTTTAACATATGAACTGGACTAAACAGCCTTTAGGGGCACTTGAACTGCTGTCCAACAGCAGCAGTAACCAGTAAACTGGAAATGAGCCAAACCCAGCACTGATGGCATGTTAGTCCTTTGCTGCCCTTGGCATCCAGCATTTTACAAACACTGCTATTTAACTGTGAGGTTCTTTTAACATCTCAGGGTGAAACACAGCAGCCTGGCCCAACAGCTGGTGTAACTCCTGAGTTACCAGGGAATTTGACAGGCCTGTACTGGAATTTATCTTCGCTGAGCAGCTCATGCAACAGCTGGTTTTACCCAACTATATAACTGTTCACAAACCTCAATGATATTGGTAATGACAGATAAAAAAAAAAAAAAAAAATTGGTATTTTACTACTGAGACAGTTTCACTCCAGAAAAATTACTGTGTATTTTTAAGTAAACAAAATTCCCAAACTGTCTGAATGAATATAGCTGATCTCTTCAGATCGCTGCTGGTGCCAGAGTCTGCAAAAAGCCTTTCTGTGTCCCTTCTCCTCACGTGCAGTTGCACACATTTCAGTGTGTCCCACTGACCAGAACAGCAGTCAAAAAACCACCAATTACATTTTCCTTTGCCACAAACTTCCCATTCGACCCCTGTAGGCAACTTTGCCTTCTTTCCATTTCTTCATCTGCATATAGAAAAAATATTACCTACAGAACCTAGTGATGGGAACACATTGCCCTCTCAGGGACAATCTTAACTGCAGCCATTCTCCAGGGAACAGGGTTTAATTCCCCAGGCATCACAACCAGATTTACTGCAGAAAGCTCTCAGCCTGAGCAGCATCTGGCTCTGCCCCTGTGGGACAAGGATGGCTCAGGCCTCTTGTCTCCCACCCCACCCACTTCAGTAACCGATGGGACCACAAAGGCTCTGCTGTACCTGGCTTAGGACACAATCTGGCCAAGAAATTTCCCTGGCTAGTAACAGACAGCAGAGATTGGTCACAAGAACTGCTAAAATCAACCAAAAAAACACCACTGCAGCAACTTTTGGATGGCAATTCTTTCTGCTTGTCATTTGCAAAACAAGATTGTTGAAACATTTAACTTCTATTTGTTCTGAAAATTGAAGTCACCTTTTACATAAAAGCATCTTTTCTACATTAAAAGGATCAGAAGATAGCCTTTTGTTGTACCTACTGCCTAAACATGATTTTAGTAACATCTAGATAATAACATATATTAATCATATAAATGTATCTTAATAATTGTACTAGTATCTTTTACTAATATCTACTAAAGTTTATTCTACCAAAAAAGAATATTCTTGCCTGTCTTGCCTAGTTGTTCTTTGTCTCGTGGCATATTTCTTAGTAGTCTAAAATGACAGAATGAATCAGAACAAAATTATTCACAGCACAGAAAAAACCATAATCACAGTTACCAAAGTAAGAATGAATCTTTTCATAAAAGCCATACATGTTCAATTTTTAATTTGCATTTGTTCATTGTCAGATTCATATTTATTATCCAAGACTCAACAAAGCATTTTAATAGCCCAGAAATACTTGCATTTGAAAGAATATTGATTGGTGACTTCTTTAAAGACAAAGCAGTTTAATTCATGTATGTATTCAGACTCCTGACCTACCTGGAGTCAGTTTAACAGTGTGATGCCACCTGACAATTACAGTGCACCAGAAGATTCTGTTCATTTTAATTCACCAAGCAGTTCAGAGTTCAGTCACTTCAGGCACATTTTTAACAAAGAGTTTGCAAGCTAATATGTTTATTGACTTTAGATCACATCTAATGAGAGACAAAGTTAATACTCAGTGAGGCATCAATCTGCCTCTATATTTTTCCCTCTGTGTGGAATTCTTATAGCCCAGTAGCCATCTCCACAGGCTACATATCACATGCTGGGTTTGATTACTCCCAGAGCTTTGTAAATGAATAATTCATTTGCCTACCCTGATCATTCTCTAGTTTCATGTGAACTTGGCTGTCCCTGCCTGCTCTTGTGTTACATGGATGTGACAAGCCATCTGTCATCTCGGGGCCCTCCCAGCCTCCAGGCTCTGGGGAAGTTGCTCCATCTGGAAGAATGGCCAAGGAGCTCACTGGAAACAGCACAAACAGAAATCCAGGAACCTGTGTGCTAGCTCCTGGGGGTTCTACCTCAGGAGATGCACAGCCCTTCTAAGAAATGTACCTGCCAGTAACTTCCTGCCCAAACCCCCACATAAATAAATTCCAGCCCCATGAGAGCCCAAACCAGGACAGCTGCCTGCGAGGGCTGGACATCCTGCAAGGTCTCCAGTCATAGCTACATTACAGAGAACATCGCTTCACAGCTACGACATGAGCAATTCATACAAGAAAGGTGATAATAACACCAATAAAAATTAAAACTAACCAGATTTCAAGTACAGCAGCAGAAAAAAATTTAGTACTTCTGAGAAGTTCACATGTTCTAGACTGTTCTTTGTCCTAAATCCTGTAATAACGTTATTTTAATTGTAAGCACCTATTACATTTCTAATGCACACTCTAAACTTGTATAATTCATCTCACTTTTTTACCACAGGCACCAGGGAATTCAGAAGCAGAAATTGCTCAGACAGTAAGAACAGACTACATTTCATATTGTAAAAAACACTCAAGGATGAAAGACAATTTTTTAAAATTAATTAAAATATTGAGGGTAACAGTAAGTTTAATGAGGGAAATGAGATAAGATGATTTAACCTCATTTAATTATGCATTCAGAAAAGGAAAGATTAAAGAACTATATGGAAAAATAATGCATTTTCTTTCTCCCTAAGGGCTTACTTAGTTAAATTTGGAAATTGCATCAACCATGAAACAGATACAGTATCATACCACTCATCCACATCAGAAAACCATTGTGAGACCTAATGATAATGCTGCTGGAAATCACTGGAGAAAAAGTGTCTGGGGAAATCCTGTGGCTGTGAGCCCCAGCTGGGCTTTGGGCAGGCAAGGGAGCACTACAGGAGGCAGAGGGAATCCCTCCCCCAAGGCCCATGTGCCCCAAACAGCTGGGAGTGCCTTAGCTGGGCAAGGGGCAGAGCAGATGATACACAAGCCTCAGAGCTGCTTCAATAACGCATGTGAAGAGCCCCTGTGGCTCCCTTCACATAAACTTCACAGATTTTCTTCTGTTTTCATCAGTGGGGATAATTGCATCTTACCAAAGTGATTCCACCTCCCACACACAGGACAACATGCTCCTGCAGAGAATTGATTTGTTAAAAACATAACAATTCAGCCACAAGCAAATCAGTGAAATTCTCCAATGCTCAATGTCAGCAATTAGAGATTCCTAAGAATAAACAAAGTCTAGAGGATGACTGTTATTTCTTAAAATGAAATGTTTCGAGTCTGGATTGCATCCTACATTTGATCTGAAGATTACTGAACACTTGTAGCCAGTACTACAGGACCTAAGGGGCTTCTCTCTTTTTGGAGCTCATCAGCTGAAAGTAACATTCAATAAAACACTGATTCTTCAGCCCTATAAAAGCTCTGAAAGAAACATAAGGATAAAGTCTTTTGTTTTCCTCTTAGCCTCTTAAAATACATTATCCATATTGAAATACAGATCACTTTTACTCCCTGTGTAGCTAATAACAGTCTCCATATGCACAAGAACACCTAGTAAAGGTATTTTAGCAACAGCTTGGAGCCTGTCACTCCATTATGAGCGATAATCACCAGAAAAAGCTTTTGTTACAAGCAACTTCAACTACTGGTTTATCTCAAAAGTGGAATTACACATCAATTACAGAGGTGAAAACTCAGCCACACAGCTCCTGCTCTCTAAGCAGCTCACTGCAACTGTACACAGCAAGCTAGTCCCACATGCAAGCAGCAGCCACGGATCCCTTGGAGCATGGCTTTGATGGCTCTGCTCCGAGTAGAGGAACCCACTCCTGACCTCATTCACGTTACACTGCAAGACCCCTGCACAAGGTGTTTTACTTCCATAATAAGCCACAAGTCTGCAAGTACATGACTTCTACTACTCCTACGTTGTACATACAACTATCTTAAATTGATACATGCACTTCCTGGAACTTTTTTTAATTTAAAAAACCAACCAACCAAACAAAAACAAACAAAAAACACAAAACAACAACAAAAAAACCACAACAGCACAATTTTAATTTTCTTTCAGGATATCCATTTCTACATCCTGCCTGATGGTTTTGCAGAAAGTCATCTGAGACCACACATGAAGAAAATAAATGAAAAGAAATGCATTTCTGAAGACATTCTCAGAGATCCAGTGCAAAGTAACTTATTTTATAGACCAAATGGTTGTTTTTTATGTCTACAACTAAACCAATCTTTTCTAGAACAAAAGATACGGAATCAAGCATTCTTCAAACAGCATCTTTAGAGAAAAAAATTTGTAACTAAATGTGGTAACTCTTGTCTTCCAAGGACAAAACATCAATTGTTACTTCAGCATAGTTCTAATAGCATGCTCTTCCAGGACATATAAACTATCTTGAGCTCCTCCCAGATTCCTGCATTATTCTTTATATTGTTAAGCCATCCCAACTTCCACTCAGTTAGACTGGCAGTTTGTGACCAAAGACCTTTTGCTTCTTGGGATGTTACAAAGTGGTTTTAACAGATCAAATTCCAATTTGTAAAAATACAGCAGAATGTTACCCACACATCAAAACACACTTTTGTCTCAAACCTAACTATTGCAATAAAAGGCTGCATGAATGTTTTATCTCCATATTGAATTTAAACATTGCATTTTGCAAAACTAGGTTTAATTTTGCTTAGAACACAAATCATCACATTCTGAATTCACTTTATACCACAGAGTTTGTGAAAATAACTTAGGCCACTGAAGGGGACTTGCCATTTTTCCGCAGCGCCTTCTGTGCAGGAGGTACCAGGCAGGCTTGTGCTGTTGCCAGCTCAGGATTGGCAGCTTTACTTCCATGGTTGGCTTTTACCTTATCGGCCCAACTGACACCAGAGGGAGCCAGGCGTGTCGCAGAAATTGTCACTGCAGGGTTCCTAAACGAAAGTCACAGCTCTTTTTAGTGTCTGATCAAGGAACAGAATGGATTGTTAGAAAGCTTTAGCAGAGTCTCTCAGAACAGTGCTGAACAGAACTACCTCTCCTCTGGCAAACTCTCCAGGTTGCAGCAATTTACACTGAAAAGTTGTTGTAATTTGCTCAACTAATTTCTGTTTCTAATAAAGAAGATTAAATTTAATTATTGTAACAGTAATTTCTGAAGGCATTAGTGTTTTTGGCAACCAAAGCAATGCATAATAAATTCTACATACTAAGTCTTGAAAAACACTCCTGTCATTTCAAGTCTGGCATTTGACCATTTAATACTCCCAATTCCTTTTCATTAAAAATAATGAACAGAATTTTCCTACTCATCTTCCATATAAGTGATTTTATTTATCACACCCTTCTTATTATCTCTTCTCCAAATTCTTTTCTTTTTGCATCAATGCTGTTGGATACCTCTGATTGTCCCTGTTTCTAGTTTCTGTACTTTTCCTACTTTATCTACACTGCTTTAGGGAAGATGTGAAGATGACTACATGTATGAATCATTAATTTCTACAGAGCTACACCACTACCTTCTCTTCTATCTCCTATTCCTTTCCTAGTAAGTCCTAGCATTCTGCCAAAAATTTCTGTAGCACCAAATATGTCTCAGCCCTTATTTTCCATCCTATTTTCTCTCTCACACACAAAATACTGTAGCCCTCTGGGGTTGCCTTGCTTTGAGACACACGCTAAGAAGAAAAAAATTTGCAAGTGTGAAGGATAGAAAACTCATCTTGCTGTTCCCTGCTCTAACACACATAGTTTCTCATCATGTCCCTGTGATTGTGAATACAACAGTTCCAGCAGCAATAGCAACAGGTTATTACAGCCAAATAAGGCTTAGCTGAAACACTAATTGTGCTGAGCTGTTGTGTTCTAATAAAAATAAAAGAGCATTGATTTCCACCAGATTCAAGTGTTTCATTTGAGTGCTTGTGCATATTTTCTCCCCACCACCAGACATTTCAGCAGACCTCTCAGATGTTGTCAGGTAGGTATCAACAGATTCACCTACACAGGGCCTACACCAAACACACTCTGGTTTTTCCACCAAATACACTTTGTAGTATTTTTGTAGAAATATTTGGTATGCACAGTTTCAGAGAGCTCAATCCTCAGCGGTGCTGACCAAACAGTCCAGTATCACATCTCTGCTGAGGACACTGTAAGCACTCAGGAAACTGGGCAGTGTGTTCCCTAGATCCCAACAAACCTGAAGGAAGCACAGGACACACCCTGAGAAACATTTCAGCTGGACACATCTGTGCTCTCCAGACTGAGACAGCACCAGGCAGTGCTGCTCTAAATCTATGCACATTTTTGTTGAACTGCTTTCAGACATTTTCATTTCAACAAGTAAAAGATGCTCTCCTGTAGTATACAACATGCACTATATTTGAACTAGGATCAGTTTTGCCACACAACAGAACCATCATAATCTCACTTTACACTCACTCCTTCTGACCTGCATTTACTTCTGCTCGCTCAGCTGGCCATTCACATTGCACACACTGGCAATTTTAAAATGCCAGTGACAGACATTTTGACCTTTGTTTTGGAGAGAGAAGAGAGTACTAAAAAGATCACATGAAATACACTAACAGTATTTTATCTTCAGGTCTTTGTAATGACCAGTAATTAAATGTACTACAAAGTCAGGAAAAAGTAAGTCCTTGATATGATTTTCATTTACAGATCATGGGCTTTTTTTTAGGAATGCAAAAAATTGCTTATATGATTTAATAACAACAAAACAATACATTGGTTACTACAGAAAAATAGTGCATTCATGAAATTTGCTTCAAATTAATCTTCATTTTAGCTTCAATAAACTTCTTAGTTGGTTTCATACCCAAAATTTAAACTCCTTCGAGCATTTGATGTCACACTAATCCTGTCTGTGGAGGGACTGGGGATCACGTGGCGTCCTGGAGACATTTTCTTTACTTCCCAAGCCAGTGATGTTGGTCTGCAAACCCAGGAAAGAAAAGTTTAAAAATACAATTCACAATAACTCTTCCTCTATCATATTAAAGCAAAACTAGAACAAACAAACACTCAGTATATTAACAAATCCTGCTGAATTTAATCATTCATCTTGGCAATTGTTTCTACACCAACTACAAAACCTATTAGCCAGACCTATACCCAAAATAATGTCTCTTCTCAATACCACAATGTTTATTTCAAATTCCAGTATAGAGCAAAGCAACAAACCAACCATCGAAAAGGCAAAGATAAGAGGACTGGAAACATTCTCTTCTTCTAAGTGACAGTGACAATGCACATAAAATGTCCTCACACCCATTTTGTCCAAAAGAAAAACTGGTTCTATTTACTGAAGCTCTGCTAGAAAATGAAGTTTACTGTGAACTTTACTCTCTCTGTTGATTAAAAAAATATAAATCTAATTACCTGCTTTGAGCATCAGCTTTTTCTAGCTTCTCCTGTAGCTGTATCCAATCAATCAATGCTTTGAAGTCCCTTACATAGTTATCAAGCATCATCAGGACTTCCTGAAAAGCAACCATCACATCAATCTTTCTATTTAAAAACAATCCCCCACCCCAATAAAGGAACTGAAAAGAAAGAAGGACATTTACTATTTAGCTTTCTCATTAAAAATAAACCCAGGAGAACCCCTGAAAACAAGAAGGCCCAGACAATTAAGACTTTTATGTGAACAACCATTAAAACATTTGTCCTAAGAAAAAAGGTGCACATTCTTCAAGATCTGTGTCAGCATCAATGTGTAAGGACAAAATGGCGGCAGCATTTGCAAGAAAATAATTCTTAAGACACATAAGGATACCTGTTTCATTATTTATGCCCCTTTTTTGGTCAGAGTTATCTTTTGAAATATGCTGAACATACATCACCAAGAAGGCAAAACTGTTTAAAACCTAATAGGTCTGTCTGTGGAAGACTAAAAATATCACAATTTATCTGTCTGTGGAGTAAAAGTAGACAAAACTACACAAAGGCAACAACATCAGAACCTGGGTGGGGTTAAAACATACACTGTCAGAAACTATGTGGGCATGCTGGAGATTCACTCAGAATATGCAAAATCTTGATGAAGTAGTTTGAATCTGGAACCATGTGTTGGTCTCCAACAAACAAAATTAACTGTTACAAAAGGACATATCAATTAACTTCACACTACACCAGGAAGCAAATCACAGACAAAATGGCAGTGGCTGAAGAGACTTGTTTCTAATTAAAACATCCTTAACTTCGAGAAATTATTGACTGTGCCTATGGATGCCCAGTTGGCACAAACATGTAAGGGTAGTACCTACAGGATGGTCAGATTAGATCCAGAAACAATGAAAAACTCAAGGTAAGTTGCCTCTACACAGTTAATGGCAGCAGTTTTTCACTGCAAAGCAGAGCAAAACACAATCTAATGGAACTCTCAGCTGTTACCTGGGCAAATTACAGCTATCTACTGCCACTGGCAGGGAAAGGAGCAATTCTTTGTATTCCACATATGAACTCAAAAATCATTGACTGAACATGACAAAACACACACAGAGGTAAGGCACCTCCTCAGCAAAGCCGAATATCACCAACACAGCACATGAATGCCTCTCTCAGGGAGAGAACTGAGCTCATGTCAGAGAGCAGCTTTCATAACTACTCTGTCCCAGACAAGAAAAATGTGTCCTGTACCCTGTTGTGACAATGTGCTGAAAGTAAGAAAAATCCAAGAATGAAGCTTGAATACGAAACTTAAATGAGCTTCACATGCAGAATGTAAAATACAGACTTAACTTTATAGTATAAGGAAAAACACTAATGACAAAATGCTGCTTTACGATGCCAAAGTCATTCCTGCTGTTAATTAGATAAATTTTCTGCTCAAAGTAAGTAATTATTATTTAGAAATTTAGGGAACAATTACAAATGAGCAGGTATTGGTTCTTAAGTGTATAACTACAAATTTTAACAGTAAAACCTTTGACACCAAAGCCAGTAAAAACACTGTCCTACAGTCCAGGTAACCAATGCACGTTTTTGTAACATCACATCCCATATATATTTACTTTTAATTGTCCTTTTAACAGAAAAAAAACACCTCTAACACACGAAAAATGCTTTTTCATATAAAATTATATGAATTAATATTCATTTTGTTTAACTTTGAAATTCAGCTTCAGTTTTGACATGAGTATCCTTTTAACTACTCTTTATGACACACACAAGCATATATGCCCTTTTGCTGTAAGGGAAAGGCACCACCAAGTCAGACACCAGGGAAGGAAATCAAACAGAATCCCACTGCTGATGCAGAAGTTGCTCTTTGTTTTGAAATATTCCCCAAAAATGCTAACAGAAGTCTTTCCTACAAAGCAGTTGGTTTACAGCAGCAAAAGAATTAAGTAAAGTCTGCTACAAGAAATGAACAAGTCAAATGTTTCAACCAGTTCTTTTTTCTGTTCCCCTAATAAAATTTCAGCTTTCTAATCCAATTCATGTCCATTTAGGTTAGCCCATACTAAGTTATGGTGACTGTTACTAACAATGAGAGCATAGAAAGCAAAATTTAATTCTGATTCATTTACTTTTCAAGTCAGCCACTAACGTATTCCTCTGGAAAAAAAAAAAAAAATTGACGTGAATATGAGTTATATTTCTGAAGCTAGCTGGCACAGGAAAAAAACACACTAAATGGTTTAACCTATTTTAAGGAATGTTTAGCTCCACATTATCAGAAATGATCAGAGCAGACCCATGCAGCTGTAACCCGAGCCATGTTTTATGAACAAGGGAATACAAACAAGACAAGCAGCTGGAGCGGCCCCACACTCACTGATGCACATCTCTCTCCCTACAGCTATGAGGGCCATTTTGTCAAGCAGGATGGAGCAGAACAAAAGTGGCTCTGAAAGCGCCGTTGCAGGCATGCAGATAACTCCATATAGATGTCCAGCTAAAATTACCAATTAGCTCTCCAATGGGCTGCAGCGGCTTCGATTGGTTTGTAAGGGAGCCGGGGCTGGCGCAGGGCAGGCCGGCCGGCGCCGTCCCTTTGTCCTCTGACACAGGATCCCGGCGGGGCTCCCGATCCAGCCGCTCTACCTGCGGCACTCCCACAGCCCGCTGCTGAGCCAGGCAAACTGCACCACTCGAGAAGCTGCTGACAAAAAGGAGCCTTTATGGGCCACGCTGCGGCTGCACTGGAGTCGGAACAATTTTATAGCTCATTATTTCTCAAGGTCACATCCACCCTGGAGGGTTTTTAAAGAGACAGTTTGAGCTAAGTAAGAAAGCAAATACTGCTGAAAAACAACCTTCCAAGGAAAAATCAGTGACATGAAACTCAAACCAGCCACAATGCAACTCCCGTTACCTTCTCCTCCTCTCTGTTCACATCAATTCTCTGATCACCAGTTCTGCTTGTCTCTTTTTTTGTCTTCCCTTCTTTTCTCCAGCTTTCATTGATTACTCTGGTTGCCATGTATTTACCTCAAAGTTGGATTTTAGTCTCTTCAGCTGTGTGATCCTATAAATTACTTTGTAATCAACAAAGATCTTCAAGAGTAGCTACTGGGAACAACCTTCAGCCAGGACTCAGGTCCTAGACAGGCCCACTGTAATCCCACTGGAAAGAACGGAAGTGCACCTCGGAAAGCCCTTAACCACTTTGAAATGTCCTTTCATGCATTTATTCTCCCATTCTCAAACAAGGAAGAGGCAAACAGGGTAGGAAGACTGTAGGATTTTAAGGTTACTCCAACCCAAAATAATAGCACATGCATCAGGGAAATTAATTCAGTCACCACATCTGTACTTTACCTTATTTGCCAAGCTAGAAATATGGGTCCTATTTTACAAACCATGGCCACTTTATGCTAATGCTAGTAATATCAATATTGAATATTTCAGTTTATGTATTTACCAAAATCAACTCCATTTTTTTATACTGGAGCATGTTTTTATAGCACACAACTAAGTTCCTTCCTTTTTTGAATGTATGTTTTCAAAGTTAACTGGGTGTTTCAGTAATTTGACACAAAAATTGCTTCAAAAAATTCCTCGTAGCCTTTTCATACAGTTGAATTACAGATAATTAAAGCCAGCTCTGGGGTTGGTTCAACCAATGTGATTGTCAGTGTGATTCTTATAGCTTTGGGAAAGGATGAAAGGAAGCAGCTCCTCTAGACAAAAGACTCTCCTTATATCAACTTCAGTATGTGGCAAATAATATTTTCAGCGAGCACACGGTTTCCTAGACCCAAGTGTTAAATGCACCACATCTGGCTCAGCTCCTCATTGATGCACCTTGGACATGGCAGCCACAATCCCCTGCCAGACAAGGATGTGCTCCAAAGGACCACAACCATTTTCAAAGGAAATTTTCTCCAGAAGAGTTAATGCAGTGGCACAAAATTTAAATACACGCACACACATATACATGTCTGATGCAAAGGATGGAGAGGCAGGAACAGGGACACCCAGACTGCCAACTAAAAGATGTGCTGGCTTTTCTGAATAAAAAAAGACCTCATCTCTTTCTTCTGTAAGACTGAATGCTTGATCATGAACCCATTTTCCTGTCCTCCTCTGTTGACTCATCCATGGAAGATGACAATGATGAAAAAGTAAAAGTCCATACAGAGGCAGCAGGAATGCTCACAAAGATTTTCACTGGGCACAGACTGCCACAATGCAGCCATAAGCTATTTATTTAGGAAGATATTTACTGTTGGTAAATATCCCCAAATTCAGAACTAGAAGATGTATTTTGTGAGTGAGTGCTACGTGGCAGCCTTGCACTCCTCTGCACACTCCAGCTGCAGTACTGCCTGTCCCACATGCCAGCAATGGCTCAGCTGCATTAGCAGGGGTCTCAGTCAACATGGAGAGAGTGAAATCAGTGGAATTTGCAGACCCAGGCCCAAAAGCAGCCCTCAGAGAGGCTCCTCTCTGCTCCTGGGAGGCCTCAACCAACTCAAACCCTCTCAGGCATCCCCTGACCCAAAGGCCTTAACCAAAATTGATTCCATTGGTTCTTTCACTGAGGAACATCATGCAACATGTCTAAACTTTTAATGAAAGCCTTTAACCACCTCTTCACCTTGTGCTGTATGTGAGGAGCAGAACAACAGAACTCTGGCTGCTGAATTTTCCATTTCATAAGAGGGAGTAAGAATCTCAAGCAAAATTAAACTGTTTTCACTGAACCAGACTGATTTAAGAATGTAAGCTTCAGAAACAAGAGAAGGCCAAAACCTTCCAGAAACACACCAGAAACTCTTAGAAAAGACAAGAGATTGTACAAGCTCTACGTAATGCTAAACAGCAATGTAAAAAGAATATAGAACTAAATGTTTACATGTTAAAATTCAGCTTTTTTGAAAGGAAAAGAACAGCTGAAGCTGTTAATTCATTCTAGGAGGAAGAAACCTCCAAAATTAAATTAAAGGTAGTTTGATATTCTTCTGTACTTGCTGTATCATTAGTTGTTGGATCCAGTTGCTCAAACTCTATCAATAAAGGGTTTACCTAAGTGTGTAGTGTTTCTTTTGATATATACATGCACACACACACATATATAAATACAAACTCAGTTGCTGAGAAACCTGAAAACACCACAGAAGAACAGCAGCTGAAGACATCTGCTGCATTAACTAAAACTGACTACAGAATCTGCCTTCTACCCATCTACAGATCTTTGGTCTTAATACCTTTTATCATACAGCAGGAGATTTAAAGGCATTACCATTTCTGCTCTGCCTACACTTGCCACCCAAACCCAGAAAACAATAGGTAAAATATTTACATAAACATCAGACACACAAAACCCTAGCTAATACAGAGAATATCCACACAATTTGCATTTCAAATGTTGAAGATTACAGTCGTATCTACTAGGACATATTTCATCTTTTATCACTATTGCACAAGCTGATTTATGTACAGTAAGATGATGCTTAAACTTGAGAACTCTTCACTTATTTCAGAATAATTCAACCATGTTCATTACACCTTTCCACACAAAGCATCCAAGCCATATCTACATATCCACATACATGATTTGAGTGTTCTCAGTTCCAAATCAATAGCAGAATACCAACTTCAGCAGAGCCCAAAGCTGAGAAAGTACACACAAGCACTGATCCTCTTACACACATTGCCACTGTTTGGATCCTCACCACAACCCTCCTGTCTGCAGTTTCAACCACAAAGAGCCACCAGAGCCCTCTCCCACTGGGCACCATCAAACATCTTCAGTGACAACGCAATCGATAAATCTGCAACAGCTCGTAAGGACACGGGAGAGCAAAAGGCAAAAACACTAAAAAACCCCCAACTAACACTTTCACACCAGGTTAAACAGAAGGTCTAAAATGCCAGAAGGTGTCACGTTTCATTTTTACATGGGTCTTCTTAGAAGACAACCTTTATACAACTACAGTGTTTAAGTAGAATAGCACCTGCCCATCTGGCCAAGACAGAAAGTTTAAAGAGTCAAAATTAAGGAAGTTTTTAATAACATTAATTTATCTTAATTGAAAGGATTTTTCAAAATACCACTTAAAAATGAAGGAAAGGCTAGCAGTGGGACCATTTTGATTTCTTATTTAATATTATTTCCCACCTATGTCCAACAGTCGAAACTAGAGAAACTGGACTATCTGTCAAAACCAGCATAAAATAATGGCAAATAAGAGAATTTACAGAAGAGAAACATTATTAGTAAAAATTCTTTGCAAGACTAAGCAGTTTCACACTTCATAACTTAATTAACAGAAATGACAGTAATTTATCAAAAGAATAGTCATAATTTAACAGTAACCTATAAAAGAAAATTCCAGACAAAAGACCACAGCACAAACCATAATCCAGCTGCCTAGGTAAGGCACACTTGTGCTGAGAAAAAAGATCTTTTGAAAAGTAAGAGTAACATTACGTAAGTTTCACAACATTTGACACTGGACTGTCCTGTTTGCTCATTTTTAGTTTTTTTTGCTTCTGTTTTGCAAACAAGTAACCTGATCCACACAGATACATCCATCATTGTCAAGAGTCTGCTAAAATGAAGACTTTTCACTCAGGCTATGTCGTATCCCCATCCAAAAGCAGATCAAGTAGCCTGATTAAAATGTTGAACGATATCTAACCCCCAAAATATGTGATAATGATACAAATACGCTTCTGTTCTTTCAGTCACAAAAGTTTAAAATGCTAATTTAATTACAATGCAAGGCTGGCTGACTTTCTTAAACCAAAAAATTCTACAGAGAAGTTTCCTGAGCAGGAAGACAGTTCAGTAACAAAATGTTAAATTGTGTTAGACCAACCGAGATCTGGAAGCCTCTGAGCTACTGTTCAGCTCTCAAAGCTGCTTTCAATGAAATGTATTTGTACGCTAATCTCAAAAGCAATTTGGCTGTGTCTGATTACAGCAGAGAATGAGATGCATAGGATAAGAAAAAAGTTTACTTAAATTGATATATGAATTTTTTTACAGTGATTAGATAATCATTTCCAGAATGTGTTGAGTTTCCAGCCATGTTTAATATGAAAACAAAGTCATCTCTTTAACATTTCTTTTATAATGTATTCTGACTTCTCTTAATGCTTGTGATAAATTCCATTGCCAAAGCATGAGTGATTTTTATTAAATGACAAGGGTATTTCTAAAGATCTACTAGAAAATCACAATAAAATGTGAACCAGATGCATAAGCTATTGCAAATCCAGGTTATTTGAAACAGGGAAGTGTCTTACAGTGGCATCCCAACCAGACATTGCTTACACTCGACCACCAATCACTTTCTTAACAAAGGCAGAATGAGAAGAGTGATAACTATCACTGCAGAAAGGGAGCAGTGTGTAATTAAGCCACTTAACAGCAAGCAAATGAACATGAAAAAGGCTGAACTGCAACAGTGCCACCTACAGTAAAGGACATTACCGGAAAAAGAAATCAATCAGCGTTTAGTCACAAAAATAACAAAATCAGAACTCAATAAATAAAATCTGATTTCAGCAAGAAACTGAGCTCTAATAATATTAGGTACAACATGACAAGTTTTATACAGTTTAAAAATTAGTCCTTGGTCAAGATGAAAGCATTTTCTTAAATATGAATACGTATGTCCTCAGCTTTCCTACCTAGCCTACACAAAATGTAAATGAAAAAGTAACATGTTTCGGAAGCTCTAATTCCTCATTTACTTCTTTTCTAAAATATAAAAAAAGCCAGATAGAAGCCAGATAGGCAAAGACAGCTGGAACATTACCTTGCATTCCACCACACTCTGGTCTGATTCACATGTGACATAGATTTCATCAACGGCCCGCCGGAGGTTGTCAAAGAGGAACGCCCAGTACCGAGCCCGCAGATCCACCTTTCGAGGCTGCCTGCTCTTCGTTGGGCTCTTGTCAAAGTTTTTGTCTCCAGCTCCTGCTGCTGTTAATTTGCAGTCCAAGGCAGTGCTCTGAAAACAAGAAGGTACAAGGGGAAAGGAGAACAACGAACAGAAGTATGGTAAGGAGTTGGGTTTCTGTGCAACACACCTTTCATCAACATATTGAAACACCTGTAAACAAGAACTTCTTCACTGAAGACGACTACATCATTGCACTCACTTGAGCTTTTTAACACACACTTTCTTAAACATAGGCAGCACTTATGTTCAACTAGATTCTGTTTCTTTGACAGTTATAATATTTGCATTCCACAACAGTATAAGATACTCTGCCTCTCAGCACACTAGGAAGATACTTTTTCTAATTACATATCCTGTATTACTTTTTCTGACAGATGCGTATATCCAGATGTGAAAATAGCATTTTACTAAAAAACATACCAGCAATATTCTACCATAGGGAAATTCTATTACCAAGACATTACATATGACATGATTGTTTCTAAACCCTCATGGTGAAACATGTTAATGCCAGTGAAATGCTGATGTAGCTCACCCTAAAACACAGACTTAAACCACCCAGTACTGCTTTGCTGCACAGGTGCAGGGGACAGCCAACATGCTAAACGGGATGGATGTGCAGGATATTCCAAAGGGCTCTGAAGCACACCTATTTGGCTAAAAATACCAAATCACCACTTGGTCCTATGACACTGCCCTTATTAAACCTAAATTTCTCTCCCACAGAAGAAAACAAACTGTAAAAGGCTGCTACCATAAGCTTGTGCATTCCACAGCCAGTGGACAAGGCACCCTCAGTAAACACCAAGTGACACCCAACTGTGTGCTGCCTCGTGATGGAGCTATTAGCTGCCCATTAAGGTATCTGGTTTGGGTTGGCTTTTTACAATCACGTATTTAATGGCACCTTTAATGTAGTTTTGATGCACTGGTCCACTGAGGCACCTATCTGCAGCACATCAATTCTGGGGTACTTTTGCAGGGATTAATGCAAAGTCCCATTCTAAATGCTCTGCTTTGGTGATTGAATAAGAACAGTCAAAACTGACACCACAGCTGACAGTACACAGCTTTTGTAATTAGAATATCTAATCACTAACTAGAAATAGTGTAATTTTCAAAACAATTGGCTGGGTTTCAAGCCTTTTTGTCCTGTACCACACACCACTAAACAAATTCCACTTTGCACTTAGGGAGGAAGACACAGTGCCATCAGAATGGTTATGCTCTCACCTGCTTTTGTGGTGAGATGCTAATTTTTCTGTAAGAAGGAGAAGAATGGGCACCTGATTTACTACAATCACACCAACATCTCTGCCACCCTTACATATATCTCCAAGTGCTCCAACTGTACTCCAGATGAACCTCAGTTAATGTATGCGCGAGAGTCATGCTCAGAAAGATGCATGGCAGAAACAACCAAAGAAAAGCAATTGCAGAAGGGTTTCATATTTTTTCTTCCATTACATAAGTCACCTTTTAACAAACTGCTGGGAGAAGAGATGCTCCTAGGCTGAGGCCTTGTGTAAAAACATTTAAAACAAAGCTTATATTCTGGCTAATTTATTGCTCCTTGAAACTACTGTTTATAATGAAGCAAGCAAAACTACAGAATCATAAACAGCTACATTAAAATAACAGTGCTACCTGTTGCTGTCTGTAGGTATAAAATGTGACCTCAGGAAAGTGATTAGGTTTACAGTCATTCAGCTAATACTGTTGATAAAAAGGATCAGTTGTTTTGGAATGGGAAACATGCATAATTCCCACTATTTGAAAGATATGTGTTCAAACCTATCTTTAATAGACAATGTTAGAATAGAATATGTTTTGATATTTAGCAATAAATGTTATCCATCTACTGTATTTGGCATCCATTTATCTTCTCTCTTATGTATCAGCCATATTTTAATGAGAAAAACACCTTGTATAGGCTCTGCCAGCCACAGCAGTTCCATCATTACCCCATAAGCAGACTCTCAGGGTCTCAGTAAAACCTAAGCAACATTTACAGCTACCAATGTTCCAGCAGAACACCTTTGAAAGGATAAAACCCTCTAACCTACCTTCTTGTAGACACTATCACACAAGCAGGTTAGTATTAAATTAGAAAAAGTATTTTAACTTGCAGCCATAGTTCAAACCTTCAAGTGCAGAAGATGCAAAGCTGATGTACCTTTGAGGTTAACAGACAGGGAAGCACCACTTCTTCCACCCCAAGTAACCCAGCATGGATGATGAAAGTGATATTAAACTGAATCTCTTCGTGTTTTTTAATTTTTTTTTTTTCTTTCCTCCTAATAGTTTCAGTAACTTCCCTTGGATTTGTGGAAAGTGTGCAATGTATATTTATACTCCTGGGATGCCTAAATTTATTTAATGTATATTTGCCAGCACCCTACTGAAAGGAAGACGAGGTTGGTAAGACCATACGAAACAGCTCTTGTAAGTTTATTTTCTTGAGATTAGTGGCCCATTTATATGTAAAGGAAAGTTAAAAGTGAAAGCTCAACAAAACTAAGCCAAAAAAAAGCCACCAATTATAGCAGTATCCAGTGTCTGGAAAGCAGAAATAAAGGTGCTGAATGCCAAATTGAGATGCCAAGATGCACAGACACTCAGCAGTGTTCAAAGCTTAACTGAAGCCACCAGGAATGCAATGTGTCGACAGCAGCTTCAGCACAGCAATCCCACACTGAGCAGCACCCAAGCCTTCTCCTGAAAAGGCAGGGTTCACACAATGCCCAGGTGAGACAGAACCCAAAGTGCACATCGCTCTCCACCTCCCTCTTCGGGGGGCACACCCTGCCAGGGAGCCCCAGCCACAGCCCTGACACCCCACGTGCCACACCAAGGGAACCAGCACACACCTGGTTTGTAATGTAGCAGAGTGTGAGCAGAGAACAGCTGCCAAACTGAACTGGGAAAGTAACATGCCTGTGTTTTAAAGATGCAAATGCACCCCTATGGAAGCAGAACATTTTTTCTTTTTTCAAAAAATAACATCTTCCATATTCTTTATTACCAAATTCTGACAGGCTGCCTCAAAACATTAAATGGCTAAAGCTGTACTAATAGCTAAATCCATAAACCAAAGAAAAACAGTGGCTAAAAATATTAAACATGAGGAAATATTGAGGTATTACTTTATTAATCTAATAAAGGTTGTCATTCACAGAGAAAAAAAAAAACCTGAATAAAAAAAGGAGCAGTGTCTTCTGTACATTCTCATTCTAACTTGCTTTCCAGTCCTAACTCTTAGAAATTTTACTCACCTGGACTCTTCTCCAAATTAAGATATAGTGACTTGAGCCACTAACACATGAGGTCAAGAAATTTTCTTTAATTAGAAATTGGGAAGAAAGGCAACCCTTGTATAAGCAGCATACTTACAGTAAGACTATCCTATTTCATTTTATTGAACAGCACTTTCCTTAAAATAACTTTAATGCCAATAAGTCATGTGTGCAGAGGCTGGGAAGTGCCAAAAGGAAAGGCTGAGGAAGATAACCTAAATTCTGGCAATTTTAACTTCTGAATACTTTACTGTGAAACTCATATGCTGTAAAAATACAATGTAAGCACAGTTTAGAAAAGTATTAATCAGCCACCAATACACCAGTGATCTCACAGAAAAACAGTGTTATGTCATCTATTTTATGTCACAATAAGAAATGAGCAGATACCTGTTTTGCAGTCTTGTGTGCTCCTTGAGTCACCCTTTTTGTTTTTCCACCAGATTGCCATTTTGATTTTCCTGTGGGAGAAGCAACTGTTTTAATCAACAATAATGATTTTAATTAAATAGAGCACTCTCAAATGCACATATCTCATCTTGCAATGTACTGAGAGGGGCACAATTTCTGGGTTAAGATGTTTGGCAAATTTTAGATTCAAAATATATATTCCACTGTTTAGAATGTGGATAATGCCAGAAAACACTAGAGAATGGAAAAAATACAAGAAAGGCAAGACACACAGACTTCATTAAACAAAGGTAAGCTTTGAGTTCTCAGTGCCTCTAAAAATCATATAGTTGCAATCTACATGTCAAACATTTTACTAGTTTTCTATATAAATTTTAAGAAGTCTGCTTTTGATTGATTGCTCAATCAGCTATTACAGAATTAAAACAAGAAATATATTTGTTAGGAAAACCGAATGTAATGATTTAGTTCTTCTGGAGCTGTTCTGCCAAGAAAGATGGGAAAAAACAGAACTTAGGTCAGGATTTAGATCATCAACATTTAGATAGCCACAGGAAGAGAGAAAAGCATTCACAGAACACAAGTCATTCTCCTTTAGACCTGAAATCCCTTCTCAAACATACCCGTCTTCCTCCACTGTTTATACAAAGTGACTTTAGCAACTATGCTTCCAAAATCAATTTAAATTCCCTCAGTCAGAGGGGGTGATTCCAGGTCTCAGTGCTGCAGTGGTGGCAATTAACTGATTTAGAGTTATCTTTGCACAGAAAAATCTGTCTTAGCCTAGACTAACCTGATATGTGTGCACTTAATCTTTGAGATTTGCTATAGGGTAATGTAAAAAGAATCCTCCAAGTATCTAAACTTGCACAACACAAAAATCATGGAATCCAATTACCAAAAATGTAAGCAAGCTAAGACAAAACAGTAACTAGGGCCAGAGTTTTCTCTAGCAAAGATTACATCCAAAGAGAAGTTTCAAAATTATTTAGCTGGATGAAGCCAAGCAAAGCAATGCATTAGTTGAATACAGTCCTCCCTAGACCATGGAGATCATTCTTAAATTTCAGAATTGCCCAGTTGAGTTTATAACAGTTGAGGCCAAATTCCCAAATGCAGCCCAGCTGTTTTACATTGCTCTGGTTATGTAAAATAGCTGCAAACCTGTCTTAATCAAGCAGTTGTACAGCTGGTTTGCACAGCTGGTTTGGATCACTGGCTATTCCAGGCAACAAGGCTTTTAATTTAAAACAAATTAAAAATTATTTGCTTGATAATTCGTTTTTAAAATGCTACATTAGCCAAAAAAACAGGTATAAACTAATATATTAAACTCAATTTAGCAGCATTCAGGAACAAATAATCATTTAGGTACTACATGTATAAAACCTTCCTAGTCACTAAAAGCTTGAACTGGGGAATGGTTCCATGGTAGACTTCTGATAATAGAAGTATTTCAATCAATCATCCAAGTCTCTCTTCTGATGTGATTTACATTCCACAAAGACACTGAAGGCAATGGCATACGGGACTTGCACAGTGAAAAGGTTTGCCACAAATACCAGTTCACTAAAATTAAAAAGGGGCAGAGGAACACATCAAGTTGCAGACTCTTTAGATTCTACAAAATCCAGAATAACAATCCATCATCTAAGACCTGTGAAATGTCTGAACAAGTCCCTTCTAAAGACAAAAGCAAGTTTCCAGGCACTTCCTATATGGGGCAGACATTTAGATGCAAAACAGCAAGTTTTGCAAACTTATTATAGTGTGGGGCAAGGACTAACTTTTTCTTAAGGTGTGTAGGCCAGAAAACTTTGCATTTTAGCAGCAGCCACATTTTCAAGCTTTCTTGTTCCTCTTCTTGTTCATTATTTTACAATAATGGCTCTGGTAATGAGAAGATTATTTCTGCTTTTGTCCCTCTGTACTCCCATGCAGTGGCAACACTGCTCAATGGCTGTTTGTATGTTCAGGATGACTGGATTGTAACTGGTGTGCAGCCACAGCATGCTGGCATTGCTAAGAGATGGACAGACTTCAGTGACACCTGAAGGGCACCCCCTGCTAGCAACTGACTGAATTGTAAGGAGAGAATAACTGTGACCCAACAAGAAAATCTCCTTTAGCTATTAAGTTGCCCATGTGAAATATATAAAGTATCAAAGTTTTGCAGCATTGGAGGAGCTAGAGTCATATTTTACACTAGAAGTCCATTTCCTCCCTGTCTGATGTTTAAATATGAAGCACACAGGGTTCATGATTCGTGAAGTCCTCCTGTCCAAAAAGCAGAGGTGCCAATACCTGCCAAAAACCCCCACTGACAAACTATTTTCAAAAGCTGTCTTTTACCTAACAACCTCAACAACCATCCCACTCACCTCCCTCTTTGGACAGTTTTATTGTTATGGGAAATGTGGGAATTGCCTTTACATTTAGGAGTTAATTGAAGCCTTCATTTCTGTCCTGGCTATGGCAGAGAGCAACTGCACACGTCGTTTCAATGTTTGTGACACTGTTCATCATCACACCCTCAGCAGAAATGGTAATTTTCAACTGAGGAAGCATACTGAAGTTTCTAATCCTATTATGAATGACATTTTCTTACAAGTTTGTAGAGCAGCAGTAGATGCTATTTTTCTAACTGTACTATGCTAAGGATCTGGAGAAATTACTGCCTTCAAGCATGGATATAACCGAAATTCTCCACATCTTCCCACCTCTAAACTGAAGTACAGCAATATATTTTGCACAAAATTAATTTTATAAATTACTGTCAGTGTCTCATCCAGAATATAATGGCCCTGTATTCACCTACCCACACTAGACTGGATTCCCATTCATTCCAGTGAAATTCAAGGTTTGACACTGATGAGCCTTAAAGAATTCCCTTCCCTCCCCAGTACATTCTGCCAGGTCCCATCAGACCCGTGCTGCAGGGGCTCACCACAATGTGTGCAGTCAGGACTCTCACAGTGCCTCACACGGCCAAAGAGAGCCACATTTCATGACTTTGATCACATTCCACAAAACTTATTTTCTGCAGCAGTCTCTTGTTAAAACAGTGGAATATGCTGCAAGCTCCCCAGAGTGTGCCAGGTACCTTTCAACCACTAAAATATGTTTCCTTACCCGGAAATGCTTAATCTGCAAATGAATTCTGTATGGCAAGAGCCCAGGTCATTTTAAACAAATAAGAAATAAGAAGAGAACAGTCACCAATACAAGATTTTCCAATTTTTTTACACATCTCAAAGTTCCAAAGGTATCTTACCATCTATTAACATTTAGATATCAAGCCTCTGCAATTTTTTACCTGTTGTAATCCCTAAGATTTTGTAATAAAATTTGTGTGTAGTTGCTTGTCTGCATTCAGTTGCTTGTCTGCCTCAAACTTCATTTTAGGCATATGAAATAATTACCAAGGAAAAAATTCTGAAGCCCTCCATTGGAATTATCACAGCTTTCCAAGGTGGGCAAAAGCAATGTGACAGCAATCGGTGACTGGTGGCTGCAGGTTTGGAATGCAGATTCCATTCTGGAGACAGAATACCAGAAGAGTGAATTTTTCCATCTGAAGACTCCTCCTGAGACACCAAGCTAACAATAGTGTTGATTAGTTTATCCAACAGAATTTGCTGTGTCCTACTGAATTCTGTGAAGGAGTATTTGAATTTCACTGGTTGAAAAGTGTTACAGTCACTCTCTCTCCTAGACCATCACCACCGTGCCAGGGATTTTGTCATGGCATTGATCTGTATTCATAATTAGAATTTCAGATCTGACATAACTGGGGTGCACACTGCTCCAAAACACACAACAGATGTACCACCTGCCATTCCAGAAATCTTTTTCCTTTTTATGGAAATACTGCTTACTGGCTGGAACTATGTATTTACAGAATGGAATCAGAAGGTTTTGATTTCTCTTTTATCTATGTATGCTATATAAAATACACAAGTCTTTCAGAGCAAGAGGAAAAAACGGGAAGAAGAACACAAGCACACAATTTTTAAAGGAAATAGAACAAGGATACAAATGGAAAAGGTGAATTCAGCATTTTAATTAATCAATCCTCTATAAAACCCTCTATAACCCTAGTAATAAAAAATGTTCATACCTTCACCGAGTCTGGAAAAAAAATCTCATTATGAATAACAGTATATAATTTAAAATGTTAAATCACACACTGGTGCTGCCAAATCAATACCTCTGAACGTTACAAGGAGAAGATACTGCCCAAACACAAAATTCTGCTTTGTACAGGAGAGTGGCAGGATTGGCTCAGGCACCCTGAACCTTTGGCCTGATTTACACAACCCTTGAACAAGTTAGAACTGTCCTAATCCATAACATTGCTGTGCTGACAATCCATAATATTGTCCCCTCAGGGACACAGCACATATGGAAGGATCAGTACAAAATGAACCAGAGCTCAGTGACACTGAAATAAAGACCCCCCATGCCAGGCAAGGGTCAAGAGATAAAGGATCTGGCTCTGCCAGGCTTTCACTAGCCACAAGTTCCTTTTCACAGGGAAATCTTCCATCCAGCAATAAAAATCAGATCCTTTGCATTGTGCAAAAAGGTCAGCTTATAATTTAATTTCAAGAAATATTAAAAAGAAAGCACCACTGACAAACTACAACAGTGCTAATACCACCAAAAGAAGGAAATGAATACAGCTACTTAGATTTTAATTACTGTACATAACTACTATTTAATGAAAGCTAAAAATTCACTTTTACATTCATTTATCATGGTTTAGCAGAAATTGTTAGCGCAAACATTCAACTACAACTCACAGATATTTTAAGGAAGAAGTGTTAAAGTTTTTAAAATAATATTACAAGCAAGGTAGTATTCAAAAATAACAGACTCTTTACACAGAAAGTATATCAACCCACAAGTTGCTCAAAAATACTACTGGAAATACACTGCATGTTCCCTTACCACACACACATTCACATCACTACCTTCCCCAGAAGTGTAATTTGGAATCTGGAAATACTTTTGGCCCCAATTCTACTCTGCTTAAAGACAGTTTAAACTTTGCATCAGACATAGGGTGAATTGTCTTGCATCTTAAGACACAACATTTGTTAGAAATATCTTTTCCAGTGGCAGAATCACAGAACAGCTGAGGTCAGAAGGAACTTCTAGAGATGGTTTAACTCAACCTCCAGGCTGCCCAGAGCTGTGTCCAGGGAGGTTTTGAGCATCTCCAAGGAAGATGATGCCCACAGTTTTCCAAGGCAACTGGTTCCTATGTTCAACCACCTTCATAAAAAAAATTTACCACCAGCATAAAGAAAATTTACTTTTAGACACTCAAAAGCTGCAGCACCTGGACAGGGACATGCAGTTACAAAAATATTTGAGATGAAGTTCTCAAAAACAGCATTCAGACATCTGGAATAGCTTGAGTAGGATAAAAATAAAAGTCAATTCCTGGCTACTTAAGTCATCACACCACAAGAGAATATTACAACAGTAATAAAACTGTTCTGAGGACTTGCATTATGGAAAGTGCCCCCACATATCCCCCTCTTTAGAGGGTCTTCATTGGCATTTACCAAAGCTGAAGTGATCCCAAAAGAAACTTTCAAATTTCTTTGTTTTAGAACACAGAGAGCAATTTGTTAGATTGTTCTAAGTCGTCCCTACAATTCTGAATTCCCCAGTTACAAGAGATCACTTTAGGACAACATCATTGTGTTACACAACTATCTCAATAATATCAGCAGAAGAAAACAGTCTTAGATGTTACTTGCAGACAAATTAAAACAGTTTTTATTCTGCCACTGGAAGGTTTTACAAAGTAATCTGCCAACTGCAAGGCATATTTTGTAAAAAAACTTCTCAATTACACTATGTATGCTAAACAGAACATTTTTATACAGAGAAATTTTACGTAAGGAAAGTATTTCCAGATGAGCAGCTCCAGTTGACAGAGCAATGGAAGTGCAAAGACCTGGAAGACTGTTAAACACATACCATCATCTTCCTTGTTTTCCAGTGGGACACTCCAGGCAATCAGGTTCCTTGCTGTCCTTCCCTCTTCTGCCACTATTTTCCTCACTTTGTCATGGCTGTTGGAGCGTTGGAAAGAAGCCTGAAAACAAGAAATACATGGATAAGCACACAAGAAAGAGAAATCTTTGGTTTGACATGGTTATTTCACCAAGTATGTGGCTACACTGTCCAACGTGGGTGCACAGGTGCTGAATTTTCCTCAAGTATCTGAAACAGGTGTATGCACCCATTTTCACCCCCATTCTTCTGCACAGAAGCAGATTCATTCATCAGCACGTCATGGAAGTTACTACCCAGCCCTCAGTATGGGCACGTTCAGACCACATCACTTTCATTTAATTGCTTGACAATGCTGCTGGGGCATCACAGCAGACTTCACAAATGTTTTAATTACCCTGTGTCAATGAGAACTAATTATACAAGCTAAAGGCAGCACGAGACCAAAATACACGTGTTGGCTGATTGGTGAGAACCTGGAGAAAGGCATGACCTGTACAGGAACCATCTGAAACCTGCAAAAAATCCCAGCTCTCTCACTGAGAAGACAGGAACATAGAAAGCATTTCCTGGCAACTGTGATGGGCTGTTACTACAAAGCTGGAACCACTCAAAGACAGAATAAGAGACACTGGGGATGCACTTCATTTACCTAATAAACACAGTTCTTTGCACTTGTGAGATGCCCCATCACAAGACATTTGAAACTAAATACATTAAGAAGTATTTGTATCAACTGACAGATGTCAATCACATAAAAGCTTGCCTCTTCTACAGTGTAGGAAAGTTAATCCTCAGAAAATAGTTTGCAACAAAGCCAAACTACACACAGTGATGATAAATGTCTGTACTGTGACAGCACAAAACTGCTGAGTTAAATAAACCTAACAATTATTTCAGGCACAAACAGGCTGATTTCCTACAGAACTAATCAGGAGGCACGTTTTTCCTCTTTTCATTTGTTACCATCATATTGGTCAAGCCTGCAACTACGTCTACATCTTTAGAAAGAAAATACAGTGAATTACACTAAAAACAAATATAGAAGATGAGTGGCTAGAATTTTTTAAGGCAGCAGGAAACATAACACAAACAAGAAACTCCTTTTACTTTAATGTTATCTAATAGTTTTTAACTTGGGCTTCTCTCATCCAGATGCCTTCAGTTCCTTTTTGGAAGTTACAGTGTGCCATCTAGTGCTTCACAGACCTGCCCAGAGACACGACCAGGCAACACAACAGAGGAAAAAATAGCACTGCTGAATCTCTGAAGTTTTGGAAAACAGAGCAAAACTACATACCTTGGCCCAAAGCAACTCAAATAAAGCACATAAAACCCCCAGAACCTGTACAGAACTGGTTCTAGTCTTCCTTATTCTATACAAATAATTGCCTAATCTTGCTGGGAATTTTTAGTAAGAGCAACCATTTCTGCTGTAGCAAGTTTGGTTTGGGTTTTTAATCCCTTGTTGCTTAATGATGTGAGTGCAAAACTTTGCATTAGTCCACAACAAACTAACTTTCCAAATGATTTATTTTTATACAAGCCAGAAAAGATTAAAAGGAAGCAATAAGTAACTCAACATGACATTTCAAGGTGTTTTGTATAATGAAACTAGAGCCTAACTTAAAATTCTCATCTCTGTAACTTGGACATCAGTCTAAAGGGAGGCCCAGACAGGAGTCAGCAAAGAGGAACTGCAAAGCCACCAGAAGTGAGAATCGTTGTGCCAAAGGCAGGAGTGGCTACCAACAGCCTTTTCTTTTGACAAGAGCTCACTGCAGTCTCCTCCCTCATACATTAACCCCTGGTTTTTAACTGCTCCCTCACCCTGAATCCCTGCTATTTGCTACTCAGCTATCCAAAGAAGTTACCTTCTGCCACACGCTCTGCATACAATCAGCCCTGAGGCCAAAGGAGGGAACAGAAATTGCTCAGCCTTAAATAGCAAATGTTTGTTATTTAGTCTGTGATGCTTCTTTTCATGGCTATAAATACTAAAGGACCTTTTATGAGGATTCTTTTTTAAATGATGTTTATAGATATAAATACATTGATGTAAACAAACCCACCAGTTTCATTCACTCATCCCCAAAGAAAAGTCATTCAGCTCTAAGCTCAGCTCCTTCTAAGGGCACCACACTGCAAGTGTGACCAAACATTAAGGTCTTACACTACAGCACAGGTTGGATGAAAGCAGCTTAAGATGGGAGTCAGCTGAAAAAGAATGAATGCAAAAACCCCATACACTAACACAACTAGAAATTATGCAAAACAGAAGAAATGCTCAGATTTATTCTACTGTAAAATTCCTTTTTGAAGGTTCCTCTCTACAGTGTTAATGAGTAACATTTATTAAGCTCCTAGAATCAATACTTTCATAGAAGGTACAAATGAACTGATTTATTAATTAATCCCAACATGAAAATTAGTTTTTCTTGCTGTTGAAAAAATACCATAGAGTGTAATAGCTACTGAATGTCTTACCATCATGTTATAGCCTTCCTCTGCATCAACAGGCTCACTTATTACATTTTTGGATGACCCCATTGAGTTTTCATACCTGTGTCAAAAAAATGCAATTAAATATTTTACCTTAAACCATTTCTAAAACTACTTTTAGCCTGCTAGCAGCTTTTAGGTCATGTACATCAGATAAGCACAGTAAGGTTGTCAAAAGATAATTTTATTTGTAAAGTGTTTGCATTGCTCCTTACTAAAAACAGCCAAAAGTCTGAGAAGAAAACAAAACAAGACTGACACTACAGAAAAATGTAATTTTATATGTGGTTAGACAGTAAACATTACAAAGACTATCAAAACTTTCAAACAAATCATTGCATGGACTGCTCTATCACAGTGATGCAAGTAGAATAATCTTTCCTGTGACAGAGAACTGGGCAAGCTGGTGATCAGTTCAGAAAGAAAAACAAATCAGAGATGCACCAACAATCATCATCAGCTAATTAATGACGAAGTAAAATAAAACTGAAACTTCTCATGTAACTATAAGATGTGAAGGCTCCTGCACAAGTCAGCTCTGGCAAAGTGAGTACTTTATGCAGCTGTAGCACAGCAACATTGCCACAAATGAAGAAAGTACACAGGGGTAAATACTTATAGGTTTATCGAGAATTTCCAGAACAGTGTTAACCATTCTGAAATAAAGTTAAATCCGTTGCCTCAAGGTTGATAAATTCTAAACAACTGCTGATTTGAGTGCAAACAGTCTAATCTTACTCGTCTGAAGAATTGGACACTAAATGGAAATTAAAGACACTTCTAAATTATTCAAAATCAGGTTAAAAAAACCCCAACAATATTAACCTTTAATCAGATCCAAAGTCAGATTTTGTTGGCCTTTACCATGAATGACACTGCTTTAAGCAGGCTGTTCACCTGTTCTCACATTACATAAATAGCTGAATTTTCTAAAAGGATATACCCCAGCCTGTGCCAAGAAGCCCAAAGAGGTCTGTATGCCTTAAAACAACCTACTAAAGCCAAACAAATGAAAATGTTCTGCAGTTGGATGAAGGGACTTTTTCAAAGCAAAGATTGTACTTCTGCATCACTTCAGCCGTCAGAACAGACCCACCGCTGAGACTTCAAACACTGAAGCATCTTAGAAAACATCTCTTGTACACCAAGCTGACTCGATTGTAATCGAGGGATAATAAAAGCTCATTAAACTGACATATATATTTGAGGCGAGAACACCAGGATCCACGTACTTTCCCAGTAGTGCGGTTCATTTGGAAATAACGCAGAAATATGAACCGGTATTTAGAGAACTGCACAGAGAAGACAGACCCTGCGTACACTGCGAGACCTTCTGTGCTGTCAGCCGTGATTTTGTCTCTGACAGCAAAGGAAGACCACGGGACTACGCTAGGAACGACATTAGTATTTTCTAAGACGCAAACAGTCATACACCATGTGGCATTTGACATGGGTTCACAGTGCATTTCCTCAGCGCGGTGCCTCTCCCCCCACACACAACTCCCACTCTGGACAGGTGGGCCTGTACAGCCTGAAGGACCGGCGGGGTCCCAAGCACCGGGATCCCCCTCAGGCTGAGTCCGAGTCTCCCCACAGGCAGTGCGGGAACGCCGGGAGGGGCTGGCTCAGACGGACAGCCCGTTTCTCCCTCAAGACACGGCCTGACCCACACCCACCGCTCCCGGTCGCCCGTAACAACCAGGCTATCCCTGCCCCGTCTCGCCGGGCCGTGTGGCGGAGCCGCCCGCCGGGGCTGCGGGGCTGAGGGGGGGTAAAGCCGGCCCGCCGCCATCTTGCCCGCGCCTCCCGCGCGCTGCCCGCTCGCGCCGGGCCC